>NW_022437054.1:5007608-5219537 GCF_009761245.1 Sapajus apella
TTCTCCTTCAGATCATAAATCATTTTTTCTTTTTTTTTTTTTTTTTTTGAGACAGTCTTACTCTGTCACCCAGGCTGAAGTGCAGTGGTGTGATCTCGGCTCACTGCAACCTCCGCCTCCCAGTTTAAGTGATTCTCCTCCCTCAGCCTCCTGAGTAGCTGGAACTACAGGTGTGTGCCACCACATCCAGCTAATTTTTGTATTTTTAGTAGAGACGGGGTTTCACCATGTTGGCCAGGATTGTCTCCATCTCTTGACCTCGTGATAGGCCCGCCTCGGCCTCCCAAAGTGCTGGGATTACAGATGTGAGCCACCACGCCTGACCTTTACAGTTTTTTTTTTTTTTTTTTTTGGGACAGAGTTTCATTCACTTGCCAGGCTGGAGTGCAGTGGCATGGTATTGGCTCACTGCAACCTCTGTCTTCCAGGTTTAAGTGATTCTCCTGCCTCAGCCTCCCGAGTAGCTGGGACTACAGGCACGTGCCACCAAATCTTGCTAATTTTTGTATTTTTAGTAGAGATGGGGTTTCACCATGTTGGTCAGGATGGTCTTGATCTCTTGACCTAGTGATCCGCCTGCCTTGGCCTCCCAAAGTGCTGAGATTACAGGCCTGAGCCACCGCACCTGCCTTCAATTTTTTAAACATTAAAAAGTTATAGAAGCAATTTGTTTTGTAACAAAATAATTTAGCTTCACATAGCAGCAAAGAATAGGAAAAACAAATTGGGTCAAAGATCTTTCCTAAAATCTCAGCAAATGAGTTATAAATCTCTCTGGGCCTCTCTCTACAAGAGGGATGAAATGGAGAGAGGAAGCATGTGATACAAAGCCAGTTCTCAATGCTACCTGCTGCTTTTAACCTGTACTTCCATAACTGAAGCAGGTTATGTCTTTAAATCATTTAGAATAGTTCATATGTATACATACTTTCTATATGGTTGGTGTTGAAATTAATATAGATAATTGATAACTCATGTTGATGTAAATTAAATGTATTTGGCATAGTCATGTTGTATATCCAATAGGAATTACACATCACCCCTAAAATGACTTGAGGAATACACTGAGTTATGAATTAAAACATTTCTGATGCCATTCTGAAGGTGCTCACAGAGATAAAGAAGGAAACCTCCCCACAAACTGGGTGAGAACAAACTGTCAACATTTTCAAAACTTGTGCTTCCTTCTTCCCTTAGATTGAATACTTTCTTTTTTTTTTTTTTGAGACGGAGTCTCGCTCTGTCACCCAGGCTGGAGTGCAGTGGCACATTCATTCTTGGCTCACTGCAACTTCTGACTCCCTGGTTCAAATGATTCTCCTGCCTCAGCCTCCCAAGTACCTGGGATTACAGACACACACCACCACACCTAGCTAATTTTTTTGTATTTTTAGTTGAGACGGGGTTTCACCATGTTGGCCAGGTTGGTCTCGATCTCCTGACTTCATGATCCACCTGCCTTGGCCTCCCAAAGTGCTGGGATTACAGGCATGAGCCACTGCGCCTGGCCAAATACTTTCTTTTCCTGGGTCACTTTTATGCTCTCCAAGAGGGATTATAAATTTGTTAACATTTATCTCCCAGCTTGATATTTGATATTTTATGCATATTATTCACCTTCACAGTTATTCTAAAACTAATAGCATCTCCATCCTTCAGGACATGTGTCGTCAGCAAGAATGTGATAAAAGCAGCAACAAAAACACAAACCAAGATAGCTAGTGATCTTTGTATAAAAAACATATAGTCGCAGTTGTCTCAGTGTGAGCTTTTCTCAGGATTCTCAGGTGTCATAAATTTGGCCAAGCACACAAGACATTTTGAATCAAGTGACTAGAAAATGAAGAGATAATGTACACAGCATGCCTATTTTTTTCAGTGGCTAACTTGTGAAAATGATTACATATTAACTGAGAAATAATAAATGTTTTTAAGACAAGTATTGGAATACATGATTAATATCTACTTTGTAAGCACTTTTTTGTACGCAGTAACTATTATGTGTTTTTATACAATGCTTTGAATATGCACAGTTATAAAAAGTGTTTTAATAAACAGATATGCAACTGGAACATATTTACATGCATAATTACTTAAAAGAGAGAAGCAAAATATCTATAAAATGAATAAAACTAAAGCATTTACCACTTCTTCTAAAACAACTAGCTACCATCAGCTGCCATTTCACTTGCGTAGGCCTATAAAATAAAGAAATTAGATAAAATTAGAGATAAAAAAATCTGTGATGCTCAGTTTTATAAAGCGACATATCTACTATTCTGTAATTACTTTTTGACCTTGTGTTAGATCACTTTTATTACTGAAAATAGCAGATATATAATTTCTTTCATTATTTCCTGTCATATTTATATTAGGACATATAAATTTAAGTGTTCTTCAAAGTTCATCTAGTTCATCATACCTTTATTCAGATATTCTTATGAGAACCACTTAACCTGTTTGGTTAAAAACCATTGCATTCTATTTAAAACTTAAAGGATCATTATTTTTGCTATAATCTTTTATCATAACACTTAGATTTGCTTGTAAATTTAGTACCTGAGAAAAAATTTTTGATCTTGTGTTTGAAGATCAGGCTTCAACTAAAGAGAGAATAAAAAAATTCTACTGATCCCTTTTTGCCCCTTAAAAAGAAATTAAATTCTTTTCTAAAATAAATAACCATAACCAGAATTTCTAAATACTTCTGTTAAAAAATATCTCAGGATAGCAAGATACAAAGAAAGAAACACCTAGGGAACAATTTATGTATGCTCTTCTCATTTTTTTGAATCTCCCTTCTAAGTAGAAGCCTGATGGCTTCAAAGAAAACCTCAGTTCCTACTCGATTTGATGGCAAACCTACCAGCTTTGGAATCAGATAGATCTGGCTTTAAATCACAGCCCTGCTACTGGGGCAAGTTACTTAACTTCAAATCCATTGCCTACACGGCCACCCACTGTGATCTAAATAAAATACGTATCTAACCACATTACTTCCCTCCTTAAAACCCGTTACCTCCCTTCCACCTACATGCTAAATCCAAGATTCTAACCCAGTTAATCTACTTTCTAGATCGTTTCTGCCTCTCCAACTCATTTTCCACTGTGCCTTGCTTAACATTTCATGTTACAGCAAATCCATACAGGAGCACGGACTTCCCTGTATTCCCTGCATTTGCTAGACTCCTGGCTTTTGCATATACCACCATGTCTGCTCGGAGGCTCATTTGAACCTCTTTACTCTCTGCTAATGCCACATGGTTACACTGTTCCATATATTCTCCTAACATCCTAGAATTACTTAGCATTGCACTTACCATGTGGTGTTATTATTTATGTTTCTGAATACATTACCCTCCTTCCTCTGCAAAGATAAGTATCATGACTTCTAACACTATCAATCTAGCCTGTTTTTGAACTTTAAATGAGTATTATCATATAGTATGTAACTTGAAACAATAGACTGTAATATAATTATGTAGATGTGGTCTCTGTCTCTCTCAGAATGTCTTACTGTACTTTACTGATGGTAACTGAAAGCATGGACAGCAAAACATTGGATGAACAAGGACTACAGTACCATGTTTTGTTTATCTATTCATTGTTGATGGACACCTGGGTTGTTTCCACCTTTTGGCTACTATAAATAATGCTGAGGCTAGTTTTGGGTACTGTAACTTGAAACTGAGGCTCAAACAGATACTTACACATGCATACTTACACATGTTTGTGTAAGTATCTGTTTGAGCCTCAGCTTTCAGTTCCTTTGGGTATATACTTATTATACACTGAAAACTATACAACACTGTTGAAAGAAATAAAAAAAGAATAGATGGAGAGACATTTGTGTGCTTAACTTGAAAGACTTAATATTTTTAAGAAAACAATACTACTCAAAGTGATCTATAACTTAAATGCAATCCCTATCAAAATCCCAATGGTGTTTTTTGCAAACACAGGAAAACTGACCCTAATATTCATGTGGAATCTTAAGGAACTGTGAATAGCCAAAACGATTTGAAAAAGAACAAAGTTGAAGGACTCATACTTCCTGATTTTAAAATTTGCCCTAATGCTACGATAATCGAAACAGTGTGGTACTACTGCAGAAGGACAGACATATACACCAATAGAATAGAATCTGGAACCCAGAAATAAATCCTCACATATATGGTAAATTGATTTCCAACAAAAGTGTCAAGACCACTCAATGGAACAAGGACAGTCTCTTAGCTCCATGGCTGAATAAATCCCTAATTATTTTATTCTTTTTGATACCATTGTAAATAGAATTTTTTTCTCAATTTCCTTTTTGGATTGTTCATTGCAAATGCATAGAAATACAACTGGTTTTTGTGTGTTTATTTTATAGCCTTCAACTTTGCTGAATTCATTATATCTAACATTTTTATGTGGATTCCTTAGGGATTTCTACATATAAGATCATGTCATCTGTGAATAGGGTTAATTTTCACTTCATCTCTTCCAGTGTAGATAGATGCCTTTATTTCTTTTTCTTGCCTACCTGCTCTGGCTAGAACTTCCAGTACCATGTTGATTAGAAGTAGTGGAAGTGTGCATCCTTGTTTCCTAAGAAAGAAAGCTTTTGGCCTTTTACCATTCAGTATCCTGTAAGCTGTGGGTTTCCATATAATACTTTTATCATGTTTCCTACATAGAGTTCACTGACCTACGTGGGCTTCTGGATTCATGTCTTTCCTCAAATTTGGGAAGTATGGTCAAACAGAAGTTCTTTCTATTCCTGATTTGAGTATCTTTACCACAAAGCGGTGTTGAATTTTGTCACATACCTTTTCTGCATTAATTTGAGATGATCATGTGGGTTTTTTCCTTCATTCTATTAATGAGAAGTATTATATTGACGGATCTTCGTATGTTGAACTATCCGTGCATTCTGGGAGTAAATTCCACTTGCAAATAATGTAGTTCTTTTAATATGTGGCTAAATTTGGTTTGCTAGTATTTTGTTGAGTATTTTTACACTTACATCTATAAAAGATACTGGTCTGTAGTTACCTTGTAGTGCCTTTGTCTGCCTTTGGTATAATGATAATGCTGCTTCATTGACTGAGTTAGGAAGTGTTTAACTTCTCTTCAATGTTTAGGAGAGTTTTAAAAAAACCGACGAGAATTTTTCTTGAAATGTCTGGCAGAATTCACCAGTGAATCCATGTAGTTTATGGCTTTTCTTTCTTGGAATATTTTTGATTACTGATTTAATTTCCTTACTGGTTATAGGTCTATCCAGATTTTTTATTTCTTCTCGAGTTGGGTTTGGTTGACTGTGTTTCTAGAAATTTGTTCATTTTATCTAGATTATCTAATTTGTTGAGGCAAAGTTGTTTTCTTATAACTTTTTATTTCTATAAAATTGGTAGTGATGCCTCCACTTCCATTTCTAATTTTGGTAATTAAATCATCTTCTTCTTTTTTTTTTTTTTTTTTGTTAGTCCATCTAGCTAGAGATTTGTCTGTTTTGTTGAGCTTTTCAATTTTTGGTTTTGTTGATTTTCTCTACACCTTTTCTATTCTCTATTTATTTATCTCTGCTGTAATCTTTATTATTTCCTTCCTGTTGCTAGCTTTGGGTTTAAAATACTCTTCTTCTAATTCCTTAAGGTATTTAGTTAGGTTACTAACTTGAGACTTTTCTTCATCTTTAATGTACTTAAAGACGAAGAAATTTATGTTATAAATTTCCCTCTTAGGGCTGCTTTTGCAGCATCTCGTAAGTTTTAGTACATTGTTTCATTTTCACTTGTCTCAGGTATTTTCTAACTTCCCTGGTGATTTCATATTTGATCCACTAGTTAAGAATATGTTCTTAATTCTACATACATGTGAATTTTCTGGTTTTCCTTTTGTTATTAATTTCTAGTTTAATGATATCATAATAGGGAAAGATACTTTAGACGATTTCAATCTTTTCAATTTACTAATTTGTGGCCTAACCTATGGCTTATCCTGGAGAATGTTCCATGTATACTTAAGAAGGATGTATAATCTCCTGTTGGGTTCAGTGCTTTGTGTATGACTGTTAGGTCTGCCTGGTTTATACACTGTTTAAATCTTTATTTTCTTATCTATCTTCTGTGTGAGGTTCACAGAAGATAACACACATTTTTGAAAGTATTAAGTCTAAAACTAATATTGAGGTCTATCTCATCCTTGAATTATATCAATTTTTGCTTCATATATTTTGGGGCTCCTCTGCTGGGTTTCTAAGTAATTCTTACAGTAATGAACCTTTTACCAACATATAGTATTGTTCTTTGGCTCCTGTAATGTTTTGTGATTTAAGGCCTATTTTGTCTGGCAATTCTATAGCCTCCCAGTTCTCTTTTGGTTACCATTAATATTTGTTTGGAATATCTTTTTCAATCCTTTTGCTTCTAATCTCTTTTGTGTCCTTACATCTAAAGTGCATCCCTTGTAGACAATATATAAGTAGATCTTGATTTTTTTATTCAATCTAATTTTTTTCTTTTTCTTTTTAGAGACGAGGTTTCACCTTGTTGGTCAGGCTGGTTTCAAACTCCTGACCTCAGGTGATCTACCTGCCTCGGCCTCCCAAAATGCTAGGATTACAGGAGTATGCCACCGTGCCTGGCCCTAATTTTTTCTTTTAATGGGAAAGTTTAATACTTTTTATTTAATGTGATTACTGATACAGAAGGATTTGCTTCTGCTATCTATTTGTTTTCTGCATGTGTTATATTTTTTCTTCTTCAATTCTTCTATTGCTACCCTTTTTTGGTATTTTGTTGATTTTTTTGTAGTGTACTATTTTGATTTTTATTTTCTTAATTTTTTATAGTGTACTATTTGTTTTTTTTAGTTATTTTCTTAATGATTACCTTGGGTATTAACATCTAAAACTTATAACAATCTCATTTGAACAATAACAACTTATTTTATTTATTGATTGACTGATTGAGACAGAGTCTCACTCTGTCACCCAGGCTCCAGTGCAGTGGGGCGATCTTGGCTCACTACAACCTCCACCTCAAGCGATTCTCATGCCTCAGTCTCCAGAGTAGCTGGGACTATAGGCACGCGCCACCACAACCAGCTAATTTTTGTATTTTCAGTAGAGATGGTGCTTCACCAAGCTGGTCTCGAACTCCTGACCTCAGGGGATCAGCCTGCCTTGGCCTCCCAAAGTGCTGAGATTACAGGCATGAGCCATGGTGCTCAGCCAGATACAGAATTCTTGGTTGACAGTTTGTGTTTTGTTTGTTTGTTTGCTTTTAAATTCCAGGACTTTAAATATATCATTCCATTGCTTTCTGTCCTCCAAGGTTTCTGGTGAGAAATCTACTTATAATCTTACTAAGGGTCCCTTTTTGTGATGAGCCACTTTTCTCCCGTTGCTTTCAAGATTCTCTCTCTGTCTTTGGGCAGTTTGGATTATAATGTATCTCACTGTGGATCTTTTGGGGTTTTTTCTACATAGAGTTCACTGACCCGTGTGGGCTTCTGGATTCAGGTCTTTCCCCAAATTTGGGAAGCATGGCCATATTTCCTCAAATAGTCTCTCTCCTCCCTTTTCCTCTCTCTTCCCCTTCTGGAATTCCCATAATGCATATATTGGTCCACTTGATGGTGTCTTATAATAATAATCACAATAAATGTTAAAGAACATTACCTAATGCTGCTTAAGAATGGAATTACATTAAGTGGACCAATCAGAAACTAGGATTTCTTGATATTTCAAGACATGATTTATGAATGTAAAGAAAATAAAAACAACAGTTTAGGCTTAAACCAATTGCCAAAAATACCACATTATTAAGAACCATAAAACTCTAAGAGATATACCAAGGTGAGGCATTTCTACAGTAAAAACTTTTAACTTAATTCAACTATATGCCAAGTCGACATGTAAACAATATTTTAAGAATACACAAACAACTATGTAACATAATAACTAATACTCTCAACTCTCAAAGAGCCTACATTTTTATTGTAGAGGTAGAACTTACAGAACAAATCAAAGCTTAGCATGTAAAAAAGAGAAAATGTGAAAATTAAGATACATGGTACAGAAAACAAATGCTCAAAAGAGATGTAATATAATGAATGTATATTGAATAAGTTTCTGTCACGGAGAAGGAGATAAAAGCAAGTGCAAGTGAAAGTTAAGTTTATAGGAAAGCAGGAAGAGAGAAATGTTAGGAAGGTTTCTCAAAAAGGCTTCTACATTCTGGGAAACTGAGGCATATAAAATACATAGGGCAGTCGGAGAGATCAGAGAGAGAAACAGAAGGGAGAGAAATACTTAAGACTGGTGAGCAGTGTTCATATCACACAGATTTGTGTGGCATCAATTCACCTGGTTACATAATTTACCTCTGACAGTGCTTCACAGGCTGTGAATAGGAATGGAATCAATGGCTGGAATAACCCAAGAACTGAAATCTTTTGGAATAAATGGGGCAGTAAAGAAAGAAAAAAAAATCAAAAAACAAAATAACCAAGAATGTTAGCAAGAAAGGGAAAAGATGTGATCAATTAAGCAGTGTAGTATGGATAAGCTCAGAATTAAAGCCAGAAGGAAGCTGAGACTGCAAGATAAGGGGAAGATCAACAGTGGAGGTCTCAATACCACCAAAGAAAAATGCACTGGAAAATAGGGAGTATGGAAATTGGAAAGATAAGAGGTTATCTTCTGAGAGCTGGATATTGTAACAAGATTTTATTGGTGTAGGCCTGGCATGGTGGCTCATGCCTACAGTCCCAGCACTTTGGGGGGCTGAGGATCACTTGAGGTCAGGAGTTCAAGACTAGCCTGGCCAACATGGTGAAACCCTGTCTCTACTAAAAAAAAAAATTGCAAAAATTAGCCAGGCACAGGGGCTACTTCGGGAGGCTGAAGCAGAAGAATCGCTTGAACCTGGGAAGTGGAGGTTGAGGTGAGCCGGGATTGTGCCACTGCTCTCCAGCCTGGGCGACAAAGCAAGACTCCATCCTCTGTCTCAAAAAAAAAAAAAAAAAAAAAAAAAAAAAAGCATTTTACTGGTGTAAATGTGTTAGTAATAATCACAATCAGATAAGAGTCAGGTGACTGAACTACAGAGAGGGTAAAGATTGGTGGAGTTAGAGAAGTCAAAACTTGTGGGGCTGGAATACTGATGGAATGAAGAAGAAAAATATAAGTTAGACTATCTAAGAGACTGACTGTTAGTCAACAACTGACATTTACAAATAGGAGTTAAAAAGGGAACAGTGGTGACTGAGCCTCAAAGAAGGAATGGTCTTGTGTGAGCTAACAGCTAAGGTTAGAGTAGTATTAAGTGTAACATAAAAGCTTACAGTGTGCCACTGAAATAGCTTTCATCTTAAAGATGTAATTAAACTAAAACTATCTCCTCATCCTTGGTCATTAATTTTATAATTCTCAAAACAACATTCATGTGAAATAAGCATCATAAAAATGAATTGCCTAATACAAATTTCAAACAGAAATTATTTGACTTATTAAGCATTTCTTTATTATTCCAATTATTCTAAGGGACATTTTATCTTAAAATTCAATATGGCCAAATACAAAGCAGAAGATGATGTATTCTAATTGTTTTTGAATTATTTTGAATCAGATATGTATAAAACATTCTGATACAAGCTTAAAGACATTTAAAACATTTTAATTTTTAATATATATATCAATTGTAAATTGAAACCAACAAAACTGTTTTGTATTAAGATTCTTTTAGAAATGAAACTTTGTCCTAGGTCTGAAACAGTAATTTTCTAACTGATAAAGAACTAATAATTGTGTGCTGAGACGTGAATAAGAAAACTACATTAAGAAAAGTACCTTAATGAGGATATTCTAAAAATTCTATTCAAAGGGAAATATATTTATCATAATAAAGACCAAGTAAAACGGAATAAAATACAAAAAAATAGAAATAATTCATGAATGTACATCAACATCTGTTCTTGAATTTACTAGGTCTAACAGATACTAATTCCAGGGATTAAAAAAAATCTCAACACATGACATTAACTAAACATAAAATCCTAATAATTACTTACTGTATAAGAGAAGCTCTTTCAAAGTATTGAATGGCTTTTTCCCAAAATTGGGTGTCAATGTAATAGGCTCCAAGCCACTCAACGACTTCAATATTACAAGGAAAATATCTATATGACTGGAAAAAAATATGGAATGTAACAATACTTCAATGGCAACATATACTTCTTGAATACTTTACCTACTGAATAAATTTATCCAATGTAAAATTTCTTAATAAAGGAGTATGAGCTGTCCTAAGAACTCTGTAAATTCTGAAACTATATAATATTTAGAAAACCTAAGCTGTGCTTGACACATTTTTCAATTATCTGTAAATATTTTTGATGTAACAATATGAGTCCAATTAAACACTTAAAAGAATAAAAGAGATGCAAATCATGCTTCAAGAGAAAAATTAATTTGTACTTTTTGTTATCATTAATAATTATTATTATTTTAAGACAGTCTTGCTCTGTTGCCCAGCCTGGAGTACAGTAAGCACGATCTCGGCTCACTACAACCTCCGCCTCCTGGGTTCAGGCGATTCTTGTGCCTCAGCCTCCTCAGTAGCTGGAATTAAAAGCATGCCACCACCACACTTTGCTAATTTCTGTATTTTTAGTAGAGATGGGGTTTCATCATATTGGCCAGGCTGGTCACAAACACCTGGCCTCAAGTTATCTGCCTTCCTTGGCCTCCAAAAGTGCTGGGATTACAGGTATGGGCCACCACGCCTGTCCTTTTATTATTATTTGTAGAGATGGGGTCTTGCTATATTGCCCAGGCTGGACTTGAACTCTTAGTTTTAAACAATCCTCACTCTGGCCTCCCAAAGTGCTGGGATTATAGACATGAGCCACCAAGCCCAGCTCCATTTCATTTTTTTATTAAATCAAATAAAAACTAACTTCAGGCAGATTACCTAAAGTCAGGAGTTTGAGACTTGCCTGGACAACATGATGAAACCCTGTCTCTACTAAAAATTCAAAAATAAGCTGGGTGTGATGGCAGGTGCCTATAATCCCAGCTACAAAACTAACTTCATTTTCTAAGAATGCTTTATTTTAAATAAATCATTTTAAAACAGTTTAGATCTTTTAAAATTTTAAAGTCCTGATGCCTTCTTTATAACAATTTACAAAATTCTAAGACACAGAAATAAAGATAACACACCTACCTCATAGTAATACTGAAATGCTTGAGATTTATCTCCTTCACGATCATATAATTCTCCTAGTTTAGCTAAAACTTGAGGATTGGTTGGAACAACACTCACCACCTGCATTAGCCATTCAATAGCTTGACTGAGATTTTCCATTAATTCATATCTTAGGCAATGTCAGTTAAGGAAAACACATTTTCTAAATTCATTAATCAATAAGAAAACTTAAATATATTTTAGTAACAATATTTCTTAGCCTACAGTAATACGCTATTGTATACTGTTTTCTCTGGCTATCTCTGGGGTGGAGATGGAATACAGCAGTACTGTGGAAATAACACTCTTGCTCCCTATGCATAGTCTGCTTTCCCTTTTGCTTCATTACTATCTATCCACTACGATCAACTCCCAAATTTCTGGTAGAATTATTCAAAGTATTGTCCAAAAATTGTCCTTAATAAAAATGTCCTCGATGTTACATCCAGTTATTCTATCTCTCTTTAACATGTTCAGCATATTAAGAGAATTCTTTTCATGTATTTTTCCTGTTAGTTTTCCCTAATCAGATTATAAACCCAAAGATAGTGATTTCTTTTCTTTTTTTTTTTGTAGCTTCCTTTAGTACCTACTAAGTCTTCTGGGTATATTCAAATAATTTATTCATACCAATACTTTTTTATTAATATTTATTTTATACATATTAGGTATCTCAGTGAAATGAAAATATTCCAATCCAAAGTTTATTGAAAAAGAAGTACTGTTTTCAATGGTGACAAGTGTGATACCAGATATCTACTGTTTTTAATGATAAGTGTGATACCACAAGAAAAAAAAATTAAAAAATGTACTCACACAGTCTCAAATACATCAATTGCTTGACTGGATCCAAGCTGATCATGAACTGGGTAGTAAAAGATCATGACACTGAACATTTCAGAGAAATTAAATGAATAAAACAGAACAAAAAGACTAACAGGAATAACTACGATGCTATCTGCTCTAAAACTAATTTTGTTTGTTTGTTTGTTTGAGACAGAGCCTAGTTCTGGGCCCAGGCTGGAGTGCCATGACACTGTCTTAGCTCGTTACAACCTCTGCCTCCCAGGTTCAAATTATTCTTCTGCCTCAGTCTGGTGAGTAGCTGGGATTACAGGTGCCTACCACCATCTCTGGCTAAGTTTTGTATTTTTAGCAGAGACGGGGTTTCACCATGACGGCCAGGCTGGCCTTGAACTCCTGCCCTCAAATGATCAACCTGCCTCGGCCTCCCAAAGTGCTGAGTGAGATTACAGGCATGAGCCACTGTGCCTGGCCTAAAGCTAAAATTTTAAAATAAAATTCTTTATCGAAAGCACAGCAGATAGTACTTAAAATTATTAATGATACACCTCACAACATAAAAAATTTTCTAAACATATTTGTATAAAATTTAAATCAAGATAATAGTAACTTAAAAATCTACCAAAGATGTTTAACTCTTCCCAATGTTGTGGTCAAAGCTTACTAAAATAAGGAGAGAAATTAGAGTGCTTTTCAAATAGCATGAAAGGCATTAAAAACACTAACAAATTCCTGCTTTTCTAACCAAGAGCAGGAATTATTAAGAAACGTAAGTGTTGTGGAAGAAACTGTCATGAGGGCATTCCCCCAAGTTCAAAACATAATACTGACACACACAGTATACATTCAATAAATGACTATTAAATAAACAGAATAAATGAGTTCATAAGAAGAATTATGTAATTTTAGAGGGTAACAGTCTTTGCAGACCTCATTATCTCTAGAGGCCAGCTAAAAAAATAAGAAAAATTATCCAAACTCAATCAATAGTGCTAATCAGTATTAAACAATATTTTATTTAGTAAGTTAGTGCTTCAGTGATACCCTACAAGCTTTAGAATACAATGTTCTAAAGCACCAAGTTGACTTTCAATGAATGGTTTATATGTATCCAAAATGTCATACTCGATTACTTCAGTTATTTTCAAAATTTAATAAATGATAGCTTTAATCATTAATTTCTCTTTCAATGCAAATGACATTTTAAAATAGCATCATTCAGATGGCTTTATCACATGATAATCTGCTAGATCATTCTCATCACTTACTTCAAATATTATCCTCATCAATTACTTCATTAAACTTAATTATTGATCTTCAATCACCAATTGAGAGAATTAATAACTGTCCCTAAGTTTTTCAAATAAGATACATATTTGCTATCTGGTAAAGAACTTCGGCACTGTTTCGTAGGATTGCATGAAGTTTCAGGAAACAGTCCAAAGCCTCATCTAGCCGATTCAGTTTCTCATAGGTAAGACCTTCAAAAAAGAAACAAACACACAGTTATAAGCATCATTATTGGTATTAATTTCTTTAATGTAACAGAATAAATCTCAAAATATATGTAAATATTTATCTGGAAGAGAAAATGAAGATGAACTGAGGTTTTTATTTTTTTGAGACAGGGTCTGGAATTGTTGCCCAGGCTGGAGTGTAGTGGTGCAAACATGACTCATGGCAACTTCGACCTCCCAGGCTCAGGTGATTCTCCCATGTCGGTCTCTCAAGTAGCTGAGACTACATGCGTGAGCTACCACACCCAGCTAATTTTTTGTATTTTTAGTAGAGAAGGGGTTTTGCCATGTTGCCCAGGCTGCTTTGAAACTCCTGGCCTCAAGAGGTCTACTCATCTCAGCCTCTCAAAGTGCTGGGATTACAGGTATGAGCCACCACACACGGCCAACTGAGGATTTTCTTAAAGAACAATGTGTGGGTAGGGGTGGGGATTTTCCACTGGCAGACACCAAAAGATGCTACAAAGCTTCAGTGATTTTAAAAGTGTGATGGGGGGTAGGAATAGACAGACCAATAGAACAGAATAAATAGTTCAGAAATGCACTCAATTATAGAGTTGAGTCGAAGACATTTAAAATCAGTGGGGAGGAAAATGCCAATAATAAGTGGTGCCAGGACAACTGACTATACCTTATTTTTTTTTTAAACGTAGGTTCTTATTTCATAAAAAATAAGCTCAAAATTGTGAAATTCAACAGAAAAAGGTATAAGAAGAGCATGAAAAGAAAATATAAAAAAAAGATTTTATAATCAAGGTAAGAAGGGCTTCATAAAGCAATAAACAAATGAATAAAGCAATAAAAACGATTTTTTAAAAAGACAAATTTGGCCAGGAATGGTGGATCATGCCTGTAATACCAGCACTTTGGGAGGCCAAGGCAGGTGGATCACTTGAGGTCAGCAGTTCAAGACCAGCCGTGCCAGCATGGTGAAACCCTGTCTCTACTAAAAATGCAAAAACTTAGATGGGCATAGTGGAGTGCGCCTGTGGTCCAGCTGCTCAGGAGGCTGAGGCAGGAGAATCACTTGAATCTGGAAGGTGGAGGTTGCAGTGAGCCGAGATCATGCCACTGTACCCTAGCCTAAATGACAGAGCGAGACTCAGTCTTTAAAAAAAAAAAAAAAAAAAAAAAGGATGAATTTGACTATATCAATAATAAAACAATTCTTTGTTTTATTAAAAGAAATTGGAAACAAAGTTAAAATCCAAGCAATGGAGAAGGGAGAAATATTTAATACTTACAAATAAATAAAAATATATCTAGGAAGCAAGTGCCTGCATGAAGACCTTTGTGCCTCTCTTCCATGCTCTCTTCATAGATACCCAAGTGGTCATTGCCTCCCTTCCTTCAGTGACTTGAAACACATATTCTCAATGAGGCTCTCCCAGATTCCACCTAAAATGGCTAACTCCTTCCTGCCTCCCCTATTCTTCAAGGTTGGCAGCAGGCCTCCCCTGCTCCTTCAGACAGGAGATTAAAGAATCTTTTCTGGGAGGAAAGATCCAATTGACTTATGGGCAGGTCTCCAACTAAACAGACCAGACCAGACAGATGCCCTACAGCAGGGTGCCAGCCTGTCAATCTCCCTTATGGACCTAGAGACTCCACTCAGTTTGTAGCCACAAACTCCTGAATACCCGGAGACAGCCCGAAATCATTAGACATCTAAGGAAAGCCCATAACATGGAAAAGAGAATAAAATAATCAAACCAAAGAAAGCAAAAAATACCTATGCAGGGAGAAGAGAACTTCAAAAGAAACATTATTAATAATCCAAGAGACAAGACCCAGTACTGCATGGACATGTGTTTGCAATATTTTGCAAATTCATATCCAGGGTGATGATGCCCATTTCAGGCAACCTCTGAAAGGCAGGGAAGAGAATGTGATGGTGGTGAGACTTCATGGCTTGCACTATCTGGCTTATTAAAAACAAAATCTGAAGTGAATATGGCAAAATGTGAAAATATGTTAAACTAGAGTGATAGGTACATGGGTATTTATTTTTTTATGTACTTTTGTATATGCGTGAAGTTGTTCATAATTAAAAAGAGAGCAAATGGGACTTTTTCCCCACCAGTTTGGCAAAAGTTAAAAAGAATGATAATATCTAGTATTAGCAGAAATTTGAGAAATTAGTATTATACACTGTGATGGGAAAGCCTTTTTGGAGGGCAGTATGGCAAGCTTGATCCAAATTTTGCATGTGCGCAGCTTTGGAATCATTAATTCCAGTTTAAATTATCTATATTCTGAGAGGCAGTAGTCTTCTTTTCAATTTACTATTAGAAGGAAGTCAACTCCTCCTCCTAATGTGTTAGATCTCTTTAAGCAAAACAAAATAAAAATACACAAATTTAAAGCAAAAAATAAGCAAACAAATAATGCAAAAAGCAATTTCACCTTGTTTCACTTACCAATATTATAAAGTGCTTCAGTACAAGAAGAATCATTTCTTAAAGCCTCTTTATAGAATTCAGCGGCCTTCTCATAATCACCGTTTGCAAAAACTGTATTCCCTTTATTAGTAAGAGCTGCTGGATTATATCTATCAGAGTTCACAGCTATATCTGCATAGCTGCTGGCTTGTGCAAAATCCTTTCCCTAAGTAAAATATATATACAAATTATTTGAATATCATGAAATATCTTTGACTGTTCTGAGATTACAGAAATAAACAGACTTTCTGAGATTACAAATATGATGAACAAAAATATTTTACATATGCTGATATGTCTGATTGATAGTCTGATTCTACATAAGAGTTTTACTCACCAAGCTCAACTACCCAAGTTTCTTGTGATTGAGTTCTCCAGTCTCATGGTTTGAATAACAACACTATTTATATGTAGGTGGTTCCATGCTCAACGCCCAAATTCCATGTCATCATTTGCTGCAGCGCTCCCCTTCCCACTTGAAGCCCTGAAATAGCTGTCACAAAAGTACTACCCTCCCTGCCTCTAGCACACTGGCTGCGTCACCTACTAGGTCTCTGCAATTCTAGCAATCCATTGTTTTTTTTTCTGCCTCCATGCCAAATACTTGGTCACAGCCTTGCCATCATTCATGTGAGCTACAGGAGTCTTTCTGTTCTTAAATATTGCGACCATCTGTGCCAGGTCAGCTTGGTTAAGCCAGGAACTACATTTCCAAGAAGCTCCTTCACTTAGGCTCTTGTCTAGGCCAAAAGAGGAACCTATGTGACATCTGGAATGCAGATCTGAAGCAAAGGCCTGTAGTCTCTGAAAGCCTTTTTTCTTGTCCTCAGATGCAGGACTGATGCAGAAATGTACATGAGTGCCAGCTTCTCCTCACTCACATCACTTTATGGCCAACTCTTCTTCCTAATTATGCAGACCCTGACAGGGTTTGGCTGTGGCCACCAGAGGAGGCAGCTGCACAGAGGCATCTGCTTCCCACAGAACTCCCCATGAAGGCCCTCTGGGTTCTATTGTGGCAGCTGGATGTGTGTGGCCACTCACTGGCTGATGGTGACTCCTCCTCAGATCTCCAGCTCCCTTTCTGCACTGTCACCATCACAGCTCCTTCACAACTGTATAACATTAAACTCTAATGCCCTTCTCCCATATCACTCACAGTGACCATCCCTGGTTAAACTTCTCGAAAGTTTAGATACAACTTATATATTATAAACCTGACCCCCTTTAAAATGTAGAATTCTGTGGCATTTAGTAGGTTCACAAAGTTGTGGAACCACTGCCAATATCTACTTCCAGAATATTTTTCCAACCCTCAAAAGAAACATCAGTAGTCACTCTCCATCCTCCTCTGCCCCCAGCCCCTGGCAACCACTAATCTGTTTTCTGTCTCCATGCCTATTCTGGACACTGAATATAAACAGAATCATAAAATATGCAGTCTTTTGTGTCTGACTTCTTTCACTTAGCATAATATTTTTAAGGTTCCTCTATGTTGTAGCATGCATCTGTGCTGGAATCCTTTGAAAGGCTGAATAATGTCCCACTGTATGGATAGACCACATTTCATTTACCCATTCATTGCTGATGGACACTTGGGTTGCTTCCAGGCAGCCTTTTGGTTACTATGAATAGTGCTGCCATGAACATCCACATGCAAGTTTTTGTGTGAACTTTGATTGAACTCTGAAATAAAAATTGGTACCTGCAAGTGGGTTTGGTGCTGTTATAAAAACTAAAACATCTAACACTGCCTTTCGGACAATGCAGCAGGCAAAACTGAGAAAAGCTGTGAGGGGCTGTGTTGGGGACTGAAGAGATGGTGAAGCATGAGTGAACCTGCAAAGGCAGAAGGAATCACCAGAGGCTGGATAAAGAGCAAGCCACATTGTCACCATGAAGCAGTGAAACAAGTGGCATCCACAGAGTGGGCTGGAGGATAGGAAGTGCACCCAATAAATATGCACATGTGGCCAAGGGGATTTCTAGGTAGGATGCTGAAGGGCCAATGAACTTATTTTAACTGGGTACAACTGATCAGGTATAGGAAGAGAAAAATGAGCTAAGGAGAACTGTTCAGTTTGCAGGTAGAATTTAGAGGAAATACAGAAGAACTTGGACTTGCTGGGCTGGAAAATAAAATTATTTCATATCTCCAGTTTCTTGTGGTGGCACAAGATTCTCAAAGCAGGAAATGGTGGCAGGTTAGGGAACAATTCAAAGGTGTGGCTGTATAACACCTTTCGTAAACATCTCACAAAGACTTAAGGTCATACCTAGCAGATCTTCTCTCTTAGGTAGCAAAACAGGCTTCTAGGCTCTGTTCCATAGCAGCCTACATACCTAGTGGGAAGGGGTCTGTCTGGAAAAGAATTATGGATGCAGCTTTTGGGACACGTAGAAAAGTCCAACAAGATTTAGAGAAAACCCTCCAAGTTTTTAGGGGAGTTGTACTGACTGTTGCTAGTTTGGATTAAAGGGACAGATATAGTCCAAAATGAAAAAAGCCCTCTGTTCCCCAAATGTCTCTGGGCAGAAAGCAGGCTAAGAAAGTTAATCAGCTGCAAACATAGGCTACTGCTTTCTTTTTGTTTTTTATTTTAAGTTCTGGGATACATGTGTAGAACATGCAGTTTCGTTACATAGGTACACATGTGCCATGATGGTTTGTAGCAACTATCAACCTGTTCTAGGTTTTAAGCCCCGCATACATTACGTATTTGTCTTAATGTTCTCCCTCTCGTTGCACTCCACCCCCAATAGGTCACAGTATGTGAGGTTCCTCTCCCTGTGTCTATGTGTTCTCACTGTTCAACTCCCACTTATGAGTGATAGCACGTGGTGCTTGGTTTTCTGTTCCTGAAACATAGGCTATTTCTTATACAAAAGGAAGATGCTCTCAGAGGACAGAGCCAAGAGCTGTAGAGGACGAAGAATTAGGGGCCACTCTGAGGGAGCAGAGCTGAGCCCTAATCAAGGAGTATTCTTTTTTCCCAGACTAGGAAGTACAGGCCACATCTACTTTGTTGGGTTTCAGAATCATTAAGGACAGTGACTGTGATGTGCCTCCATCCCTCACCTTTGGGGATGAGTGTCTATAATAGTTATCTTATTCTTATATCTCCATGGTATGTTGAGTGTATGGTGAGGCAGGTGCTATGTCTCTTCATTCACAGATCTTTGGATCAAGAAGAAAGAGAAATTGTGCCTGAGAAAGCTCCATTTCTTGTTTTTGTTTGTTTGTTTGAGACAGAGTCTCACTTTGTCACTCAGGCTGGAATGCAGTGGCACGATCTTGGCTCACTGCAACCTCCACCCACTGGGTTCAAGCAATTCTCATGCCTCAGCCTCCTGAGCAGCTGGGACTACAGACATGCATCACCATGCCTGGTTAATTTTTTATATTTTTAGTAGAGATGTGATTTCACCATGTTGGCCAGGCTGGTCTCAAACTCCTGGCCTCAAGTGATCCACCTGCCTCAGCCTCCCAAAGTGCTGGGATTACAGGCATGGAACACGATACCCAGCTGGAAAGCTCCATTTCTATCCAGACCTGATGTAAATCCTGGCCTTTCAGCCTGATGCTGTGGGGAATGAGATTCTGAGAGTCTTGGGAGAGGTGTGAATAACTGGGGCCTGAGTTCAGGCAGTGACAGGTTGTTACAATAATGAATCCAGTGGATCACACCTCCCAGGATTCATGTATGACTCATTCAGGTATGATTCTCTCTCATGTTTGTTTTGTTCAATAAAATGCACATGGAACCTAATACCCACCTGTGCACTGGGATTTGCCCTTATGGAACCCAGTCCTACCTGAGAAGGCTGGGATCCCTTGCTGGAGATACTCTGAAGGAAGACTGAGTCGCCCTGGCCGACAGTTCAGCTAAGTGCCAGGCATGAAGGAGGCATCTGGAACATTCAGCCTCAGTCATGCCTCAGAGGATGGCAGCTGTATGAGTAAGGCCAGGCAAGCCCAGTGAAAGAAGCATCCAGGTGAACCCAGCTCACTGGGTAGAATGTAAGCAATTACCTGGTGATTTCAAGCCAGTACGGTTTGGGGCAGTACATTACACAGCAACAGAAAACAGATACAACTATATGCCGGATACCAATAATACACTTTCAACTACATATCATATAAAACTACATAGCAGACCCATCACTTGGCCTCAAAAGATTCTTGATTACCGATCAGATGCTCTAATAGCTCTGCTTGGTTGAATAAATCCAACAATTCTCTTTGCTTCTTTAAAATTTCTATCGGTCTCCTCCTGCATATTCGTCAAACTTGGCAAAGATTTGGTGATGAATTGGGACACAAAATTCATTAGTGATTTTCTAAATTCAAAATTTAATGGCCATGATAGACACCATGTTTCACCCCATGGACTTGCCCTTTAGAGCTGCTGGGAGTGCTGCTGGCCACCAGCCTCAGCAGGAAGTCCTCTCTGGGAACTGACCCGGGTAGAAGAGAGAGAGGCACCTTGGACCCCTTCCTAGAGATGCCCTGTTTTTGGGACGCAAGCCATATCCAATGGCTGGCTGGTGCGGGGTATGGAGGCCCACCCTCTCACCCCTAGTGGGGACACTGCTGGGGTCTGCCCCAGCTTTTGTGCATCCTGGGTTAGTGAAGGCCTTGTGGTGCTAACCGTATTAGAGCCGAACTCCTTCTGCTTAGTGCTCTCTCCCTGGCACCCCCCAGCCACAGGTGCTGATCAGAAGAGCTCTGCCCACTCACAGGTGGTTCTCCATTTCAGTCTGCTGTTACCTGCAGGAGGGTCATTTCTCAGCCTTCACACTGTCCCCTCTGGTTTCAACACCACTCCTCTTTGTGCCCTTCCTTTACTTCAAAAACATCATACTATCTTGTTTCTTTTCCTGTTGTCTTAGTCTGATTCTTATTCTTACCTTTTTAGGGTATGTATATTGTAGTTAGTTTTCAGTTCTGTGCTAAGCTCTTATTCATGAAAAGATCATTTATTATCAAAGCTTTAATCTCTACAGAGATGATCGTCACATTTCATCTCTAACCCTGATTTACCCCCTGCGATCGATCTCCATGCCTCCTGATACGGTTTGGCTCTGTGTCCCCACCCAAATCTCATCTCAAATTGTAACGTAGAGGGAGGGACCTTGTGGGAGGTGACTGGATCAGGGAGGTGGTTCCCCCATGCTGTACTCATGATAGTGAGGTAGTTCTCATGAGATCTGATGGTTTTTAAAGTGGCAGTTTTTCCTGCATTTTCTCTCTCTCTCTTTTCCTGACTCTTTGCGAAGAAGGTGCTTGTTTCTTCTTCACTTTCTGCCACAACTGTAAGTTTCCTGAGGTTTCCCTAGCCATACAAAAATGTGAGTCAATTAAACCCGTTTCCTTTATAAATCACCCAGCCTCAAGTATTTCTTTATAGCAGTGTGAGAACAGACTAATACACCTCTGATCTACTTGTTTTCGTTTTACAAAAAATGTTGAAACAGATTTAATAAGAAACTCAACATGTTTTCCCCCAATCAGCACCCTCCTCTAGACACGCAGCACCCTCCTCTAGACATGCAACTAACTGGTACCACTCTCCTACCAGTAGATTAAAGTACTGGAGTCATTCTTCAACCAGTGGTTTAGATCTCTTTCTTCATCTTTACTTATACGAGGGATATGATACCTTTCCACTAACAACAGCAGTTCAACACAGCAGTGCTTCTCAACTGTGCACAGATCAGAGGCTCTAAGAGGGACTGGAAACATGGTTTAATAAAATATGATGACTTTTTTTCTCATTTGTTAAAGAAACATAATAAGCACTTGTAATCAGCAAGGCACTGTGCACAACACAAAGCTGAAGCTGATGGGCTAGTGGAAAAGAATAATATATAAACCATTAAAATACAATGCTATGAATGCAAATGAAATATCCTAGGAGCACAAAGGAAGGTGAGACAACCTGCCAAAGAGAGTCAGGAAGGCTGCATATTTCAGTTTGGGTAGTGAAAGTAAATTTAAACCAGGGGCTGGATAGTGGAATATTCTTAAAATAAGGGCAGTTCTTGGAAATCTGTTAAGCCCATTCCTATGCCATTATGCTGAGCAAAACATAAGCAAAACCTAAGATGCTGGAAATTCAGGGGTTAGTGGCTAAGGCAGTTAAGGAGTTGTGGTAGCCTTATAATAGTTTACTGTCCAGGTAGATGGTAAGGTGTAGGTTGCTGCCGTGCCTTCATCTGGGCCCTTCCTTGGCCCTGCCACCTCGGCATGAACAGTTATTCTTAAGGAAAGCTCTTACAGGCTTCTTCTACATGCAGAACAGAATTGACTCTTGGATCATTTCCTCTAAGAATCATAGAATAACAGAATTAAAAACAATACTGAAAAATCACAGTTCAGTTGTTTCTAACTTTCAGCCTTTAGAATCATAGGGGTTCTCAAAGTGGCAAATGAAAATCTACACTTTTTTTTTTTTTTTTTGAGACAAGGTATTTGTCACCAGGCAGGAGTACAGTGGCACAATCATGGCTCACTGCAGCCTTGATCTCCCTAGCTCAGGTGATCCTCCCACCTCAGCCTCCTCAGTAGCTGGGACTATGGGCATGCACCACCATTTTTGAACTTTTTGTAGAGACAGGCACTGTGCTGCCCAGGCTAGTCTCAAACTCTCAGGCTCAAGTGATCCACACGCCTCAGCCTCCCAAAGTGCTAGGATTACAGACTTGAGGCATCACACTTACCTATCATCAATTTTCAATACTCAGAAAAAGCCTACCAGAAATTCTATATTTTCTAGTGAAAATAAAATGACTCTCATGCACACTTCCCTCCCAGCACTTGCTTGCCTCTATACTTTCGTTTAGTCCCTGTCTCCCTGCAAATGCTCCTTTTCTATATTCTGACCTGTAAGATCCAACTCTATGAAATGTTTCCTATAATCCCTTAATTAAAATATTATTTGCCTCCTCTGAATTTCTGAAGCATTTATTATCTACATTAATTTATTGTTCTCTACTTTGAACCTTCCTTCCTAGTCTACCTCCTTTGCTCCAAAGTAAGAATGCTCCCCTTTAGGGAGCTTTTAGACTTTTGGTATCCCCATGATTGGCATCCAGTAGATGCTCAATGAATGCTTGTTAGAGATGATAGTTTGTATGCTTACATCAATTTTTTAACCTAAGATGTTACTTTCTTTACTAATAACACAAAGGAACTGAAATACATCTCTAGCTCTTCCAGCTGAATGTTCCATAATCTATGCTGTGATGCTTACCACCACAATTTTTCTCCCTCCCTTCTCCTTCAGAGATGGTCTTCTCATTCATGTCTGCCAACTCAGCCCCTGGCCTGGCACTCGTCATGGTCAGATCCTCTATACACCTCAGTCCACTTAAAAATCTCCACCAGTATTCTTTGGGTCCTCTCCCTAAGCATGATCCTCAGGCAGAAATTCAGCAATATAAAAATAGCACATGATTAACTCTTGGTTGTAAAAAAACTTACCATATAATACAGGGCTGAGAGATTGGTCGCAGCTGCACTTTTCACTCTACTGTCCTTTTTTTCCAACATTTTTAAGATCTCTACAGCCTAGAAATGGAATATCTGAAGGTTACTACCATTGTAATATGACAGTATTCAAGCTTATGGCTGGGGAAAAGATCAGAGCTCCTGAAGGAAGACCAGGGGAAGGCACAAAAGCGGTGGATTAACATGTTCAAGAGAACAGATGACAAGAAGAGAATTTCACTTGAGAATTAGAACTTATAAAAATGAATAAAATGGAAATTCTGGAATTAAAAATATAATTAAGAAAACATAGATGTTATAATAGCAGATTAGATACAGCTGAAGAGAGGCCTGGTGACTGGAAGAAAGGTCAGTAGTAAATAATGAGCCTTAGAAGGCTGGGTATGGTGGTTCATGCCCATAATCTCAGCACTTTGGGAGGCCATGCAGGAAAACTGCTTGAGATCAGGTGTTTGGGAGCAGACTAGGTGTAGGACTGAGACTCTGTCTAAAAGACAAAATATGATGATGATAATAATGATGAGCCTTGGAAGTCATGTGATACAGCTGAGTGTTTATCTTGCATAATGTGGTAGGCAGTGTGGCCTTGAAAGGTTTTGCCTAAGAGACATGATCAAATTTGATCTTTACAAAATAATTCTGAGGTTTCTGCTTCTGGCCATGACAGACTAGCCCATAGAAGAGGATTCTTTCATAGAGAACAACTAGAAAAATCATATAAAATACTAAAACTATTTTTTGAAGGCACCACAGAGCTAGCAAAGCAACCAGGACTTCAAGGCCAAGGTCCCAGAAAATGTTCGGACTTAATGATGCATGGCAAAATAGCAGGCTAAAAAATGTTCCTAGAAAAGAACACAAGAGACTTATGGGAGCACAATGAAAAGATCTAATAGAAATGCAGTTGGAGTTTCAGAAGGCCAAGAAGGAAAAATGGCACAGAATTTTTCAGAACCAGTAATGACAAATAATTATGGAAGTATTACAAAAGGTGATCTAAAGTAAATCCAAATATAATTATATTTTTAAGTCATGAGAAATGAACATATATTTTTAACTGCCTGGCAGGTCTAAGATAATACTAACCAAATAAGATGTGTGGAATGTTCAGACACTTTTACATGAAAGGCGAATGAGTACTCAACCTAGAAATTGCTACAGAATATCAGAAAGAAAAAAAACAAGGTAGAGAAAGGCACTGAGTTTTCTTTCCTTCATTCTTTGATAATACATTTACTGAATAGAAGATGCTTGGCTCTTGGTGCCTCCTGCTCCTAGGAAGCAGTTGTGTACAAGGAAAAGTAACTGCATTAGCTTTTATAATGGCTGTCAGCTACATCTGTTGCAAATATCTGACACATCCTGAGACTTGGGCTGTGCAGTGTTTGACCTCAAATGAAGTACCAGTAGGACGACTGACTCAATGTTTTTGATGGGCAGAAGATTTTAAAATACTAGATTCCAGATACTTTGGTTAGAATATGAGTAAATTGTTATTCTTTTATTTATTTATTATTTTTTGCACAATAACGTTACCAAGCAAATTAGTCTTTTAAAGGGTTTCTGATGATGTCAAAGGAAACTGATGGAAGTTTCTAGGTAAGTAGTTTACAATTCTACAAAGTAAACACTGGAAAAGAAAACCCTAAACATCATATCCTCACTTTTGAGATTCCATTTTTATCATTTACTCTCTTAGAAAGCACTTATAACACTACCACAAGTTCCTTAAACTTACCTCAACAATAATTGCTAATATTGCTCATCCTATAAAAACTACCTCATTGATTCTTTATGAAACCTTCACAGCTGTTTTGAATCTCTATGTTTTATAAGCTGCATTTCGCTTTAAATAAGAATTGAGATAGTTTAATCTTCACTTTTAGACTGTGTCATGATAATTACTTTAAAATATAAGGCACTTGGATAAGCGTAACTCATACATCCATCAAACTTTCCAAAGTGTACAGGAAAAGAAAGCTATTCTCTAATGTTTACGACATCCATAAAACAATACGAAAAGAATGCTAACAAGCAATAACAATTTTTTTTTTTTTTAAAAAGGAGTGTTAAAGTCCTTTGTACCATTCCGTTTAGAAACAGACATTCACTTTAAAACCATCAGATCTTTGAGACTTGTAAACAAAAAAAGAAAGAAAAGAGACATTCACATTATTGTCAAGGAAGTGTGTATTAAATTTTTAAATTTTGATATATACTACTTTGTAACTTACTAATAACAATACTTTAAGGCTATCTTTAACATCAAATCTATTTTCTCCCAAAATGGTTATTATGAATCCAAAAAGCAGTGCAATCCAAGCTATTACTTAAAAAACTTGGCAAAGGTATTTACAACTTAAAACATTATAAATGGATATCACTTGACAAAGTAAAAACACTTCGTATTCTAGATTTCTAAACTACGATCTATTCTAAAAAGGCTACATAATTATTCTAATAAAAGGAACACTCGAGTATTTTTTTTGGCTCAGATTTTTCTTCTGAAATTGGCTGTTTTTACAATCATTCTCTACATGCCCATAAATCTATATCCAGTATTTGTTTTTAAAAGTAAAATAAGTTTATTCATAAATGGAACTGATAAAAGTACAAAGTTAAATTTCATTGTAAATGGCAAAACAAAAAATAAAAATAAACATTAGCTTGTCTGTTTCCCTGAAAACAATGAGGAAAAGGGCTCTATGTCTGTCCTAGTCTCCTTTCCCATCTGATGCCATCTAGCTCCTGGCTTCAGCATTTTGCTGAGCCTGCCCTACACTACCACTGGCCTCCAGGCCAATGGCTTCATTCATCCACTTTGGGCTTTTC
Organism: Sapajus apella; assembly: GCF_009761245.1. Classification (NCBI taxonomy): domain Eukaryota; kingdom Metazoa; phylum Chordata; class Mammalia; order Primates; family Cebidae; genus Sapajus; species Sapajus apella. The sequence continues at coordinate 5,033,959 of NW_022437054.1, forward strand.
GGCAGTTTTTTTTTTCTATTACGAAAGTGACTACAAACACCATCATTATTACAAAGACCCATACTCTGTGATTTCAGCATCTTTTTCTTGAAAAAAAAAAAAAAAAAAAAAAAAAAAAAAAGTATTTACAGCTAACTCCAGGACTACATGCTCACAGAAGAAGGCATAAATTTTTCTTTTTTACTTTGAATTGTAAGTAAAGTAGTTGTCATCAAATGATTACTATGAGATACGTCAACCCAATTCCTTTTCACCTAATAACATTTCTCTCAAACTAAGATTGTATTATACCCACCTCGTAATACTTACAATACACAAACAAAAGAAAGACAGAGTGAGAGCAGCAATGATGAAAAAAAAACAGAAATGGTGTTTAAAAAAATCAGTAAACTAATGCATATTAAAAACTTAAAAATGCAAATGAAACAAAAGATATTTTGAACAAGACTAGATAGGAAAACGCAGATAGTAACATCTGAGTTCAATAGGTTTTAACATTAAAAAATTGGAGTGTTTATTGCTTAATGGACATAGTTTTAGAACATGAGCTATAGCAACGCATTCTTAACCCTTTCTTTTTTTCTTTTTCTTTTCTTTCTTTTTTTTGAGACAAAGTCTTGCTCTGTTGCCCAGGCTGGCTGGAGTGCAGTGGCACGATCTTGGATCACTGCAACCTCTGCCTCCCACATTCAAACAATTCTCCTGTTTTAGCCTCCCGAGTAGCTGGGAGTACAGGCCTATGCCACCACGCCTGGCTAATTTTTGTATTTTTAGTATAGATGGGGGTTCATGATATTGGTCAGGCTGGTCTCAAACTCTTGACCTCAGGTGATCCACCCACCTCAGCCTCCCAAAGTGCTGAGATTACAGGCGTGAGCCACCGCGCCTGGCCTCTTAACCCTTTCTAAAAAGATCATTCAAAAATAAAATGTCAAAGGAAAACTGGCAAATATGGTTTTCTCTTTTGTCATCTATAACAGTACATGTCACACACAATTTTTTTTTGTCCATATAGCACTTTAGCAAAATATGACCAATTTAATTCACATTGCTTCCATGAAAAAAGCATTACAACAATGTTGGAGACTCATCAGGGGCATTTTTCATAACCAAGGGTGTGAGGATCAAATGACAGGACAGATACTTTGAAAAGACTTTTTCAAATGTTTTGTAAATGCTCAAACAACTAAGCATAGCAAATTAACATATGCAATGGAACCACCCTATAGTACTACACTATATTAATTATATATTTATTTCATCAACACTAGGGTTGCTTTTTTCTACTCTCATATCCTTTGAGTAGATGGCGTTCTCCGCACTTCCTTTGCTAATCCTTTCTATTGTCTCCCAGAGCAAAAGTTCTCTAAACAGGAAGACAAACTGAAAGCACAGGCTTGGGATAGGATACGGGAAAGATGTAGCAAAGGAGCAGTAGTGCCAGTGAGAGATGTGCAGGGTTCTAAGACCCCATTCAGCCATGGGACCCTTCCACTACAAATGCAGTGTCAATGAGGAAACCAAACACATAAAATAGACTACAAGGAAACTGCTCTGGTGAGTATAGCAGGCTTCCTGCTTTTTGTGCTCCCTAGTACAATCAGTGCTCCTAAAAATTTTATGCTTTGGGGAACACTTTGAAAACATCTAGGGGAAAGTTAATCTCTGGAACAGAGAATATGGTTTGTAATTTACCAACCATGCTATATAAAGAAAGTATTTACATTTTAAGAAATGACAAACTGGCAAAAATGAATAAAAGTTTAAAACTATTTTAATAAAAATTATGTTAAAATGGAAATAACAATATTATTCAACTTCAGAATAATCACAGATGACATTATTCTAGAAAGGTGTTGTCCTGTTTTTATTGCTTTTACCAATTAAGATGTGGAATTCCATCTAAAACTTTTTTTAAAGCTTACCTGGTTATAGTCCCTTTGTCTCAAGTATGTAACTGCTTTGTTTATTTCCAGATCATTGGCTAGCTCTACATATTGAGAAGCTTTCACCACTTCCACACACCTATAAGGGAAAGCATAAAAAAGCTTACTTGATTTCGTTTTAGCATATTGATGCTTTTGGTTTTCTTAAATGTGGCTTTTCAAAGATTTTTTTAACAGGTTCCTAGTACTCTGTAAAGGTAAGTATTTGATTTGCTCCAACAAGGCTTTAAGTTACTTAAGTCTTCGGTTCTAAATTACTTTTTCTTTTTGAGACAGGGTCTTGCTTTGTCGTCCAGGCTGGAGCGGTGCAATCTTGGCTCACTGCAACCTCCGTCTCCCGGGTTCAAGCGATTCTCCTGCCTCAGCCTCCCATGTAGCTGGGATTACAGACGTGCGCCACTATGCCCAGCTAATTTTTGTATTTTAGTAGAGATGGGGTTTAACCATGTTGGTCAGGCTGGTCTTGAACTCCTGACCTTGTGATCCACCCACGTCAGCCTCCCAAAGTGCTGGGATTACAGGCACGAGCCACTGTGCCCAGCCAAAAGATTTTTTAAATGTCATGCCCGTATAGGGTGCTTACCATGAACAAAGCTTGCAGGACTGGAAGTTGTTTTGGGTGAGTCACAGAGTGACCTCTGAGTGAATATGAAGGCCTAGGATATTACTGTACACTTTTATACAACTGGCAGCATAGGTTTGTTTATACCAGCATCACCACGAACAAGGAAATAATTATTGCGCTACAATTTTATGACAGCTACAATGTCACTAGGTGATAGGAATTTTTCAGCTTCCTATCTTACGAGACTACTGCCATATGTGTGGTCCACTGTTGACTGAAATGTAGTATATAACTACTTAATTTACAAAATAACATGAGTAACAAGAAAAATATCTTACTAGGAATTTTTACAACAGGCAACATTATAATCTTAACATATTATCTGCTTAAGAGGAATCAGCATTCATATTCACTTTTCTAATGACAATATTAATTTAAATTTAAAAGTATAAATTATTAAAAAAAACCTTATCTGTGCAGTATTATAGAATTTCTCTTACCAATCATAACCTGCAGCAAAAGATGTTTCAATTACAGGAGCAATGAGTTTTGCAGATGTCATGATGTATTTTTCTGCCATGGCTTTCCTATATCAAATAAACCAAAAAACTGTATTTAGAGATACAGTATATAAAACAGTTTGGATTTATTTCTTAAAACTTAATTGTAAACATTATCTGCCAAAACTAATGTACCACAAAAGCCAACTAAATAATGGACAACTACCACAGAAATCTATTTATGAGTCAGGTTTAAAACCATGACTAGGAAATGTGATTAGCAAGCCATGACTGCCTGCTGGGTGAACAGTGTTCATTTTTTTTCTTTTTCTGCTTTATGATGCCTTCTGACAAACTGAAGAGATACTGGAGACACAAGGCCCTGCAGCAGAACTTACATAGCCTACACTGTGGAACGAAAAAAGAGTGACATGACTACTGAAGAAATCGTATGTGGTAAAGAGTAAAACTGAATTACTACCTGTTGCTTTTGTGTGTATATATATGTATCTGTATCTATGTGTGTGTATGTATATGTATGTGTACATATATAAAAGCATGTGTCATCATGATGACTGGAAAATATCCTAGTGCTAAAAAGTGGATATACCAATTTATAGTGGTGAATGAAAGTTCTCTTAGTCATTTCTTCTTGGATTTATATATACACAGTTGTTTTTCAAAATAGACTCAAAATGTATATACTATTTTGTAACTTGTTCTGTATACTTACTATACTGTATTAATATAGAAATAATATCTTTTCAAGTCATTAAACATTCATCTTGTTATTTTCTTTTGAACTATATTTTGAAACAACTGTAGATTCACATGTATTTGTAAAAAATAATAAGATTTCATGTACCACCTTTACCCAGTTTCCTCCAACAGTAACATCTTTACCATGCAAGATCACAACCAGATTAGTGTCATTGATACAGTCAGGACACAGACTATTTTCACTCCCTTATGTTTCCCTCCAACTCCCACCTGCTCTTCATCTCCTAACAACCACTAATCTGATCTCCAGTTCTACAATTTTATCATTTTAAAAATGTTATATATAAGGAATACGATTATATATAATCTTCTGAGATTGGCTATTTTCATGCAGTATACTTTCCTTCGGATCTATCCAATTTGTTGCATATATCAATAGTTCATTTCTTTCTGTTGCTGAGTAATATCCATGTTATATGTCAACTGCCACAGAAAAAGCATTTGACAAAATTCAACACTCATTTATCGTAAAATCATAAAAAGAAATAGGAGAGAGCTTTCTCAACATTATTGAATCGTGATTTTTCTTAGTTTGTTAGTATGATGGATTATACTGATTGATTTTAAAATAATGAAGCAACTTTGGGAGGCCGAGGCGGGTAGATCACGAGGTCAAGAGATTGAGACCATCCTGGTCAACATGGTGAAACCCCGTCTCTACTAAAAATACAAAAAATTAGCTGGGCATGGTGGCGTGTGCCTGTAACCCCAGCTACTCAGGAGGCTGAGGCAGGAGAATTGCCTGAACTCAGGAAGCAGAGGTTGCGGTGAGCTGAGATCGCGCCATTGCACTCCAGCCTGGGTAACGAGCAAAACCACGTCTCAAAAAAAAAAAGCAGCAAACTTTCCACCTTTGAATTAATCCTACTTGGTCATGGCATGTAATTTTAAAAGCATATTTCTGAATTTTTAAAAAACAGCTTTATAGGAATATAACTCATATACCATACAGTTCACCCAATATAAAGTCTACAATACAATGGTTTAGGTATATTCACAGATTTGTGCAACAATCACCACAACCACTTTTGAAACATTTCATCACCCCAAAAAGAAATGCAGTATCCATTAGCAGATACTTCTCCAGCCCCTGGCAACCACTAATCTACTTTCTGTCTTTATATTGCCTAATTTGTTCCTTTCATATAAACAGAATCATAAAACATGTGTTCTTTTGTGACTGGCTTCTTTCATTTATCATGTTTTCAAGGTTCATCTGTATCACATTGATTGGTGCAAAAGTAATTGCATTCAATGGCAAAAAAATGCAATTACTTTTGCACCAACCTAATAGCGTGTATCAGTACTTCATTCCTTTGTATGGCTGAATAACATTCCATATTATGGATAGACCATATATTATTTATACATTCAAGAACGGTTTAGCTCTTACATTTAGGTATATAGTTCACTTTGAGGTACTTTTTGTGTATGGTGTGAGAGAGAAGTACAACTTCATTCTTTTGTATGAGAATATCCAATTTTCCCAGCACCATTTGTTGAAAAGACTCCCCTTTCTTCTCTTAAATTTCCCTGGCACCTCCACTGGCTATAAACCCAAGAGATTTTTCCTGGTCTCTCAATTCCATTCCATTCATTTATACCTCTGTCTTTACACTAGTACCACAGTGTCTTCATCAGTGTTGCTTTCTAGTTTGAGCCCAACTTTGCTCTTCTTTTTCAACATTGTTGGGTCTGAGTCCCTTATATTTCCATGTAAATTTTAGGATCAATTTGTCACTTTCTGTGAAAATACTGCTGGAATTTTGATAAGGGTGTCACTGAATCTGTACATTAATTTGGGAGCACTGCAATTTTAACAATATTAAGTGCCTGTCCATAAAAATGTGACAGGATTTATTTAGTGTCTTTATATTCTTTCAATGTTTTATAGTTTTCAGCATTTAGGTTTTGCATTTCTTTCATTAAATTTATTCCTAATAATCTTTATGCAATTATAAATGTAACTGTTATTTTCATTTTGGGATAATTCATTGGTAATGTATAGCATATTTTTTCTTTTTTTCCCGAAGGGGTGCATAGTTCCTGGAGGTACTGCACTACCAGGTCAATGCATGGAATAGATGGAGCAAGGAGCTATTCAATCTCCCTGCTCCAAAAATCCATTTAACAGATTGTCCTTGGATAGACGAAGCATCAGATATACAAACACTACACTTGATCTTAGCCAAAAGGCTGAGAAGATATTCACATATTTCTGTATTATACTACTGATTTTTTTTTACTCTACAATCTCACCAAACTCATTTATTTTAACAGTTTTTAAGTTGATTCCTTAGGATTTTCTATACATAAAATCATGTCATCTGCAAAAAGATGGTTTTAACTGTTCTTTCTAATCTGGATGTCTTTAACTTCGGTTTTGAATTTATTTGTTTCACAAACTGCCAAAGCTAGAACCTTCCAGTACAATGATGAATAGAACTGGTCAAAGTGGGCCAGGCACAGTGGCTCACGCCTATAATCCCAGCACTTTGGGAGGCCAAGGAGGGTGGATCACCTGAGGTCAGGAGTTCAAGACCAGCCTGGCTAACATGGTGGTGGTCTTGAACCATGTTGATCTCTACAAAAAAAAAAAAAAAAAATACAAAATTTAGGTGGGTGCCTATAGTCACAGCTACTCAGGAAGCTGAGGCAGGAGATTCACCTGAACCTAGGAGACAGAGGTCACAGTGCGCTGAGACTGTGCTACTGTACTCCAGCCTGGGCAACAGAGCAAGACTTCATCTCAAAACAAAACAAAACAACTCGTGAAAGTTAGATATCCCTATGTTGTTCCTGATCTTAGGTGCAAAGCATTCAGTTTTGTTTTTTTGTTTGTTTGAGACTGGGTTATGCTGTGTCTCCCAGGCTGGAGTGCAGTGGTGCAATTTTGGCTCATTGCAACCTCTACCTCCCAAGCTCAAGTGGTTATCCCAAATAACTGGGACTACAGCACGCATCACCACACCTGGCTAATTTTTGTTTTTGTAGAGACAGGGTTTCACCATGTTGCCCAGGCTAGCATTTAGTGTTTTGCCATTAAGTATGATGTTAGCTGTGGGTTTGTCACAGATGTACTTTATCAAATTGGAGAACTTCCTTTCTACTTGTTTCTTGTTGGGCTTTTTGTTTTTAATCTTGAAAACATTTTGAGTTTTGTCAAAAAATTTTTCTGGTTTCTACTGAGATGACTGTGTAGTTTTTATCCTTCAATCTACTGATATCCTATATATTATTATTATTATTATTTGAGATAAGGTCTCACCCTGTTGCCCAGGCTGGCGTGCAGTGGTATGATCATGGCTCACTGCAGACTCAACCTCCCCAGGATCAGGTGATCCTCCCACCTAAGTTTTTGCATTCTTAGTAGAGACAGGGTTTTGTCATGCTGCCCAGGCTGGTCTCAAACTCCTGGAATCAAGGATCCACCCACATCAGCACCCCAAAGTGCTAGGATTACAGGCATGAGCCACCTTGCCTGGCCACCTGTATAATATTAATTGATTTTTACATATTAAGCCAATTTCACATTCCTGAGACAAATGCCATTTGGTTATGATGCATAATTCTTTTTATATTTTGTTAATATTTCAATTTGCTAGTATTTTCTTGAGGATTTTTGAGTCTATCTTCACATGATATTAATCTGTAGTTTTCTTTCTTTTCCTCTTTTCCTTCCTGGTTGTTTTTTTTTTTTTTTTGGTACTGTCTGTCTGATTTTGATACTAGGGTACTTCTACCTTCATAAAAGAAAGTAGGGTCTGAAGCTGATTATGTAAAACTGATGTTAATTCCTTTTTTTTCCCCCAGTAACATGAGAGATTTCATTAAGCCTGAATGGAGGTTGAATTCATTTTGGAGTTCAATGATATGTTCAAAGAATCAGGTATTATGATCGTATAGACAACTCCCGTATTATCTCCACAGTGCAAAATTATCCCCATTTCCTGTCATTCACCAGTGAGAAAAATCTAACTGCAGACTTGACCACCTTTGGTGAAGGCACACGGCAAGTTCTTCTGAAAAATAACACCTTTCAGGATTGACTCTTTCTGTTTTACACAGCAATTGTCTCAGCTTGGGACCAAAGCAAGCGAATAGCAGATGAGCAAACAGGGATACTTCTGAGGCCGGTGGTGCAGAAACCCAGTCACCTCCCCAGCAGTGTCCCATGTGTCAGCTGACACAATTTACCATCTTAAATACAGAATTCCAATAGAAAGCAAAGCAAACAAACAACAAAAAAACAGGAGTCAAGCATAAGCAATGTTACTTCCTCTCTGAAGAGGGAAATAGCTCACTCGCTGGGAGATAAAGGGTAAACCTCTCATCTGCTGCTTTCTCTCCCCAAGTGCCAGCAAGAAGCTGGGCGTGGTGATGAAGAAAGATGGCACCATCACCCAAGACCCCACGGCCAAGACATGGTCCCCTCCATGAGGGCATGGTCCTTTCATGAAGCCATAAAAGACTGAGACCACAGCTTGGACCTGAGTACTCAGGGTTACCTACTAGGGTCTTGTAATAATGCTGATGTGATTTCTTCATTGAAAACCCAAACTGAATTTTTTTTTTTTTTTTTTTTTTTTTGAGACAGAGTCTCACTCTCTCACCCAGGCTGGAGTACAATGGCGCGATCTTGGCTCACTGCAACTTACCTCCACCTCCTGGGCTCAAGTGATTCTCTTGCCTCAGCCACCCCAGTAGCTGGGACTACAGGCATGTGCCACCACACCCACCTAATTTTTGCATCTTTTTAGTAGAGACACATTTCACCATGTTGGCCAGGTTGGTACTCAAAAACTATACTAAATATAGTAAGTTTTATGAGTAATAAAAGGTACATTCAACCCTTTCATAAAATTATTTTGTTTTAAATATTGTCTTAATACTAAATATTAAATATTTTAAATAATGTAATTAATAACTACATTGTTAAGTTTAAAATATTACCTTTCACGTTCCATTTGCCTTAGATGATCATTTTTTATAGCTTCAGTTACTAAGTTAGTATGAGGATCATCCTGATAAAATAAAATGTAAGAAAAAAAGAATAATTCAGAAGTAAACAGCAAGAACTTAATTTTTTGTTGTTGTTGAGACACAGCCTCACTGTTGCCCAGGCTGGAATGGAGTGGTGTGATCATGGCTCACCATACCCTGCACCTCCTTGGGTTCAGGTGACCCTCCCACCTCAGCCTCCCAAGTAGCTGGGACTACAGGAGCATATCATGAAGCCTGGCTAATTTTTGTATTTTTTGTAGAGATGGGGTTTCACCATTTTACCCAAGCTGGTCTTCAATTCCTGGGCTCAAGCAACTTGCCCACCTCGACCTTTCAAAGTGTTGGGATTACAGGCATAAAACACCATGCCCAGCCAAGAACTTGAATTTCCAATAAACCTCCCCACTAACTAGTTTTATAAAATGGAGAGTAAATTAATCCTACTATTTTTCCTTATGAAAATTAGAAATTTCTTTTTTCATATTTCTGATTACCAATCACATTCCCCATTGAACTAACCTAGATTTTTTTTTTGAGACGGAGTTTTGCTCTTGTTACCCAGGCTGGAGTGCAATGGCGCGATCTCGGCTCACGGCAACCTCCGCCTCCTGGGTTCTGGCAATTCTCCTGCCTCAGCCTCCTGAGTAGCTGGGATTACAGGCACATGCCACCATGCCCAGCTAATTTTTGTATTTTTAGTAGAGACGGGGTTTCACCATGTTGACCAGGATGGTCTCGAGCTCTTGACCTCGTGATCCACCCGCCTCAGCCTCCCAAAGTGCTGGGATTACAGGCGTGAGCCACCGCGCCCGGCCTACTAACCTAGATTTTAAGAACCTGATAAAAGGATCAGGATGGAAAGATTAGGACCAAGTACATAGAAGCTGTGGTTCTTAGTACAAATATGTGATACTTTAATTCTAAACTCAAATAGAAATGCTTCAATCATCAATTACTTAGTATGATCCGTATCTCTACTCCCCATTAAAAACACAGATGATTTTTTACAACATATATTATTTTTTCTCAATATGAAAGTAATATATAATTAACATTTACCAGCACTTAACTATCTTCTATGTACTACATTTTTTTGTTTGTTTGGTTTTGTTTTGAGACAGACTCTTGCTCCGTTACCCAGACTAGAGCACTGTGCCATGATCAGGGGTTGCTGCAGCCTCACCCTCCTGGGCTTAAGCCATTTACCCACTCAGCCTCTCAAGTATGTGGGACTACAAACATGCACCACCACACCTGGCTAATTTTGTTATTTTACTTTTGAGACAAGGTCTCACTCTGTCATCCAGGCTGAAGGGGTGTTGTGATCCCAACACACTAAGCCTTGACCTCATTCTGGCTTAGGTGATCCTCCCACCTCACAATAGCTCGGACTACAGGTGCACACCACCATGCCTGGCTTTTTTTTTTTTTTTTTTTTGAGAGAAGGCCTTACTCTGTTACCCAGGCTGGTGCGCAATGATGTGATCATAGCTCACTGCAACCTTAACCTCATCAGGCTCAGGTGATCCTCCCACCTCAGCCTCCCAACTAGCTGGGACTACAGGTGTGCAACATCAAGCCTGGCTAATTTTCATATTTTTTGTAGAAATGGAGTTTCGTCATGTTGCCCAGGCTGGTCTTGAATGTCCAGGCACAAGCAATCTTCCTGCCTCGGTCTCCCAAAGTGCTGGGATTATAGGTGCGAGCCACTGTGCCCAGCCACCAGGTACAAATTTAAGCATTTCACATGCATTAACTAATTTAATCTTCACCTTAACCCTATAAAGATAGGTTATGATAGTTAGTCTCATTACTTATATAAAAGAACTGAGGCACACGGAAAGTAAGAGCTGAGTAGCAGGGCCAAGGCACCTGGCTTCAGAGCCTATACTCTTTAACCACTATGATACAATAGCCGTATAATGTAATTTCTTTTTTTTGAGATGGAGTTTTGCTCTTGTCACCCAGGCTGGAGTGAATGGTGCAATCTCGGCTCATTGAAACTTACGCCTCCCCGGTTCAAGTGATTCTCTTGCCTCAGCCTTCTGAGTAGCTGGGATTACAGGCACCTGCCACCACAGCCAGCTAATATAATCTATTTAGAAAATCTATTAAAAGTTCAACTCTGTAAAATTGAAAATATACCATTTTTATCTACAAATAGAGGCAATTTCATATGGTTTTACTTAATATAAACTAATATACAGTATGCCAATATTTTATTTGTAAAAATCTGGAAGATGTTTTAAAAGCATTTACAATCTCAGCTCAGAAACTACTGTTTCTATGTTGGTGTCAATTCTTTCAGTTTATGTTCATGTATAGGTGTGTATATCTGTATTTTTTCACTTAACATTATATAAACACCCAAGATGTTTGAAAATACAACTTTTGATAGCTGTATTACGTTCCACTCTATGAATAAGGATAGGAATTTATTTCACTCTTGATATTTTTAGTAAACGGCTGAGGTTCCCTCTGCTCAACAATGGCTCTTACTAGGTCAAATAAGAATTTGGAGGTTTCTTGGTCAAGATATTACCCTTGGCTGGGTTCATACCTGTAATCCCAGCACTTTGGGAGGTGGAGGCAGGTGGATCACATGAGGCCAGGAGTTCAAGGCCAGATTGGGTAACATGGCAAAACCCCTTCTGTACTAAAAATACAAAACTTATCTGGGCATGGTGGCACATGCCTGTAACCCTAGCTACTTGGGAGGCTGAGGCATGAGAACTGCTTGAGCCTGGGAGGCAGAGATTGCAGTGAGCTGAGATTGCGCCACTATGCTCCAGCCTGGAAGATACAAGGGGAACAGTTAAACAAAAAAAAAAAAAAAAAAAAAAAAAAAGATACTACGCTTAATCAATGACATGGGATCTTATTTTTTTAAAAAACTAAAGTTATGCAGCCTGTTTTAACCATAATCCCTACCCCATTTCAATAGAGTCTCATTCTCAAAGCAATTTAAATAACGAATAAAATATAGCAATGATAAAACACACTGATACAGGCCTCGGAGAAGCCTAAGAAGTCATCTCTTCTGACTTTCTCATTCTGAAAACAGAAAAGCACACATAACAGGAAGTGGCTACAGAACTGTCTTTTTCATACTCACACTTGGTGAAATATATTTATCTTCATCAATTTCTAATGGAACAGCAATCAATTTTTGGAAGGCCTTCTTCATTTTTTCTCGGTCTCCAACAGCAAAATAACAGATAGTTAGGTTGTAGCCTGCCTTCAGATTTGGTGCCATGCTCATTATGTGCTCATATGAATTAATGGCATCTGAATACTGACCAGCCTGAATAAATGTAACTCCAATGTTCTGCATTATTTTAATCCTAAAAAAAAAAATCATGGATTAGTTTTAAAATTCTTAACTCTTTAGTATGGCATTCAAACCATTCCACAAACAGTTTTCTTTTTTCCTCTCCCACTTTACTTCTTGTTTTCTTAAAGCTTTATTGATAAAGCTATATATATACACACACACACACCATAAAATTCACCATCTTAAGTATATGATTCAATAATTATTTCTGTATTTATATAGTTGTGGAACCATAACCACATCCTTATTTTAACTCATTTCCATTACCCTAAAAAGAAAACCTGTGCCCATTAGCAGTCATTCCCCATTCTTATCCCCAGCCCTAGGTAACCATTAGTATATTTTCTGTCTGTCTTTTCTAGACACTGTATATAAATGGAGTCATACAATTTGATATTTTATCTTGCTTCTTTCACTTGGCATAATTTTTTGAGATTCTTCCATTTCACAGCATGTATCAGTACTTCCTTACTTTTTTTGTCAAATAGCATTTCACAGTCTGAATATGTACTGTATTTTATATATACATTGCCTACTTGGTAGACATTTGTCTTGTTTCTTTTTGGCTATTATGAATAATTTTGTATGAACATTTTTCTTTGTGACAATCTACATTTTCCTTTCTCTTGGGTATACACCTAAAGGCAGAATTGCTGGTCACATGGTAAATCTGTGTTTTACTTTTTAAACTAACTATTTTCCAAAGTAGTTGCACCATTTGACATCTCCAGTGAATGAGGTTTCTAATTTCTCTACATGTTCACCGAAACTTGTTATTGTGATTACAGCCATTCTAGTGGATGTGATCCCACCTTATTTCTAAACACTCTTCAGTAAAATCCCTCTATTTCAACTAAATTAGTTTATTTATAATTCTCTGATCAGATCATAAAGACTATTATTTCCCTGACTGGTTTCAGGTGTTGCCTTTTTCTCAGATGTTATCCCTTCTCTCTTCTTAAAATTTAGCCAATATCAAGTATACCTCCTTCATAAAGGCTTTCTTGACCACTCTTGTTCTCAATAATAATTTACTCCACTGAATTATTGTAGCACTTGTGGGGAAGAAACCCTGCAAGTGCTGTGGCAAGGGTCTGAAGCCTCAGCCTGTTCCCGTATAAATACTGATTTAGAAAAGAATTAGAAATATAGGCACATAGTTGTTCCTTTACATAATCATATGTAATTTTATAGTTACTCATTTATAATCATAAAGATATATACTCAATATAACCTTTAATTTTACTAATGATTATCGGGTTATGAAGCATGGAATTGAGGTGACATTGTGAACAAAGTGATCCTAAGGCAAGATGCTCTAAGCCCTCTGTCATGCCCACATAAGGGCCGCTGGAGGGCGCCTCGGCTGTGCTGCAGCCATCTGGGGGCTCGTTTGTGCGCAGACATCCGGGGGCTTAACTGTCTCTATGTGATGCTGTGCTTCAGTGGTCACGTTCCATGTCCACTCTCACGCTCCACTTCTGCACCTGGTTTCTCTTTTTCTCAGAAGGTAAGAATTAATGTCCTTGATATTTCTAACAAATATGCGAAGAGTGTTGACGCATTAGGTTTTTTCCTCGCCTCGACTACTTGAAAGTCCTGGGTCCCCTATCTCCAAGACGCGTGATTTACCTGACCCTATTACTGACCACCATTACCTCACCCTATCTTCCCTGCCAACTGCTTTATACTCAATTAAAGTCAGTGACCAGGCACTCGGGACCAGTCAGGTCTCTACTTTGGTTGGCAGTGGACTCCAGAGCCTAAACTCTCTTTTCTCTATCTCTATGTCTGTGTCTTTTATTTCTACAGTTTCTCGTCTCCGCACCAACAGGGAGGAGTTCACAGAACCCTATAAGGCTGGACCCTACAGCACCCATTGTCTTGATAATTAATTATGAAGCACTTAATATATATTACTCAATGCTATTATCTTTTTTTCTAAAATGCTCAAATTCTTGGTCTCACCTGGCTTAAAAGTACTTCAAGGGTGTTGTGTTCTGTGAGTTAGATAATATTTGCTAATGATAAGATACGTAAAATTCAAAAACAAATGATCATAAAAGGTGGTATTGCAAATAAATTAATTTTCACAGAGAAATGGTACTGTGTCTACGGGAAATTTTGACCAGTAAATATCCTGGAAACTTTCTGTGTCCCCACAGTTATCACTAGACCATAAGAGAACTTATTGTTTCTGCTCCTGAATATTGCAAGGAGGGAAAATAACCCAGCTTCGCCCTCTTCTAAGGCTCTGAAGTAATCCTTTTCTCTCACTATTTCATTCTCAAGCTACAGCAAGAACATAAGGGGGGCTTAATTTCTAGCCTTGTATTCTAAAGTTCAATATGTTCTGGAGGACTGCTATTATGATTTTGTGTCCACACTGTTATATCATGATACTAATGGCCTTCAGGGTTAACTCCTTTATTGGTCATTTAGCTTAGTTTTATTTCACATGATCACATACAATGCTTTAACCGTTAACTTGTCATTATAAAATGTGTGCAAGTAGTCAGAAGGGAACAGATCAAAATACTACACATATAAATCTTATGTACAAATACTTCAAAATGTTCAACCCACTGAAAACAGATCAGAAGAGTTATCTTGTTCTGGAAAAACACTTAAATTTTACGATTATCATCTACTGGTAAAAACTTACCTCATTTGCTTATTGACACTTGGAACTTGGTCTAATGCCATTCGGTAGAATTTAATGGCTTTGGAATAATTTCTTTGCTTTAAATAGATATTTCCCATATTCATTTTCAATATTCCTAATTTAAAAAAATTTAATGAATATATAATATTCTCATTTTTCCACTCTTTCTGATATTTTAGATGACTTTTAATTCATATTCTCTGAAGCATTTCTCAGTTATGAAGTCTCACACATTATCTAAAATTCTAAATTCAAAACAGTTATACTTTTTCAAACTGATCTCCTGTGAAGAAATGGAACCTAGGACAATATATTCTTGAAACTATGGCTACAAAACAGCTGATTTACATCATTGTGCTTTATATTATTGTGTATTCTTCTAAAAAACATGGAACTTTAAGACATTTAAAAATTAGACTCAAGAATGCTACATACATTTTAATAATATTAAAGGAAATGACATTCTGATAAACATTAATACTACTATTGAAAAATTACACAATATAAATGCTAAATATAAACTATAATCTCTTGGGGACATTCGATGGGATTGCCATGGCTCATTCTACTTGTGATACCAGAATACATTTTTTTTTGTTTACTATTAGGCAGTATACCTCATACTAATTATATTTCCTCATCTGTAAAGATTTTTATATAAACAGTATGTTTAAGCAGGATACATATATCATAAATACCAATTTGCTTAGAGCATAGATCATTTCATTTTAAAGAAGCACAAAATGAGGACATATAAATTAACACTATGAAAGAATTACATCTATTGGAAAAACTGATTATATACACCTACCTGCATTGCTAAACATCTTATTTTTCACTATAACTTGATATGTGTTAAGTGCTTCGGCATACATTTCATTAACTGAATACTGACTGGCCAAATTGAAAAGAACCTAAGAAAGAAAATATTGCAGAAAAGACACATAATGACCACTTTAGGCCCCTTTTGCCTATAATCTTTCTAGAGATTAAAATCCTATAATGAAGTTAACTACTTACATCAAGATACTCAACCAATATCTTTGTTGAGTAAGCATACCCAACCAATATCTTGGTTGAGTGAACAAAATAAATATCTTGCATTCCAAATGTACATTAAGAAAGGAAGAACTATCCTCTAAATTTCACCTTAATTTTCTATGTATCCTACTGAATTTAGTAGTAGTTTCCATCTATTAATCTCTGGAAGACCAACAAAGAATAAATGTGTATCATTAATGCTGCTGGTGATCAAAGAAATAAGCAAGATAGTGAACTAAATTCTTTTTGTAAATATAAATTAAACATATGTTAAGTATCTTAAAACTTAAAGTCTATCAGAGAAGAATTTGTATAGTAAGAGCTCTATATACTAAATTACAATTTAAGCCATTAACTTACAGGAAATTATGTTCCTAAAAGTAAAAAATGATCACTATAAATTATCCCTGAAAGATTTAATGGAATTTTAGAATATCAGCTATAAACAGTAGGCATCCAACATTTTACAATTTCGAATGCCCTTTTTTTCCTATGTTTAGTATATGAAAACTTTACCCACTGAAAAAACAGCCCCCACTTCTTTTTTTTTTTTTTTTTTTTTTTTTTTGAGATGGAGTCTGTCTCTGTCACCAGGCTAGAGTGCACAGGAAACATCTCGGCTCACTGCAACCTCTGCCTCCCAGGTTCAAGCGATTCTCCTGCCTCAGCCTCCCAAGTAGCTGGGATTATAGGTGTGTGCTACCACGCCCAGCTAATTTTTGTATTTTTAGTAGAGAATGGGTTTCACCATATTGGCCAGGATTGCCTGACCTTGTGATCAGCCCACCTCAGCCTCCCAAAGTGCTGGAATTATAGGCGTGAGCCACCGCGCCCGGCTGAAAATACACCCTTTTAAAAAACAGAAGTGCAAACATCAAGGAGGTGTCTTTCCAGAATCAAATAAATTTTGCTAGCAATTAGAGGCATTAGATTTTTTTGCCCCGCTACGCTCATTGAACATTATCTTATTTGCCTAGTTTGAAGTTCTTGAAAATTGCTGACCCAAAAGTCTACATTACAATCTCATCAAAATAACTACCTGGATAGAGCATAAAAATTAGTGCTCTTCAAGAAATAGAGCCATTGGATGATAGGTTTGCAGTTACTTACTAAGTTATCAAAATATATACATATTTTTAAATAAGTAGAGACGAGGTCTCACTATGTCGCAGAGGCTGGTCGCAAACTTCCGAGCGCAAGTAATCCTCCCACCTTGGCCTCCCAAAGCGTTAGGATTACAGGCATGAGCCACTGCACTCAGCCCAAAATAACTAGTTAAATAACTAAATAAAAGAGTTCTTTGTATAAAACAAAGATAAGAGTGTTTCATGCACTAAAGATTATTATTTTAATCTAATTCTGAGTACCTGAAAACCAATAAGATTTTTAAAATAAAAGAGACTCTGGAACCCATTAACCCTAGCCAAAATTTTATTTAAAAATTTTGTTATATTTCAATACTTACTGAGTAAGTTAAATCTAAATTGATATTTTCTGGAGTTGTAGCTTGTTCTCGCTGTCTCACCAGGACTCTCTCTTTTCTTCCTGCATCTTTTGCCTTTTCTAAGGCCTGAAATCAGATTTATACCTTGTAACTTCCTTTGGGTGTTCATCAACTTTAATGCATTTAAGGAATATCTACATAAAGGTCAGATAAATTCATTTTCTATCCTCAGATTTCCCAGGACACCCCTCTGTGCTCTTACCACAAACTTCTCTTTGAAAGGGATTTTTTTTTTTTTTTAGAATGACAAAACACCAGTTCTATGAGTAATACAAGTAGCTTTTTAAAGTGAACATTTCTTTCTAATGGTATTCATTAATCCAGTAACTAATTCACGGAAATTATATTTATATGACATCACATCAAAGTAATGTGAACAAAGCAAATTAAAAGACTGATAGTTAAAAAGCAAAGTTGGATTCTCAAAAAGCAAACTATAATTTTTTTAGTTTACTTAGGAAAAAATATTTGATAGTAGTGAGGCTTCAAGAAGAAAACAGCTCTTAGTACTGTGCGTGGCTCATGGTAGCATGCCTTTCAGCAGCATATTGGGGTCTAATCCAATAGTCTAACCAGGCTGCAAAGTTAAGTCTACCAATACATTAGAATTTTTTTTCCCTACTAAAGACTAATGTCAAAAATGACAAAATCAGCCAATTTTTTTGACATTCAAAGTTATGAAACTGAGTCACAATTTCTTGTTCCCAAAATAATTGCTTTTTATCCTAAGACCAGTCAATGGTAAACAAAAATATTTGTCTATACATATGGTGAATGTATAAAAGCAGACATACATCTATAGATGCTTCGTAATCTTGAATCTTACTAGTTTATGAACTTACCAATTTTAAGTCTCCACAACTATTAGCAATACAGCTTTCTTCTACCAACTCATTTACTTCCTTCTCTAATTGCTTTATTTTTTCTTCTGGGCTTTTAAAGAAAAAAGCAGGTATAATTTAAATCGTTCAACCTCTAATAATCTATACTAAATTTTATTTTATTTTATTCTATTTTATTTTAGAGATAAGGTCTCACTCGTTGCTGGCTGGAGTGCAGTGGCACAATCATAGCTCACTGCAGCCTGCAGTCTTGACTCCTAGGCTCAGGTGATCCTCCCACCTTAGCCTCCCAAGTAGCTAGAACTGTAGGTGCATGCTGCCATACATGACTAATTTTGTTTTTGTTTTTTTGTAGAGACAGTGTCACCCCATCTTGCCCAGGCAGGCTGGTCTTAAACTCCAGGCCCCTCAAGTGATCCTCCCTCCTCAGCCTCCCAAAGTGCTGGGATTACAGGTGTGAGCCACAACACCTAGCCTAATTTACTTTCAACATTGAATGATGTGCATTTAAACTTTAAGAATAGGTTATAGATAAGACAAATGTATACATGGTATCAAAGAGCAAATGTAGTACTGTTTTTAACAACTACATCATGTAATTATTTATAATAGTAAAATAATAACAACAGTCAAGATAGGCAACATGGCTGGGCACAGTGGCTCCCACCTGTAATCCCAGCACTTTGGGAGGCTGAGGTGGGTGGACCACTTGAGGTCAGGAGTTTGAGAGCAGCCTGGCCAACATGGTGAAACCCTGTCTCTACTAAAAAATATAAAAATTAACCGGGTATTATGGCAGGCTCCTGAATCTCAGCTACTTTGGAGGCTGAGGTAGGAGAGTCACTTGAACCTGGGAGGGGAAGGCTGCAGTGGCTGAGACCGCATCACTGCATTCCAGCCTGGGCAACAGAGTGAGACATCATCTCCAAAAAAAAAAAAAAATTACGTATTTGGAAAATAAAAATAAAAAATATACAGCAACAACAACATAAGGACTTACATACCTATCTTTTTTCTTGACTTCCAAAGGAGGAGCAGGGCCCCTTGACTGACCAAGTGGGTCAAATGCAGAGCCTGAGACACAATTGAAGAGTTAACATTCAGTTTGTAACCCAGCAAAATTGAAGAAAATATGAAAATATAAAACGTTGTATAAGCTGTTTCATTTACTTATTAAATGGTTTCCATTACCTATTTATTTAATGGAGTCAACACTGTGTCCATATAAACATTTCATATATCAGGAAATTGGTAAGATTTTTAACATACATAAAACTATATAAATAATACATGTGTTAAAACTTAAAAACAAAAATAAGATATTCTCAGCATTTACTTTCTCTTCCACAGTGATCTGTCCCTATTATCAACCCTAAATTATCAGTCACATGTCTTATAACTTGGTATTGGCTTTTTAATTTTCCTTATTGGCATACTAAACATTAATTTTTATCATAATTTTATTTTTAAATTATCATTTAACTTACTACATATTATTATTATTTTTTAAATTGTACTGGGTTATTTTTTAAATTGTTCTGGGTTACATGTGCAGATCATGCAGGATTGTTGCATAGGTACATACATGGAAATGTGGTTTGCTGCCTCCATCCCCCGTCACCTATATCTGGCATTTCTCCCCATGTTATCCCTCCCAAACCTCCCTACTCCCCACTGTCCCTCCCCTAGTCCCCCCCAACAGACCCCAGTGTGTGATGCTCCCCTCCCTGTGTCCATGTGTTCTCATTGTTCAACAGCTGCCTATGAGTGAGAACATTTTCTGTTCTTGTGTCAGTTTGCTGAGAATGATGGTTTACAGATTTCACGCATGTCCCTACAAAGGATATGAACTCATCGTTTTTTATGGCTGCATAGTATTCCATAGTGTATATGTGCCACATTTTCTTTGTCTAGTCTATCATCGATGGGCATTTGGGTTGGTTCCAGGTCTTTGCTATTGACAAATTACACCATGGCTTAATTACCACCCCAACAGATATGTAGAAGATTTCATCATCGCTTTCCTTTATATACATATATATATATATATATATATATATATATATATATTTTTTTTTTAATTATTTTTTGCTTATATGGTGTCTTGCTCTGTCCCCAGGCTGGAGTGCAGTGGCGCAATCTCAGCTCACTGCAACCTCCATCTCCTGGGTTCAAGTGATTCTCCTGCCTCAGCCTCCCAAGTAGCCAGGACTACAGGCGTGCGCCACCATGCCCAGCTAATTTTTGTATTTTTAGTAGAGAGAGGGTTTCACCATGTTGGCCAGGATGGTCTCCATCTCTTGACCTTGTGATCCGCCTACCTCAGCCTCCCAGAGTGCTGGGATTACAGGTGTGAGTGACCACTCCTGGCCATCCCTTTCCTTTCTTAATGGTACCTAAAATATCGGTGCATCTTATAATCAACGGCATTGTTAGATTTTATTTAAAATGGCATTAACATTTATATTCACAAAATGGTAAAAGATTAAAAGATCCGAAAAAGATTATTATTAGAGACAGCGTAACAAACCTCTCAAACCTGCTTTGATAAAACCAGCTGCTCTCACTGCTGTCATGGGTCTAGTAACTCCATCCTTTAAAGAGAACGGGAATCATTTAAAAAGGATTCTTAAATAAGATCTAGCTCCCATGTACAGTTCTATACATTGCACACACCTTAATATAGTCCCATTTAAAAATGCCAATTTTTAATCACTAAATGTTTACTCCTTACTTCCACCTCCTCAATCCTGTTCTCTCTCCACTTTAGAATTTCAATTATTTGATATAACTGGGCTTATAGTTGGAAAAAATTAATTAGCTTATTAGCCAGCTACTCTCTTACTTTTGGTTGGTTTCTTACATGCTTGTGAGAGAAACCATAGAATTTGTTGTAAATGGTAGCACAGGAAAAATGAGCCCCAGAATACATCATATAAGCAATTATCAGTTCTGTCCACTTCCCAATGGGAATTCATTTGAGACCCGAGTAACTATATCTAGAGATCTCGCCTTCAAAGATTTACGACAGTCTAGACTTTAGCCCACAATATAAAGAATCTAGGTCACTATATGAGTAATACCTTCTTTAAATTTTAAAATAATACAATAAAGTAAAAACCCTTTAGTAGTAAATTTCAAGTCACAATAAAGGCACAACATGAACAAGCATACAATAGAGATACCTGAATAGCCCCTGTCATTGGTCTTCCTATGGATGATGCCAGGGATGTCTTGGACTAGTAAACAGAAAAGTTAAGTTAAAAGGATTCCTACAAACACCTATCTTAAATTTTTAAACCAAGTTATAGAAGTATTCTTCATTATATCGGCAAATAAACAAACATATTCTTCCTTTTACCTCCTGGTATAGGAGTAAAACTATGAAACTCTAAAACAGGGAGCAGAAAACTATAACCGGTAGCCTTTGTAAATAAAGTTTTATTGGAACATAGCCATGCCCCATTCCTTTGCACATTGCCTATGGCTGCTTTTGCTTTACAGATGCAGAGTTGGATAGCTGCAACAGAGACCATATGATCTGCAAAGCCTAAAATATCCAGCACTTCATGGAAAAAGTTTGCTCTTATTCTGAAACACCACCAAAAATCAAATTTATGAGTAACACACACTCAGGCTAACTAATAAAAGCATGTTTCATATGACACACAGTTATATTATGTAGAAGGCTACTTTCTTCACTCATATAAAGGAACATTATGAAGGCAAGTGCCTTGGACCTCTAGGTTCTGAAGACATTTTTCTGACTAAGAAATGCTATTTCACCTAATTCTTCCATTTTTCTTATTCCTCTGTTATTTCATATAAGCTAAAACATCCAAATTATAAGTAATCTGGGCAAGATTAAAAGGTTTATTACTTTTACAGAGTTTAATATATCTTTCCTCCAAAAGCCTCTAATATAAAACTCAAATATACACTTCTGAAACACTTTTCTTAAATTTTATATTTGTTAATCAGTAAATGTTTCCCAATTATACACACTATTAGATTTATATAACATCAAACTTCACATAAAATATATAAGTGGAATACACAAGACTTGGTTGTATAATGTAGAAAATGACAGGAAGTCAACAAACACAGGGTTTACAAATGGAAAAAGGTAATAAAATATTTTCGGATACAAATCAAAATGACTAGAATATTCAAATTTATTAATCACACTAGACTTGTATAATGTTCATAACTATCCAAAATGGAAATATATCTGGGTTATGACCTAAAATATGATTAAATTATTCCAAACTGCCTAAAGTGAAATATGTATGAGAAAAAGCATCTTATATTTTCAGCTTACAAAAACCTACCCCATATCCAGTAGCTATAGGTCTAGTAACTGCCGTGCTTGGTATTTTAGCAGTTATCTTGGGAGGAAAAAGAACATAGTTAACAGGATTCAGACTGAGCTATATAATAGAAAACAGGAAAAGAAATGGAAAATACAGACTCATCAATAAAGAAATATTTCTATAATACTTAGAATAATTTCTTTTAGATTATCTTAAATATTAGGGAGCTCAGATATTTTAAGTATGTGAGAAGGAGGCTCATTCTGGAATTCATTTTAAAAGAGAAAGGGAACTTTTGAATGACCTGAGGTGTCAGTAAGAAAAATTTGTTTTCATGCTTGCAACCGTTACAAATGAAACATTTTACTGCATAATTATAACTGCTAGCCACTAGGCCAAACAACAGACATAAGAATTGGGGTCTGAGAACTTGAGTTTGAATCTTAGCTCTCCCTATAACAGCTGCCTTTATTTAATCTCTTTGAACCTATAGTTTTCTTATCTTTTAAATAACAATACAAAGTACACAGATCACAAAATTGTAGTGAGAAACAAAGAGAACCATATAGGTAAAAGTATACTAAAAACGTTAGTTGTTAGGTAGAACTGTGAAATATTTGATTAAATAATACGGAAGAATTCTACTTTTGGCTATGATGGAGTGTTTTTAAAAACCTTCTCACTAAGATCTACTGAAAAACATACATGGGGTCAAAATATTTTTAAAAGAAGTGTGAATATATTAGATAATCATCAAGACTGGAGACTTACAAGGACTGCAAATAAAGAAAAGAAGGGAAGCCTAGAGGGGTGAACCTGGAATTTAGGCCTGCTTTCTGCCTAAAGGCATCTGTTAATTTCAAAGGCAAGGCTGAGACACTGGGCACAGCTTTTGAGACTCACAGCCTGAAGGAATAAACACGGAAGATGAGGGCCTGCCAAGAGCAGAGCCCCGGTAATCCTCCAGGCTTTAGATTGTGATCTCAAAAGGCTATACCCTAAGACTAAAAGATAAATAATAGTATACTAGCCCTCATAAGGGCTGACATCCAATTCAGAATTATCTCAAACCCGACTGGATTAAGGTGATCAGGGACTCTTACTCCTGCTAGTACCATAAGTAAAAGGAAATTCTCTCCAGTGACAGATAAGATCCTCTAGAGCTGTGCTATCCAATAAACTTCCTGCAGTGATGGAAAAGTTCTATATCTGGCCTTTCTGATAAGACAGCCATTGGCCACACAAGGCTGTTGAACATATGAAATGTAAGCAGTACAGCAAGATTTTTTTAAACTTTAGTTTTAAATAATTTAAATGTAAATAGTTATATGTGGCTAGTGTCTTGAATACTGAATAGTGCGGACAGAGAGCTATAAAGTATCTCTAAAATTTTTCACTTATAATGTCTGGCAATTAAAACCAACCAGACATATAAAAGACTATGTAATGAAAAGTCAAGATAAAAGAATGGAAAGAAACTCAGAAGAGGATGCATATAATGGAAATATCAGACACAGACTTTAACAAAACTATGCTTAACATGATCAATGAATTAAAAGATTAATAATATCAGCAACTGAAACTTAACTGAAAACTATAAAAAAAAGAATACATGGAAATTCTAGAACTGAAAAATAGCTAAAAATAATGTAAAATCCTGGTACTGTCCAGGCAGTAGTAAAACTATTAATTCATGCTAGCCTTTAATAAGTTAAAGATGAGTATCATAATATTTAGGGAAACACTAAAAGAATAGTCAGAGAACATAAACTACCAAGATAACAGAAAAAGGAAATGGAATAATAAAAAACAAGCAAAAAAGAAGGCAAGTAAGCAGAGAAAATGAAATATACAAGAGGTAGAAAGAAATAAAAGCAAATAGTAAGGTAGCAAATGTTAAAGTAAATCAGTAACTTCATTAAATATAAGTGGAATAAATACTTAACTAAAAGAGTAAGATTGTCAGACTACTAAACAAAAAACAATCACATGCTGCTAATAAGAATTACATTTTAAATAAATTGATATGGAAAAGTTGGAAGTAAAAAGATAAGGAAAGACATACAATAAAAATGCTAGACTAAGAGCTTGTGTAGCTATAACAATATATTAATATCTTACAAAACAGACAAAAAGTTATTACTAGAGATAGAGGCATACTTCATAACAATAAAAGGCTCAGTTTACTATGAAAATATAGCAGTTCTAAATATCGTTGCTCCAGATATACACGGCAAAAACCTAAGAAAATATAAACCCACAACCATAGTGCAAGAATTGATGACACTTTTTCATTAAAAATAGAACCAGCAGGGCTGGGCGCGGCAGCTCACCTCTGTAATCCCAGCACTTTGGGAGACCACGGTGGACGGATCATGAGGTCAGGAGATTGAGACTAACCTGGCCAACGTGGTGAAACCCAGTCTCTATTAAAAATACAAAACTTAGCTGGGTGTGGTGCTGCATGCCTGTAGTCCCAGCTACTTGAGAGACTGAGGCGGGAGAATGCTTGAACCCGGGAGGTGGAGGTTGCAGTGAGCCGAGATCATGCCACTGCACTCCAGCCTAGTGACAGAGTGAGACTCTGTCTAAAAAACAAACAAACAAACAAACAAATAAAAACAAAAATAGAACCAGTAGGCTGAGCACAGTGGCTCACACCTGTAATTCCAGCACTTTGGGAGGCCAAGGCGGGTGGATCACCTGAGGTCAGGAATTTAAGACCAATCTGACCAACATGGTAAAACCCCATCTCTACTAAAAATACAAAAATTAGCTGGGTGTGGTAGCTCATGCCTGTAATCCCAGCAACATAGGAGGCTGAAGCACAAGAATCACTTGAACTTGGGAGGTGAAGGTTGCAGTGAGCCAAGATCACACCACTGCACTCCAGACTGGGCAGGAAAGTGAGACTCAGTCTCAAAACAAACAAACAAACAAACAAACAAAAAACCAGTAGGCAAACAAAAAAATCGGTAAAAATATTGAGCATCTGAACAAAACCATTAATGCACTTTACCTAACTGACATATAACACTGTACCCATCAACCGCAGAACATATATATTCTTTAAGAATGCACTTGGGACATTAACACATTTCAAAAAATTGAAATTTTTTGAATTTCAATGTATACGGATTATGTTCCCTGTCTAAGAATAAAACTAGAAATAAGTAACACAGAAATAACTAGAAAAATTTAATGTGTTTGGAAATTAAGAAATATACTTTTAAATAACCCACAGGTCAAAGAAGAAATCCCCATGGAAATTAGTATATATTTTGAACTGAATCACAATGAAAATATAATTAGAGGCAAAATACGGGGAAAAACATACATATATGTTAATTCTGTAGGAAAACAGATGTCTGAATTACAGGTGATAACATATAAAGTTGTTAGGTGAACTTTAGACATTGGTTCTTTGCCTTATATGGGAAGGTATTTTAATTGTATACATGTTTCAGTATACAATTAAACTCAAGCTTGATAAGGTTGGCTCCAGGTCTTAGAAAAAAACTGAAAAGGAAGGGTATGGGTCTCCACAAATTCTTCCATGAGAACAAACTGAGGGGAAGACCATTATTTTTTTTAACTACCTAATGACTAAATCTGGTTTTTGTGTTTTGTTGTCAGCATTAGGCAGCTTCCTATACTCTCTTCCCTCAGTCACCTTGTAGACTTACCTGCAATGCCCTTTCCTCCTGTATCTCAATCTCAATTCTACACATCCTGTAATAATAAACTCTTAATTTATCTTCTAAGCAGCCTCTTCTGATTTTCCCAACTAGTGGTAAATAACCTCTCTGAAATTCCATAGCAATTTATATTTTTTTATAATTTATTACTTCATGCCTTGTAATATCTAAGTGTGTCCATTTAATTTTCCTTCTGAAGATTGTAAGCTCCTTAGGAGCAACCTAGAATTTTGTCCTCTTAAGTGAATCTCTAAGACCTTTCATATAAAAAGGTTAAAACTTTTTCCCATTTAATATAATAAGTAGGGTGTGATGAAAATATTGTTCAACAGAAGATCAAATGACCCATGCTCTATCCCAATTACAGTCAGCTGTGAGACCTTGGCTTTTCCAGGCTTTAGTTTCCTCCTGTATAAAGTAAGAATCTCAGTCATTTCTGAAGATCTTTTGAAGGGGCACCTGGCAAAATTATCACCTGTTATGTGATCCTTGAATCACTTAATTGAAGACAAAATTCACTGATTTACTAAGTTATCCAATAAAGGTGTATGGAACACTTAAACAGACAAGGAAAAGAATGATAAATAAGATAATCTGCCTCTTTGAAAAGCTTACAGTATAAGCACTAGCCTAGTGGAAGGACTCAGAGCCTACGGTTTTTCTTCCCATAATGAAGGTAACTTCAAAACTAAAATACAGGTTGTAAAAAAATAAATATAATATGGGTTTTAGAATGTATATGAACAACTAACTTTACTCAAAGAGAGGTCTGGCCTTTGTTGTTGGCTCATAGGAGATGATTTCTATATCCCTGAAATGCTCTGCCTGACAGGAGTGTCTCTGTTTGCCTTGTTGGCCACTGATCACTCTATCAACGCGATTCACAATGGGGGCTTTGGGACACATCAACTTCTGGAGTTATTAGCCGGTACCGTAGGAAAGGGCTATTGACTAAAGGTTGCCCTGATGGGCGGTATGTGATCAAGCCCCAGAAAAAACTCTGAACACCCTGGCTGGCAATACTCTTCAAGTACCATCACACAGTGTTCAGGAAAAGGTATGCCATGTCTTCCTCTACAGGGAGAGGATGATCAGAAGTTCTCTGTTTGGACTACTCCTAGGCCTGCTCTATGCATCTCTTCCCTTAGTGGATTTTAATTTGTATCCCTTCCATGATAAATAAATGTAAGTATAGGAGATTTCAGTAAGTTCTCTGAGTATTTCCAGAGAATTATCACGCCTGAGGTTGGTTCTGGGAACCATGAGCTTGCAGTTAGTGTCAGAAGTGGGAGGAGTCTTATGGAGGACTGACTGTGTCCTCTACCTGTGTTGTGGTTTAGCCAAATTCAATGCAAGGCACACTAAATTCATTTACCCTAAATGAGATGGGCAAGCTACTCACAATGATTTATTTTTGCTAAATAACCATGTAGGGCAGGGATTAAGGGAGAATGTGACAAAGTGAAGGAAGACAACAGCAGAAGGACACTTCATCTAAAGCAGAGGATTTTGAGCTTGATACTTCTTTATTACTGGGAGCTAGCCTATGCATTGTAGAATGTTTAGCAGCATCTCTGGCTGCTACCCACTAGGTGCCAGTAACACCCACTCAAGTTGTGACAATCGAAAATATCTCTCCAGGCATTATCAAATGTCCCTGGTGCAGGGGGCACAAGTGCCCCTAGCTGACAGCCACTGCTATATAGTATTGGATGGGTGGGGGGAGAAGCAGCATTTTAAAAAGGAGGCTGGGCGTGGTGGCTCACGCCTGTAATCCCAGCCCTTTGGGGAACCGAGGCGGGCAGATCACGAAGTCAAGACCATCCTGGCCAACATAGTGAAACCCCATCTCTACTAAAATACAAAAATTAGCTGGGCATGGTGGTGCGTGCCTGTAGTCCCAGCTACTTGGGAGGCTGAAGCAGGAGAATTGCTTGAACCCGGGAGGCAGAGGTTGCAGTGAGCCGAGTGCCACTGCACTCCAGCCTGGCACCTGGTGACAGAGCAAGACTCTCAAAAAAAAGAAAAAAAAGGAATATTAGACATAGAGTATTAGGGATAGAACTTTCTCTACTTCACTATTTTACTTAGTGTCAACCTTGTTTATTTTCAACGACAAAGAAAGCTTCGCAGATTTCACACACTGAAAGACAGATGTCTATGCTTTGTATGACACATACAAAAATTTTAATCTTAATACTAAAAAAACTACTCTAGCAATTCATGTACTGGTGGAAAATTAATTGAGAGAATATTAATTAATATTAATACAAGGAAGGGTAATCTATAAATTAAGCCCTAATGTTTTGAGGAATCAATATTTATGCCAGTTTAAAAATTAGAAAGGCAAATATTTTTAAAACAATTAATGTTTTAGGTAAACAATATTCTGATGCCCAATAAAAATAATACTATTTAAATTTTCAATAACATAAGAAATCCTTTGATCTAAAATACTTTAAAATTCACTTACTAGATACACTGAAAACCACGAAATATTGATGAAAGAAATTAAAGAAGATATAAACAAATGGAAAGGCATCCTGTGTTCATGGGTTCATGGACTGAAAGACTTAATATTGTTAAGATGTCCATACTATCCAATGTATTCAATACAATCATTATCAAATCCTTATCATCCTAATGACTTTTTGACAGAAATAGAGGTTCATCCTAAAATTCATATGGAATTTTAAGGGACCCCCAAGTAGCTAAAACAATTTTGAAAAAGAAGAACAAAGTTGGAAGATTCACACTTCCCAATTTAAAAACATATTACAAAGCTATGGTAATCAAAACAGTGTGGTTACTGGCATAAAGACAGACACACAGACCAATAGAACAGCATAGAGAGCCCAGAAACAAACCCTTACATATATGATCTTCAACAATGGTGCCAAGACCAATCAATAGGGAAGGGACAGTCTGGTACAGCAAATAGTGTTGGGAAAACTAAATATCCATATGCAAAAGAATGAAGTTGCACCTCTGTCTTATGCCACATATAAAAAATAACTCAAACTGGTTGAAAGATCTAAATGTAAGATCTAAAACTACAAAAATCCTGAAAGAAAGCACAGGGGAAAAGCTTCATGACATTGTTCTTGGCAATGATTTCTTGAATATGACACCAAAAGCACAAGCAACAAAAGTAATGATAGAAGATTGGGACTATATCAAACTAAAAAACTTTGCTGCATCAAAGGATACATCAGTGTGAAAAACAATCTATAAAATGAAAGAAAATACTTGCAAATCATATATCTGATAAGACATTAATATCCAGAACATATAGAGAACTCCTACAACTTAATAACAAAAATGGACAAGTGTTCACTGACAGATGAATGAATAAACAAAATGTGATATAAACATACTATGGAGTAATATTCAAACTTAAAAAGAGGAAGGCGCTTCTGTTACAACATGGATAAAATTTGAGGACATTACACTAAGTGAATAAGCCAGTCACAAAAAGACAAACACTCTGAGACTCCACTTATATAAGACATCTAAATTAGTCAAATTCATAGAAATAGGAAGTAGAATGGTAGTTACAGAGGCTTTGGGGATAGGAGAAAATGGAAAGTCTTTGTTTAATGGATACAGAGTTTCAGATATACAAGATGAAAAAGTTCTGAAGATCTGTTTCACTATCACCTGAACTTAATCATGATTATAATCTTTAATACTACAGGACTATACAGGTAAAAACGGTTAAGATGGTAAATTTCATGTTATATGTTTTTTCACTACAATTTAAAAAAGTTATTTTCACTTACTGGAGGTCTTCTGCCATGACTAGTTCTCACAGCTTGCTGAAAAGCTGCGTCATTCTCCAATTCCTAAAATGAAACGGCAAATTTGACATTCAACATAGAGTCAGCATCAGGGGGAAAAATAAGTTTAAACTGCTGTTCGGTACTCAAGAGCCTCTATAATTCATCTTACGCCAACTGTTGACATCTGGGTAGGAACAGCCAGATTCTTACCTCAAATGTCCCCACTTCACACTACTCAGAATAGCAAGCCTCCTTCCTCTCCTAGAATGAGGAGTACCGGTCATGTTGGTCAATTTTATGGACATCTTATCGGCTACAGTTTAAATGTGTGGTATCACAATGCCAGTCTAAAAGATCAAGTATATAAGAATATGACCTTTCTTCTGTTGTTTTTTCCTGGTGGCTGAAATTGAGATTTACATCTCTCTTTCTCTCTCTCCTTCCCCTGCCCCATCTTTCCCTCTCCTCATCTCCCACCCTACCTGAGAAAGCATCAGGATAGAAAAGGCCATATTTTCTATAAGCATGGGGCACGGTCTTTGGTGCCATTTCCATCTGCCTAAATGAAAAGGACTTTTCATCTCATGAGAGAGATCAAGTCGGAGACTCAGACTGGAGCTAATCTAGGCAAATAGGGGGTTCAACAAGTTCAACCTGCACTGTCATTTGAAATCAACATCTCAGTAGAAATTAAATGTTATTTTGCTTTGCTGATTCCTGAACTGTACTTACATTCCCCCTCAGGAAATTTGAGGAGAACATTAATTAAGGGCAGAATATAAGAGTTCCTGTGTTTCCTGAATAAAATACCATTTTTATGGTCTCTCAAAAGTACCAAGTCTCACCAACAGCCAATCTTCCAACCATCCTTTATTTCCTACTTCCTCTTCTACACACACTCTGGCTTTAACCCTTCAGACACATTAAATGCACAGTTCTCATCCTTGCCTCTGATTTATTTCGATCTACTTCCCACAAAAATATATTTGTCAACTATTTAAAAAATAAACAACACATAAAAAATAAAGTCACTATCAATTAACTTTTAAAAAATTTGCAGATAATAGAAATAAAATGTTTATATTACTAGGATGCTAATACAACACATTTTGAAACACAATTTTATTGCATATAAGCCTGCTTCTTTAATTTTTACTTCAAATTATCTTTGTTTTTGTTTCTGGTTTTTTTTGAGACAAGATCTCAATCCAACCCCCAGGCTGGAGTACAGTGGTGCAATCACAGCTCACTGCAGCCTCAGCTTCCCAGACTCAGGTGATTGTCCCACCTCAGTCTCCGAAGGAGCTGGGACTACGGGCATATATTACCACAACCTGCTAATTTTCGCATTTTTTTAGAGACAGGATTTTGCTGTGTTGCCCAGGCTGGTCTCAAACTAAGCTCAAATGATCTACCCCTTGGTCTCCCAAAGGGATTACAGGCATGAGCCACTGTGCTCAGCCTCAATTATCTTTGTAACCTTCCATATCAACTATATAAAATTACACAATTCTCAGCTACCCATAGAAACTAAAGACTTTGGAATTAAATATAAATCTAAAGGTAACCTTCAACATAATTTATTATGCTTCTACTTTAGCATATCTTTGGGTAAAAAAATTTCCCCTAAGATTCCTAAATTATTAGTAAAATTTGGTTAATCAGCTCAATAAATTCTAACTAAATGACAAACTAAAAGGACACTCAACAAATTCTCCAATTACAAACACCAAACTTAAAGAACTTTTGGAACTTTCTGTTTGTCACTTGGTTAACAAATTGTATCTTGAATGAATATCTTAAGCCACTGCTTCAAGTAATTAACTTATTTATTGAACTTGTTATTATTATAGTTAATTAAGATAAAGAAAACCAAGCATAAACCAAAAATTATTTTTACTTTGCTAATTCATTTTTGGGTCTGATATTGTGAGTATTCACATTAAATTATGTAGCCACAATGCAACAACCTGAGGAGGTAGGAAGTGTCTCTGGTGCTTTAAAAATGATAATGTTCATAATTCCATTTCTGGGATTCTATCCCAGGAAGTGTTTGATCAAAACATAGAAAATTATTAATGCATAAAATTTTTCACTGTAATGTTATTTACAACAGCAGAAAATAGGAAAAAATAACCTATCATGAGAAAATACTTATTTATTTATTTGAAAGGGAGTTTTGCTCTGTGGTGCAGTGGTGTGACCTTGGCTCACTGTAACCTCTGCCTCCTGGGTTCAGTGATTCTCCTGCCTCAGCCTTCCAAGCAGCTGAGATTACAGTTTCCTGCTGAGATTTTAGGTGCCCACCACCATGCCCAGCTAATTTTTGTATTTTAGTAGAGATGGGATTTCACCACGGTGGTCAGGCTGGTCTCGAATTTGCGACCTCAAATGATCTGGCTGTCTCAGGCTCCCAAAGTGCTGGGATTATAGGTGTGAGCCACCACGTCTGGCGGATAAAATGCTTCTAATCACCTATATATTTACAATATTATGTAGTCATTAAAATAATATTTATTTAAATATTTAGTGTCATAAGACACTGCTTATGATATAGTTGAATGTAAAAAAAGTAAACAGAAAAGTAATCACTATTTCAATTCCAAACATACTACAAGAAAACTGTGTATATATATATGAAGGAAACACAAAGCAAAAAAAATGTTAACAGTAGTTATTTCTGAGTGATGGAATTACTAGTTTTTGTCTCCATGATAAGCATTTCTTACTTTTATAATTGGGAGAATGAGGAGGTTTCAATGGTTTTCATGGTTTATACTGCTCTTGAGGGAAAGGACCCAGTCATGGCAGGATTCATCACCTGCTGAATAAAATAAAGGGCCCTTGAGTCGTGAATAATCAGCAGCGGTAACCATGCAGTATATGCTGTGGGCCTGGGTTAGACTCTGAGATGTACTGGTTTCAGCTGTGACCCAGCACATTCACAGTTGTGGTGGCTACAAGGAGGAATGCTTCTGTTTGAGAAGAGGGAGAATAAAGGAGACTTTGTCTTGCAACTTAGGTACCAGCTCAGCCACAGTGAGTCAGAGCATCAAGTGAGTTCTTAGGATCCCTGATTCCAGGCTTTGGCTCTTGGATAGCATTTCTGGACCTACCCTGAACCAGAGAGAAGCCCACTGCCTTGAAGGGTGAGTCCCAGGCCTGGCAGAATTCATCACAACCTGAAGAAAGAGCCCTTGGGCCTTCAGTGAACATTGACAATACCCTGGCAGTACTCTCTGCGGGTCTGTTGTGATAGACACAGGGAGAGAATCTGCTGCCTGGGGAAAAGGGTGGAAAGAGTGGGAAGGACTTTGTCTTGTGGTTTCAGTGCCAGCTCAGCAGCAGCAGAATAGAGCACCAAGGAAACTTCTAAGGATTCTGACTCCAGGCCCTGGCTCCCAGACAGCATCTCTGGACCCACCCAGAGCCCAGGGGAACTCACTAACTTAAGGGAAAGACACAAGCCTGGCAGGCTTCACCAAAAGCTATGGGATACAGTGTAAGCACTATTAAGAGGAATGTTTATAGTTATAAGTGCTTATATCACAAAAGAAGAAAAACTTCAAATAAACGACCTAATGATACATGTCAAAGAACTAGAAAAGCAACAACAAACCAAAGTTAGTAAAAGGAAAAAATAAAGATCAGAGCAGAATAAATGAAATTGAATCAAAGAAAACAATACCAAAAAAATCAACAAAACAGAAATTTGGTTTTGTGAAAAGATAAAATTGACAAACCATTAGCCAGACTAAAAAAAAAAAAAAGAGAGAGAGAGAAGACCCAAATAAGTAAATTCAGAGATAAAAAAGGGACATTACAACTATCCCTTGCTGTAAATTTGAAGGACTGGCTGGGTGCAGAGTCACACACCTCTAATCTCAGCACTTTTGGGAGGCTCAGACAGGCAGATCATTTGAGGTCAGCAATTGGAGACCAGCCTAATCAACATGGTGAAACTGTCTCTACTAAAAATACAAAATTAGCTGGGTGTGGTGGTGCACACCTGTAATCTCAGCTACTCAGGAGGCTGAATCACTTGAACCTCGGAGGCAGAGGTTGCAATGAGCTGTGACTGTGCCATGTCACTCCAGCCTGAGCAACAAGAGCAAAACTGTCTCAAAAACAAACAAACAAAAAACCAACCCAGAAATTTGAAGGATCATTAGAGGCTACTATGAGCAACAATACACCAATAAATTGAAAAACCTAGAAGAAAAGATAAATTCCCAGACATATACAACCTACCAAGATTGAACCATGAAGAAATCCAAAACCTGAACAGACCAATAAGAAGTAACAAGACTGAAGTCATAAGAAGACGTCTCCCAGCAAAGAAAAGCTTGGGACCTGATGGCCTTACTGCTGAATTTTACCAGACATTTAAAAAAGAACTAATATTAATCCTACTCAAATTACTCCAAAAAAACAGAGAAAGAGGAAATACTTCCAAACTCATTCTATAAGACCAGTATTACCCTGATACCAAAACCTGACAAAGATGCATAGAAGAAAGAAAATTATAGACCAACATCCCTGATGAACATTGATGTAAAAATCTTCAACAAAATACTAGCAAATAAAATCCAACAATATATTAGAAAGATCATTCATCATGACCAAGTGGGATTTAGCCCAGGGATGCAAGGATTGTTTGACATATGCAAATGAATCAATGTGACACATCATGTCAACAGAATGAAGAACAAAAACCATATGATCATTTCAACTGATGCTGAAAAAGCATTAGATAAAATTTAACATCCCTTCATTAAAAACCCTAAAAAAAAACTCTGTATAGAAGGAACACACCTCAACATAAAAAAAGTCATATAACAGACTCACAGCTACTATACTGAATGGAAAACAAAACCTGAGAAAGCCTTTCCTCTAAGATCTGGAACATGACAAGGATGGCCACTGTCACCACTAATATTCAACATAATATTGGAAGTCCTAGCTAGAGCAATCAGACAAGAAAAATAAATAAAGGGCATCCAAACCGGAAAGAAAGAAGTCAAATTACCCTACTTTGTAGATGATACGATCTTATATTTGGAAAAACCTAAAAAAAAACATCAAAAAACTTTTAGAACTGATAAATTCAATAAAGTTGCAGGATACAAAATCAACACACAAAATCAGTAGTATTTCCACATGCCAAAAGTAAACAATCTGGAAAATAAATCACGAAAGTAATCCCATTTACAATATCTACAAATAAAATTAAATATTTAGGAATTAACCAAAGAAGTGAAAGATCTCTACAGTAAAAACTATGAAACATTGGTAGAAGAAATTTAAGAGGACACAAGAAAATGGAAAGATGTTTCATGTTCATAGACTGGAAAAACTAATATTGTTAAAATGTCCATACTACCCAAAGTAATTTACAGATTTATTGCAATACCTATCAAAATACCAATGTCATTCTTCACAGAAACAGAAAACATCCGAATATTTCTATGGAACTACAAAAGACCTGGAATAGCTAAAGCTATCCTGAGCAAAAAGAACAAAACTGAAAGAATTGCATTATTGGACTTCAAATTATACTACAGAGCTATAGTAACCAAAACAGCATGATACTGGCATAAAAACAGACAGACTGGCTGGCCTTGGTGGCTCATGCCTGTAATCCCAGTACTTTGGAGACCGCAGCAGGCAGATCACCTAAGGTTGGGAGTTCGAGATCAGCCTGACCAACATGGAGAAACCTCATCTCTACTAAAAATACAAAATTAGCCAAGCATGGTGGCGCATGCCTGTAATCTCTGCTACTTGGGAGGCTGAGACAGAAGAATCACTTGAACCCAGGTGGCGGAGGTTGCAATGAGCCAAGATGGTACTACTGCACTCCAGCTTGGGCAACGAGAGCAAAACTTTGTCTCAAAAAAAGAAAAGAAAAGAAAAAAAAACAGACAGACTAATGGAACAGAATAGAGGACACAGAAACAAATCTAGACATCTACAATGAACTCATTTTTGACAAAGGTGCCAGAAAAAAAGCATTAGGGAAAAGACAGTCTCTTCAATAAATGCAGACTGGGAGAAAAGAGAAAACTAAAGAGAAAACTGAATATCCACCTGTAAAAGAATGAAACTAGACTCTTGTCTCTTACCATATGTAAAACTAAATCAAAATAGATTAAGGACTTAGATATCTAAGACCTCAAACTATAAAACTACTAAAAGAAAACACTAGGGAAACTCTCCAGGACACTGGACTGGGTAAAGATTTATCAAGTAATACCCTACAAGCACAAGCAAACAAAGAAAAAATGAATAAATGAGATCACATCAAGTTAAAAAGCTTCTACATAACAAAGGAAACAATCAATGAAGTGAAGAGAAAACCCACAGAATGGGAGAAAATATTTATAAATTATCCTTCTGACAACAGATTAATAATCAGAAAATGTAAGGTGCTCAAACAACTCTACAGGAAAAAAATCTAATAATCTGATTTTAAAGTGGGAAAAACATCTGAATAGCTATTTCTCAAAAGAAGACATACAAATGGCAAACATGTATATGAAAAAGTGCTCAACATCACTGACCACCAGAGAAATGGAAATCAAAACTACAATGAGATGTCATCTCATCCCAGTTAAAATGGCTTTTATCCAAAAGACAGGCAATAACAAATGCTGGTGAGAATGTGGAGAAAAGAGAACCTTCATATACTGTTAGTGAGAATGTAAATTAGTATAGCCACTATGGAGAACAGTTAGAGGTTCATCAAAAAACTAAAAATAGATCTACCACATGATCCAACAATCCCACTTGTAGAAATATGCCCAAAAGAAAGGAAATCAGTATGTACCAGGCCATTCTTGCATTGCTAAAAGTAACTGCGGTTTTTGAAATTAAAATGGCAAAAAGCACAGTTACTTTTTCACCAAAGAATGCCTGAAACTAGGTAATTTATAAAGAAAAGATATTTGATTGGCTCGTGGTTCTGCAAGCTGTACAAGCAGGACATCAGCATCTGCTGTTTCTGCAGAGGCCTCAGGGAGTTTTCACTCACGACAGAAGGCAAAGTGGGAACAATCACGTCACATGGGGTGAGGATGGCACCAAGAAGACAATGCTAGACCATTCATGAGAAATCCACTCCCACGATCCTATCACCTCCCACCAGGTCTCACCTCCAATGCTGGATATTACAATTCAACATGAGATGTGGGTAGGGATAAATATACAAACTATACCATAGTATATCAAAGAGGTATCTGTACTCTCATGTTTGTTGCAGCAATATTCACAATAGCCAAGATTTGGAAGCAACCTAACTGTCTGTTAACACACAAATGGATAAAGAAAATGTACATATATATATATAATGGAGAACTATCCAGCCATAAAAAAGAATGAGATTTTGTCATTTGCAACAACATGGATGGAACTGGAGGCCATTCTGTTAAGTGAAATAAGCCAGGCACAGAAAGACAAACTTCACATATTTTCACTTATTTGTGGGATCTAAAAATTAAAACAACTGAACTCATGGAGATAGAGAATAGTAGGATGATTTCAGAGACTGAGAAGGGTAGTGGCAGGGGCGGGGGGTGGGGATGGCTAATGGTTAACGGGTACAGAAAAAAAAAAGAAAGAATGCATAAGATATACTATTTGGCAGCAAAATAAGGTGACTATAGTCAATAATTTAATGGTACATTTAAAAATAACTAACAGGATATAATTGGATTGTTTGAAACACAAAGGATAAATGCTTGATGTAACAGAAACCCTATGTACTCTTATGTGACTATTACACATTGTATGCCCGTATCAAATATCCCATATTCTCCATAAATACATGCACCTACTATGTACTCACAAAAATTAAAAACTAAAAAAACCCATGACATTTCAACTTCAGAATTTTTTTAAAAAAACCTTAATTTTAAATACTTGTGTTCAGACTCTGCCAAGATGGCTGATTAGGAACAGCTCCGGAGCACTGTTCCCAGTGAGAGAGATGTAGAAGGTGAGTGATCTCCGAATTTCCAACAGAGGTACCAGGTTCATTTCAATGGGACTGGTTGGACATTGGGTGTAGCCCAAGGAGGGCAAACTGAGGCAGGGTGGGGCACTGCCCTACCCGGGAAGTGCAACTGGCCTGAGAATCGGGGACTTTACCCCTTCAGCACTCTAGTTCTGATACGGTGCTTCTCCCAGGGCCTTTGCAACCCACAGTCCAGGAGAGAACACCACAAAGATACTCCTCAAGAAGAGCAACCCCAAGGTTGAAATGAAGGAAAAAATGCTAAGGGCGGCCAGAAAGAAAGGTCAGGTCACCCACAAAGGGAAGCCCATCAGAATCACAACAGATCTCTTGGTGGAAACCCTACAAGCCAGAAGAGAGAGGGGGCCAACATTCAACATCCTTAAAGAAAAGAACTTTCAACCCAGAATTTCATATCCAGCCAAACTAGGCCTCATAAATGAAGGAGAAATAAAATCCTTTATGGACAAGCAATTGCTGAGAGATTTTGTCACCACCAGACCTGCCTTACAAGAGCTCCTGAAGGAAGCACTAAACACAGAAAGGAACAACCAGTACCAGCCACTGCAAAAATGTACCAAATGATAAAGACCAACGACGCAAGGAAGAAACTGCATCAACTGATGAGCAAAACAACCAGTCAGTAACAAAATGGCAGGATCAAATTCACACATAACAATATTAACGTTAAATGTAAACAGACTAAATGCCCCAATCAAAAGACACAGACTGGCAAACTGGATAAAAAGTCAAGACCCACTGGTGTGCTGTATTCAGGAGACCCATCTTATGTGCAAAGACACACATAGACTTAAAATAAAGGGATGGAAGAAAATTTACCAAGCAAATGGAGAGCAAAAAAAAGCAGGGGTTGCCATCCTAGTCTCTGATAAAACAGACTTTAAACCAACAAAGATCAAAAGAGACAAAGAAGGGCATTATATAATGGTAAAAGAATCAATGCAACAAGAAGAGCTAACTATCCTAAATATATATGTACCCAATACAGGAGCACCCAGATACATAAAGCAAGTTCTTAATGACCTACACAGAGACTTAGACTTGCACACGATAACAGTAGGAGACTTTAACACTTCACTGTCAATATTAGATCAATGAGACAGAAAATCAACAAGGATATCCAGGATTTGAATGCAGATCTGGACCAAGCGGACCTAATAGACTTCTACAAGAACTCTCCACCCCAAATCAACAGAATATACATTCTTCTCAGCACCACATCACACTTACTTTAAAATTGACCAAATTATTGGAAGTAAATCACTCCTCAGCAAACGCAAAAGAATGGAAATCGTAACAAACAGTCTCTCAGACCACAGTGCAATCAAATTAGAACTCAGGATTAAGAAACTCACTCAAATCTGCACAACTACATGGAAACTGAACAACTGGCTCCTGAATGACGGCTGGATAAACAATGAAATGAAGGCAGAAATAAAGATGTTGTTTGAAACCAATGAAAACAAAGACACAACATACCACAATCTCTGGGACACATTTAAAGCAGTGTCTAAAAGGAAATGTATAGCAACAAATGCCACATGAAAAGCGAGGAAAGATCTAAAATCAACACCCTATCATCAAAATTGAAAGAGCTAGAGGAGCAAGATCAAAAAAAGCTAGCAGAAGACAAGAAATAACTAAGATCAGAGCAGAACTGAAGGAGGTAGAGACACAAAAAAAAAAACCCGTCAAGAAATCAATAAATCCAGGAGCTGGGTTTTTGAAAAGATCAACAAAATAGACCACTAGCCAGACTAATAAAAAAGAAAAGAGACAAGAATTGAATAGATGCAATAAAAAACAATCAAAGGGATATCACCACCAATTCCACAGAAATACAAACTACCACCAGAGATTACTACAAACAACTCTCTGCATATAAACCAGTAAATCTGGAAGAAATGGATAAATTCCTGGACACTTGTACCCTCCAAAGACTAAACCAGGAAGAAGCTGAAACCCTGAAGAGACCAATAACAAGGCTGAAATTGAGGCAGCAATTAAATAGCCTATCAACCAAAAAAAGTCCAGGTCCAGACGGGTTCACAGCCAAATTCCACCAAATGTACAAAGAGGAGCTGGTACCATTCCTTCTGAAACTATGCCAAACAATACAAAAAGAGGGAATCCTCCCTAACTCATTTTATGAGACCAACATCATCCTGATACCAAAACCTGGCAGGGACACAACTAAAAAAGAAAACTTCAGGCCAATATCCATGATGAACATCAATGTAAAAACCACACTGGCAAACCGAATGCAACAGCACATCAAAAAGCTTATCCATCACGATCAAGTAGGCTTCATCCCAGGGACAGTATGGCGATCCCTCAAGGATCTAGAAATAGAAATTCCATTTGATCCAGCAATCCCATTACTGGGTATATATCCAAAGGATTATAAATCATTCTATTATAGAGAAACATGCACACGTATGTTCATTGTGGCACTGTTTACAATAGCAAAGACCTGGAACCAACCCAAATGCCCATCAACGATAGCCTGGACAAAGAAAATGTGGTACATATACACCACGGAATACTATGCAGCCATAAAAAACGATGAGTTCATGTCCTTTGT
Organism: Sapajus apella; assembly: GCF_009761245.1. Taxonomy (NCBI): domain Eukaryota; kingdom Metazoa; phylum Chordata; class Mammalia; order Primates; family Cebidae; genus Sapajus; species Sapajus apella. Next base: position 5,074,552 of record NW_022437054.1, read on the forward strand.
AGGGACATGGATGAATCTGGAAACCATCATTCTCAGCAAACTGAACCAACAACAGTAAACCAAATACTGCATGTTTTCATTCACAGGTGGGTGCTGAACAATGCGAACACATGGGCACAGGGAGGGGAATGTCACACAATGGGGTCTGTTGGGGGTGGGAAATTGGGGAGGGATAACACTGGGAGAAATGCCTGATGTAGGTGATGGGAGATGGAGACAGCGAACCACCATGGCATGTGTGTACCTATGCAACAATCCTGCAAGATCTGCACATGTACCCCAGATCTTAAAGTACAATTAAAAAAATATACTTTCAGGTGATCTTTTACATATTTGGACAGCGAGCACTGAAGAACACAAGTATATAATTCACCTTACTTCATTTTTGTTATTGTTTTTTGTTTTGAGACGGAGTTTCACTCTTGTTGCCCAGGCTGGAGTGCAATGGTGCGATCTCGGCTTACCACAACCTCCGCCTCCTGGGTTCAAGCGATTCTCCTGCCTCAGCCTCCCAAGTAGCTGGGATACAGGTATGCACCACCAGACCTGGCTAATTTTTTCGTATTTTTAGTAGAGACAGGGTTTCTCCACGTTGGTCAGGCTGGTCTCAAACTCCCAACCTCAGGTGATCCACCCACCTCGGCCTCCCTAAGTGCTGGGATTACAGCGTGAGTCACCACACCCAGCCTAACCTTAATTCATTTTTGTAAACTATCTCAGGATCTTTCCTTCTCCTGCAATTATTATTTTTGGCAGAAGTCAGTAGAGTCTTCTGTAATAGCACTTTCCTAGGTTTTTGGATTAGCTTAATCTAAAGCATAATAAAGTAGAACTCTCAAATCCACAATCTTCCTAAACCAGCTGGTTAACAAAGACCAATGTTAAAAACAACTAGCTTTTGTTACCTCGATATCACAGATTGGATTGTAGTCATTATATCCAGAATAAAGATCATCTTCATCTGTCTCTGGAGCCAGGTGCACATTTTGCATCATTTGTACCTAGGAAAAATTGGCAATGTAAATAAATTCTTGGTATAAAAAATAATTTTTTTTTTGTTACATGTCTTGCTCTGTTGCCCAGGCTGGAATGCAGTGGCACAATCACAGCTTACTGTAGCCATGACCTTTCTGGCACAAGTGATCCTCCCACCTCAGCTTCCTGAGTAGCTGGTACTACAGGCTTATGCCACCACATCCAACTAAGCTTTAAATATTTTGTAAAGATAGGGTCTCTATATGTTGCCCAGGCTGGACTCAAACTCTTGAGTTCAAATGATCCTCTAGCTTTGGCCTCCCAAAGTGCTGGGATTACTAGTGTGAGCCACCAGTGGTGGCGTGCGCCTGTAGTCCTAGCTAATTATTTCTGGCCACGCCAGAAATAACTCTTAATTCCAATAAAGTATAACTATTTAATGACATTTCTGGTCAAATTTATCTATATATATTTTCATAGCCTCAATTTTTTTCACATCAAATTCCCAAAACTAGGTATCAAAACATTATTACCCTCATTTCACATTTATTTCACAACTATGACACTAAAAGAACATACTAGAGGGGGTACAATTTATTATCCTGATTTTTGGAGCTTAGTATCAAGAGCAGAAGAAAGGTATGCAAGAGTCAATTAAAATGCAAGGCAGAAACTACCACACACCCAACAGAATGTCTAAAATTAAAAAGACCAAAAACACATAATGTCAGCATAAGATATGGAGCAACCACAGTACTCATACATTGCTGATGGGAGTGTAAAATGGTACAATTTGGGAGAAAAGTCTTTCAGTTTCATAAAATTAACATGTACCTTTTATGACCCACTCAGAAATATTTACTCAAGAGAAATGAAAACCTATGTCTACAAATGATTTGTATACAAATGTTCACAGCAGCTGTCAACCTAAAGAAAGGAACTGAGGCATAAAATATAATTCTAAAGAGTTTACTTGAGCCAAAATAAGGACAGCTGCCCAGAAGACTTAGACTTCATGTAACCTTGTACAGGTGCTCCATTCAGCCTTTGTTACAAGCAGATTGTTAAAGGCAAAAAAAAAAAAAGTGGGGGCCGGAGTGGGCTGATACAAAGCTATTTGTCAGAAATTCTCACTGGTTGGCCAGGCATGGTGGCTCATGCCTGTAATCCCAGCACTTTGGGAGGCCAAGGCGGGCAGATCATGAGGTCAGGAGTTTGAGACCAGCCTGGCCAATATGGTGAAACCCTGTCTCTACTAAAAATACAAAAATCAGCCAAGTGTGTTAGCATGTGCCTGTAGTCCCAGCTACTCAGGAGGCTGAGGTAGAAGAATCGCTTGAACCCAGGAGGCGGAGGTTGCAGTGAGGAGAGATTGTGCCACTGAACTCCAGCCTGGGTGATAGAGTGAGACTCTGTCTCGAAAAAAAAGAAATTCACACTGGTTTACAAAAATAATGTTGATTAGTGATTGGCTACAATGTATGGATTATGGTATCCAGAATGTGATTAATTTATAGCTACTGGTGGCAATAGCAAGCAAGTTTTAAGACATGATTACTTAGCCCAAGAAGGTAAGAGAGATGTGACTGCTGTTTCACTCCCACGCCTCTCTGGACCTGGTAATTTAGAGGGGATTTCCATTCTTCAAATTAAACGTTTCTTTCGTCACTGCTTTATTAGTAATACCCCAAAATCAGTAACAGACCAGATACCCATCAGTAAAACAGACAAGCAAAATGTGGCACACTTAGACAATGAAGTACTATTCAGCCATAAAAAAGAATCCCAATTATGCTGAGTGAAAGAAGCCTTACATAAAGCAGTACATTATACACTGTTTCATTTATACGAAGTTCTCAAACAGGCAAAAGTAATCTGTGGTAGAAAACCATCAGAACTGTGGTTGCTTCTTGAGGGTAGCGAGTAGGAATTGAATGGAAAAGGACATGAGAATTGTCTGGGGTGATGATAAATGTTCTATATATTAGCAGGGGTTTGAGTCGCACAGGTGTGTATGCATTTGTGAAAACTCAGCAAATTGAATACTTAAGATTTCTGCTTTGTAAATTTTCTCTCAAAGGTAAGAACTATAAGCAAATATTGAACTGTATAATTGATATGCATGCTGGTATTTAAGGGAATGTGTAATAGCTGTAATTTATCTTAAAATACATAAAGTAGGATGGCTTAGTCCGGGCACAGTGACTCACACCTGTAATTCCAGCACTTTGGAAGGCCAAGACGGGTGGAGTTTGAGACCAGCTTGCCCAAAATGGTAAGACCACGTCTCTCTGAAAAATACAAAAACTAGTAGGGCGTAGTGCTGCATGCTTGTAATTCTAGCTACTCAGAAGACTGAGGCACAAGAATTGCTTGAACACAAAAGGCAGAGGTTGCATGAGCTGAGATCGTGCCACTGCTCTCCAATGTGAGGACAAAGTGAGACTCTGTCTATAAAAAAAAAAAAAAAAAAAAGATGGATTGATAGATGGATTGAGAGTTAGGTAAATGGGTAAGTATATGATAAAGCAAATATAGAAAAAAGGTTAGTGATGGAATCTAGGTAGCAGGAGTAACATTCACCATGAAATTCTTTAAACCTTGCTGCACATTTGAAAATTTTCATAATGAAATGTCGAGAAAAAAATGCAAGACAGAAAAAAAAGATATCAAAGTAAAGTGAAACCAAGTGTGAAAGTTGATCATACAAATTGAGTCATTCTTGTCATACCCAACCAAAACAGTCAAGAAGCTGGGGTGGGGTGGTGGGGAAGCACTCAGGACACATAACGTTGCTCAAAGAATGGAATTCTCTGCAAGTCTGGCTGCTGAAACAGCCTGCTTTAACCTGAGGCCAATTTTATTTACAGGTGCTGAGATAGCTTGCTGCAAATATAGGACTAATTCTACCCATCACAGTCACTTACCAATTAGAACTTGCCAGCTTCCCAGAACCTCACTGGTTCCAGTGGTCTTTCTCAAAGAGCACTATATATATAACACTTCTCCTTCTGATAAAACCTCCAAACTTCTCTTTGTTTTTCAGACATACCAAAGACAACCTGGTCCCCAAACTGTAATTCTTCCTTCCCAAATAAAAATGTAAAATTTCAAGATTCATATCTCCTTTTAAATTTTGACTTGGACAGAGCATGGGAGAAATGAAATTATCGTATACATATATTGTAAATCTAATAATTGCTAGAGAATCTGGCAAGGATTCTTGGAAGTATCACTCAAATCAAGTTAATATTTTGGGCAATTTGGGGAGTGGGAGGTGGAGGAGGGCTAATTACCCAAGGAATGTAATATTGCTAGTATCCAAGAAATGTATTTTCTTTAAAGCAAATACATATTTTCTTTAAGGCCTGTACATTTTTAGTGTACCAGCAAATTCCTAAGAAATTTTCAGCTTAATCTTTTTGCTCGGCATAATACCACATATATGTGGCTTCTCATAACCTTTAAAAATTATTTATATATTTTAAAAACCAACAAAATTATTTGTTTTTGAGCTATAGTTTGCATACCATACAATTTAACGTTTCGAGGAGCACATTCAGTGGTTTCTAGTATACTCACAAGGTTGTGCAACCACCCCCAATATGTAATTCCAGAACATTTGCATCATCCCGTAAAGAAACCTGGGGCCCATTAGCAGTCAGTCTCCATGCCTCCCTTCCCTTTCCCCAGTCCCTGGCAACCGTGAATCTATTATCTGTCTCTATGGATTTGGCAATTCTGGACATTTCATGTTAGGGAAATTATACAGTATGTGGCCTTTGTGTCTGGTCTCTTTCACTTAGCATGTTTTCAAGGTTCATCCATGTAGTAATATGTATCAATATTTCATTACTTTTTATGCCTAAATAATACATCTACAACATTTTGCTTATTCATTCATTAGTTTACGGATGTTTTTGATTGTTTCCACTTTTTGACTTTTATGAACATCGCTATGAATATGTGTGTACAAGTTTTGGCATGGATATATATGTTCAATTGTATTGGGCATGTATCTAGGAATGGTATTGCTGGGTCATATAGTAACTGTATGTTTAATTTTTGGAGGAACAGCTAGACTGTTTTCCAAAGTGGCTGCACTATTTTACATCCCACCTGCAATGCATGAAGTTTTCAATTCATCCATGTCCTGGCCAATACTTGTTACTGTTCCTGTTTTGATTACAGCAATTCTAGTGGGTATGAAATGGTATCTCATTGTAGTATTGATTTGCATTCCCCTGATGACTACAGATGTTGAGCATCTTTTCAACTGCTTATTATCCATTTCCGTCTCTTTGGAGAAATGTCTGTTCGGATCTTTTGCCCATTCTTAAAAATTTGTTTATCATACAAATGACAAGGATCCTGTATATATTCTGGATACTAAATATTATATAAATGATTTACAAATATTTTCTCTCATTCTGTGCCTCATCATTTTTCATTCTTTGTACTACCCTTTGAAGCACAAAATTTTAAAATTTTGATGATATATAATTTATTTTTTCTTTGCATGTACTTTTGCTATCATATCTAAGAAAGAATAGCCTTTTTTTTTTTTGAGACGGAGTCTCACTGTGTCACCCTGGCTAGAGTGCAGTGGCCTGGTCTCGGCTCACTGCAATTCTGCCTACCAGGTTTAAGAGGTTCTCCTGCCTCAGCCTCCCGAGTAGCTGGGATTACAGATGAGCACCACTACACCCGGCCTAATCCAAGATCAAGAATATTTAGGGGGATCAATCCGAGATGGCCGTTTAGGAACAGCTCAGGATTGCAGATCCCAGTGAAGACGCAGAGGATGAGTGGATGCCGCATATTTATTGCCCACAGAGAAGGCAATTCCCAGGCGGGGGAGCTCCACAGGTCGCCAGTGCAGCTGTTTCAGCCAGTGCGGCTGTGCCGGCGGGCGCCGCTGCTTTGCCCCACACGGCTGCTTTGTCGGCGCCCCGGAGCAGCAGTTCTCTGTACAAAATACACCAGTCCGGGTGCCCTTTTGGCTGGCAATTGGAGCCACGGGAAGTCGCCCATTCGTCTGTTTAAAAAGGGGACTGAGCAGAGAACCAGGACAGTAGATTCCAGGGCAAAAAAAGTGCCACGAATCTCAGTGCCGCTGTTTAAGCCAGCGCAATGACTTGCGGCAGGGGAAAACACACAGACCCCCCAGCGCCTCTTCAACAGGCGACTGGAACACCAACTTAAAAAAAAAAAAAAGGCTCTGAGGCAGGAAGCCAGGCGATCAGGCTCAGCTGGTCCCACCCCCACAAAAGAACAGCAATCAGAAACTCTCTGGATTGAGAGTTTCACAGCAAGCACAGCTGAACCCGGGACGGTCCAGCTCTGTGGGGGAGGGGCTTCTGCCATCACCGAGGCAGCCTGCCACTACGGAGGTAGTCAGCCAATGCAGGGGCAGCCCACCGTTGCCAAGGCAACCTGCCACTACAGAAAGACTCCGCCTCAATAGAGGCGGGCCACCATTGCCGAGGCAGTTCTAACTATGCACATATAAACAGGACTGCCGGGAAGTTCACTTGGCAGCTGGGCAGAGCCCACAGCAGCTCAGCAAAGCCTCTACAGGCAGACAGTGACTAGGCTGCCTCCTTGCTGGGCAGGGCAGCTCTGAAGGGAAAAAAAAGAAGGCAGCATCATAATGGAAACTCATAAAGCCCTAAATCCCTGGGACAGAGCACCTGGGAACAAAAAGCAGTTTATGAGTTCTGCTGCAGCAGATCTAAACGTACCTGCCCAGCAGCTCTGAATGAACAATGGAGCTCACAGCTCAGCATTTGAACTCCTATAAAGAAGAGACCGTCTCCTCAAGCAGCTCCCTGACCCCTGTATATCCAAAGAGCCACCTCATAAAGGAGAGATCAGATTGACACTTGGCGGGTATCCTTCTGGGACAAAGATAGCAGAAGAAGAAAACTGGTAACAACCTTACTGTTCAGCAGCTGCTGCAGGTGATCCCCAGGCAAGCAGGGCCTGGAGTGGACCTCAGCAGACCTACAGGAGAGGGGCCAGACTGCCAGAAGGAAAACCAAGAAACAGAAATAACCTCATCATCAACAAACAGAACGTCCACTCAGAGACCCAATCTGAAAGCCAGCAACTACAAAGATGACACGTGGATAAATCCATAAAGATGGGAAGAAACCAGCGCAAAAAGGATGAAAACACCCGAAACCAGAACACCTCTCCTCCTAAAAGGGATCACAACTCCTCACCAGCAAAAGAACAAGGTTGGATGGAGAATGAGTATGATGAAATGACAGAATCAGACTTCAGAAGGTGGGTAGTAAGAAATTTCTGTGAACTAAAAGAACATGTTCTAACCCAATGCAAGGAAACTAAGAACCTTGAAAAAAGATTTGACGAAATGCTAACGAGAATGGACAAAATAGAAAGGAATATAAATGAATTGATGGAGCTGAAAAACACAACACGAGAACTTCGCGAAGCATGCACAAGTGTCAACAGCCGAATTGACCAAGCAGAAGAAAGGATATCAGAGGTCGAAGATCAACTCAATGAAATAAAACAGGGAGGCAAGAATAGAGAAAAAAGGGTAAAAAGGAATGAACAAAATCTCCAAGAAATGTAGGACTATGTGAAAAGACCTAATCTATGTTTGATAGGCGTACCTGAATGCGACGAAGAGAATGAATCCAAGCTGGAAAATACTCTTCAGGATATTATCCAGGAAAACTTCCCCAACCTAGCAAGGCAGGCCAATATTCAAGTCCAGGAAATACAGAGAACACCACAAAGATATTTGTCAAGAAGAGCAACCCCAAGGCACATAATCGTCAGATTCACCAGGGTTGAAATGAAAGAGAAAATACTAAGGGCAGCCAGAGAGAAAGGTCGGGTTACCCACAAAGGCAAGCCCATCAGACTCACAGCAGATCTCTCAGCAGAAACCCTACAAGCCAGAAGAGAGTGGGGGCCAATATTCAACATCCTTAAAGAAAAGAACTTTCAACCCAGAATCTCCTATCCAGCCAAACTAAGCTTCATAAGTGAAGGAAAAATAAAATCCTTTGTGAACATGCAAGTACTCAGAGACTTCATCACCACCAGGCCAGCTTTACAAGAGCTCCTGAAAGAGGCTCTACACATATAAAGGAACAACCAGTGCCAACCACTCCAAAAACATGCCAAATGGTAAAGAGAATCAACACAATGAAGAATCTGCATCAACTAACGGGCAAAACAGCCAGCTAGCACCAAAATGGCAGTATCAAATTCACACATAACAATATTAACCCTAAATGTAAATGGACTAAATGCCCCAATCAAAAGACACAGACTGGCAAATTGAATAAAAAGCCAAAACCCATCGGTGTGCTGTATCCAGGAAACCCATCTCACATGCAAGGATACACAAAGGCTCAAAATAAAGGGATGGAGGAAGATTTACCAAGCAAATGGAGAGCAAAAAAAAGCAGGAGTTGCAATTCTCATCTCTGATAAATTAGACTTTAAAGCAACAAAGATCAAAAGAGACAAAGAAGGACATTACATAACGGTAAAAGGATCAATACAACAAGAAGAGCTAACGATCCTAAATACATACGCACCCAATACAGGAGCACCCAGATACATAAGGCAAGTTCTTAATGACTTACAAAGAGACTTAGACTCCCACACAATTATAGTGGGAGACTTTAACACACCATTGTCAATATTAGACAGATCAACCAGACAAAATTAATAAGGATATCCAGGACTTGAACTCAGACCTGGAACAAGCAAACCTAATAGACATTTACAGAACTCTCCACCCCAAATCCACAGAATATACATTCTTCTCAGCACCACATCACACCTACTCTAAAATTGACCACATAATTGGGAGTAAATCACTCCTCAGCAAATGCAAAAGAACGGAAATCATAACAAACAGTCTCTCAGACCACAGTGCAATCAAGTTAGAACTAAGAATTCAAAAACTAACACAGAACCGCACAGCTTCATGGAAACTGAACAACTTGCTCTTGAATGCTGACTGGATAAACAATCAAATGAAGACAGAAATAAAGATGCACTTCAAAACCAACGAGAATGAAGACACAACATACCAGAATCTCTGGGACACATTTAAAGCAGTCTCTAGAGGAAAATATATAGCAATAAGTGCCCACATGAGAAGCAAGGAGAGATCAAAAATTGACACCCTATTGTCAAAACTGAAAGAGTTAGAGGAGCATGATCAAAAAAACTCAAAGTCTAGCAGAAGACAAGAAATAGCTAAGATCAGAGCAGAACTGAAGGAGATAGAGACACAAAAAATCCTTCAAAAAATCAATAAATCCAGGAGCTGGTTTTTTGAAAAGATCAACAAAATAGACAGACCACTAGCCAGATTAATAAAAAAGAAAAGAGAGAATAACCAAATTGATGCAATAAAAAACGATAAAGGGGATATCACCACAGATTCCACAGAAATTCAAACCATCATCAGAGATTATTACAAACAACTCTATGCACATAAACTAGTAAACCTGGAAGAAATGGATAAATTCCTGGACACTTGCCTCCTCCCAAGCCTAAACCAGGAAGAAGCCAAAACCCTGAACAGGCCCATAACAAGGTCTGAAGTTGAGGCAGCAATTAAGAGCTTACCACCCAAAAAAAGCCCAGGTCCAGACGGGTTCACAGCCGAATTCTACCAGACATACAAAGAGGAGCTGGTACCTCTGAGTATGTATTAGTATGGAATAGTATTCCTTCTGAAACTATTCCAAACAATACAAAAAGAGGGAATTCTTCCCAAATCATTCTATGAGACCAACATCATCCTGATACCAAAACCCGGCAGAGACTCAACAAGAAAAGAAAACTTCAGGCCAATATCCATGATGAACATAGATGCAAAAATCTTCAACAAAATACTGACAAGCCGATTGCAACAGCACATCAAAAAGCTTATCCACCATGATCAAGTAGGCTTCATCCCGGGGATGCAAGGCTGGTTCAATATACACAAGTCTATAAACGTAATTCACCATATAAACAGAACCAAGACAAAAACCACATGATTATCTCAATTGATGCAGAGAAGGCCTTTGACAAAATTCAACAGCCCTTTACGCTAAAAACCCTCAATAAGCTAGGTATTGACGGAACATATCTCAAAATAATAAAAGCTATTTATGGCAAACCAACAGCCAATATCATACTGAATGGGCAAAAACTGGAAGCATTCCCCTTGAAATGTGGCACCAGACAAGGATGCCCTCTCTCACCACTCCTATTCAATATAGTATTAGAAGTTCTAGCCAGAGCAATCAGGCAAGAAAAAGAAAGAAAGGGTATTCAAATAGGAAAGGAGGAAGTCAAATTGTCTCTATTTGCAGACGACATGATTGTATATCTAGAAGACCCCATCGTCTCAGCCCCAAATCTCCTGAAACTGATAAACAACTTCAGCAAAGTCTCAGGATACAAAATCAATGTGCAAAAATCACATGCATTCCTATACACCAATAACAGACTTAAAGAGAGCCAAATCAAGAACAAACTTCCATTCACAATTGCCACAAAGAGAATAAAATGCCTGGGAATACAACTAACAAGGAACGTAAAGGACCTCTTCAAGAAGAACTACAAGCCACTGCTCAACGAAATAAGAGAGGACACAAACAGATGGAGAAACATTCCATGTTCATGGTTAGGAAGAATCAATATCATGAAAATGGGCCGGGCTCGGTGGCTCAAGCCTGTAATCCCAGCACTTTGGGAGGCCGAGGCGGGTGGATCACGAGGTCAAGAGATCGAGACCATCCTGGTCAACATGGTGAAACCCCGTCTCTACTAAAAATACAAAAAATTAGCTGGGCATGGTGGTGCGTGCCTGTAATCCCAGCTACTCAGGAGGCTGAGGCAGGAGAATTGCCTGAACCCAGGAGGCGGAGGTTGCGGTGAGCCGAGATCGTGCCATTGCACTCCAGCCTGGGTAACATGAGTGAAACTCCGTCTAAAAAAAAAAAAAAAAACTACCATGAAAATGGCCATACTGCCCAAAGTGATTTACAGATTCAATGCTATCCCCATCAAGCTACCAATGACCTTCTTCACAGAACTGGAAAAAAACCACATTAAACTTCATATGGAACCAAAAGAGAGCCTGCATAGCCAAGTCAATTCTAAGCAAAAAGAACAAAGCAGGAGGCATCACACCACTGGACTTCAAACTATACTACAAGGCTACAGTAATCAAAACAGCATGGTACTGGTACCAAAACAGAGATATAGACCAATGGAACAGAACAGAGGTCTCGGATGCAACGCAACATATCTACAACCATCTGATCTTTGACAAACCAGACAAAAACAAGCAATGGGGAAAGGATTTCCTGTTTAATAAATGGTGTTGGGAAAACTGGCTAGCCATGTGCAGAAAGCAGAAACTGGACCCCTTCCTGATACCTTACACTAAAATTAACTCCAGATGGATTAAAGACTTAAACATAAGACCTAACACCATAAAAACCCTAGAAGAAAATCTAGGCAAAACCATTCAGGACATAGGTGTAGACAAAGACTTCATGACCAAAACACCAAAAGCATTGACAACAAAAGTCAAAATAGACAAATGGGACCTAATCAAACTCCACAGCTTCTGCACAGCAAAACAAACAGTCATTAGAGTGAATCGGCAACCAACAGAATGGGAAAAAATTTTTGCAATTAACCCATCTTACAAAGGGCTGATATCCAGAATTTACAAAGAACTAAAACAGATTTGCAAGAAAAAAACTAACAAGCCCATTCAAAAGTGGGCAAAGGATATGAACAGATACTTTACAAAAGAAGACATACATGAGGCCAACAAACATATGAAAAAATGCTCATCATCACTGGTCATCAGAGAAATGCAAATCAAAACAACATTGAGATACCATCTCATGCCAGTCAGAATGGCGATTATTAAAAAATCCGGAGACAACAGATGTTGGAGAGGATGTGGAGAAATAGGAACACTTTTACACTGTTGGTGGGAGTGTAAATTAGTTCAACCATTGTGGAAGACAGTGTGGCGATTCCTCAAGGACCTAGAAATAGAAATTCCATTTGACCCAGCAATCCCATTACTGGGTATATATCCAAAGGATTATAAATCGTTCTACTACAAGGACACGTGCACACGAATGTTCATTGCAGCACTGTTTACAATAGCAAAGACCTGGAACCAACCCAAATGCCCATCGATGACAGACTGGACAGGGAAAATGTGGCACATATACACCATGGAATATTATACAGCCATCAAAAACGATGAGTTTGTGTCCTTTGTAGGGACATGGATGAACCTGGAAACCATCATTCTCAGCAAACTGACAGAAGAGCAGAAGATCAAACACCGCATGTTCTCACTCATAGGCGGGTGTTGAACAATGAGAACACATGGACACAGGGAGGAGAGCACTACACACTGGGGTCAGTTGGGGGGAAATAGGGGAGGGACGGTGGGGGGTGGGGAGCTGGGGAGAGATAGCAAGGGGAGATATGCCAGATGTAGGTGATAGGGGAGAAGGCAGCAAATCACACTGCCACGTGTGTACCTATGCAACAATCTTGCATGTTCTTCACATGTACCCCAAAACCTAAAATGCAATAAAATAAATAAATGGGAAAAAAAAAGAATATTTATAACTATGTTTTTTTCTAATAGTTTTACAGTTTTAGCTCTTACATTTAGGTCATCGATCCATTTTGAGTTAATTTCTCATTACTTTTTTTAAGATGAAAATTAACTACTATGAGGGCAAATGTCACCCAGATAGAAATGGTCATTCCAAAATAGCTTCAAAAGGTATTAAATGTCACTGGTAAAAAAATATATTAAATAGTTTTTAATTAAAAGCTTTACTTCAGAACACTAAACCAGTGGTTCTCAAACCCAAGTGATACTGAGGCTGCTGGTCTGCGAACCACACTTTGAGAACCACTATTCTGAATAACTTTTGGATTATGAACCCTATTTAAGTCAGTTTAGTTGACACATAAGTTATAGAAAGCAGCAACTTTTAGAATGAGAAATCCTTTCTGCTAGGTTGTATAACCAGATTTTTAAAAGGTTTGACTTGAAAGAGACCTTAGTTGAATAGACATCTTGTCGAACATACAAATAATAAAAGATGTGGAAAGTGAGGCCAGGAAAGGTAAAGGAAATCAAGCATGGCTAATAGCTATGGTGGCAGAACAACTGTTGATTTTAAAACCCAGGGTTTCTGGATTCTCCAGGCTATTTCCAAAGCAGCTTATACAGGTAACAAACCTCCCATGTTGAAATAATCTGGGGATGATGCCATCCATATTTAATACAAACAAAATGCTAGTTAAAACCCTTTTTTAAAGTGAAAGTTATGTTTGTTAATACTCTTCTATTGACTTCAAGCTAGTCCACCTGCGGCCAGCACATGGCTCAGGATGGCTTTGAATACGGCCCAACACAAATTCGTAAACTTTCTGAAAGCAGCATGAGATTTTTTTGGGATTTTTTTAAAGCTCACCAGCTATCTTAGTGTTGCATATTTTATGTGTGACCCAAGACAATTCTTCTTCCGATGTAGCCCAGAGAAGCCAAGCCACTGGACACCCTTGGTCTACTTCTTAGATGCCTACTGCAGTTTCTGAAGGAAAAAACAAGGTCACAACCGAAAAATCGGACGAATAAAAGTGCAGTTTTAGGCTTAGACTCTTGGGACAACAGTACTTAACGTTTTGGGGATGTTTCCATCTTTGTGAGGCTAAGCACACGCTTTTTGCATTCTGTTGTGTACTTTTCACTTCTGATTCAACTTTTATCAGGCAATTTCTTTTTTTTTTTTTTTTTTTTTTTTGAGACGGAGTCTCACTCTGTTGCCCAGGCTGGAGTGCAACGGTGTAGTCTCAGCTCACTGCAACCTCTGCCTCCCGGGTTCAAGCGATTTTCCTGCCTCAGTCTCTCGAGTAGCTAGAATTACACGCTCGTGCCACCACACCCAGCTAATTTTTGTATTTTTAGTAGGACTGAGGTTTCATTATGTTGGCCAGGCTGGTCTCGACCTCCTGACCTCGTGATCGGCCCGCCTCAACCTCCCAAAGTGCTGGGATTACAGGCGTGAGCCACCGCGCCCGCCTAATCAGGCAATTTCAAGTGCTTTACTAACACGAATATTAAAAAGCGATGTGCACCCGTCTCTGCTGTGATTCCAGAGCTAGCGCAATGTTCTAACTGGGTTTGAAGTTTCCCCGTCAGGCGCGACTGGGACTTGGGACAGCCATCGCCAACCGGTCAGCGGCGCCCGTCCCAGTTCAGAGGAACAAGGAGAGCCTGGGCTGGAGACAGCGACCGCTGCGTTTCTGAGCAGACGCCTCGGGCGCCTGAAGGATGCACTCAGCCCCAAGCGGGAGAAAAGCAGCGGCAAGCCGAGTCCATTCCGGGCCCCGCCTCAGACTGCCCAGGAGCCGGCCGGGGTGGGCGGGAGATGGGCGAAGGGGCGCTCGGCCGGGCTGGGCGCCCAGGACGCCGCAGGGGCACAGCTGCCAGGGGCCCCGAGGCGCTAGGCCCCCGCGCCCTTCTCCTACCTCACGCTGAGGGAAGCGGGTGACAGCTAGTCGGGCCCAGTGACTACGTGGTGGTTGGCCAAAGCGCGACGCCGAGCCGTTGCCAAGCGCGGAATCCAAGGAAGCCGCTCCCACAGGCCTCCGCGCGGGGTGGGCGGGGCCGGAAGCGCGGGGGCGGGAAGGGGCGCGGCGGGAAGCTGGAGGCTCGGGCGGCGTGGGGAAGTTGGGAGGGTGGAGAACTGCCTGGCCGGGAGCACAGAGCCCAGTCCTCCCAGGCACGGCAGTGGCGGCGGGGGCGGAGGGTGTTGGGAGGACGCTGGAGCTGCTTACCGGAAGCGGGACGGTCGGGGGAGAACGGTGGAGGAGAGGACAGGGGGCCGGGGGCCACTAGTCGAAAGGAATGCCGTGGGTTGCGAGGCTGGGGGGGCCTGTGTGAAGGGGGCGGGCAGGGAGTCGCGCGCGGCCAGTGTGAACAGGAGGAAGGAGGGCCCAGAGTGGCTCCGGGCGGGCGGCCTCTGTGGGGAAAGGGAAGGAGAGGAAACCGAGATCACCTCAGGTCAGGAGTTCGAGACCAGCCTGGCCAACACGGTGATACCCCGCCTCTACTAAAAATACAAAAACTAGTCGGGCGTGGTGGCACGAGCCTGTAATTCCAGCTACTGGAGAGACTGAGGCAGGAAAATCGCTTGAACCCGGGAGGCAGAGGTTGCAGTGACCTGAGATCATGCCATTGCACTCCATCCAGCCTGGGCAACAAGAGCGAAACGCCGTCTCAAAATGTATATGTATATGTAGTGTTGGGAGACAATTCTCCATGGGTCCCCTGCACTGTCCCATGTTTTGTGAGGAGAGGCACTGGCTGCCCTTGTTCTGGACTATTATGATGGCTAGTTTCATGTGTCAGCTGCGTTACTCTGTGGAACCCGGGTTTTGGTCAGACACCAGTCTAGAAGGAATTTTTTAAGATGTGATTAAGTGGCCCTCATCCTGTCAAGGGAAAGTCGTAAGAGAAAAAAATAAGGTCCTCTGAGGAAGAAGGAATCCTGCTTCAGCCCTTTCCTGGGTCTCTAACCTGACTTGCAAATTTTAGGCTTGCCAGCCTCCCCGATTGCATGAGCCAATTCCTACAAATAAATCTCTCTGCAGTATGCATCGTATTGGATCTGTTTCTATAGGAACTCTGATTAATACACCTTTTCAAGGAACAGTTTTGGAAGAGTAAGTTAATTGTCTCCTTCCGGAACAAAAGACAGGTTTGTTTCTGTTCAGTATAATAAAGATAATGTCAACCTCGAGGGCAAAGGCTGAGCATGTTGCTTGTAGTTCCTCATAGAAGACTGGGATTTCCTAAAACCTGGGCGGTAAAACCAGTCACGTGTATGACATCCACCTGGACTGTCCTCATGGGTTTTGGGGGGAAAGGGAAACCAAAGGGAATATGAAACAGGCTGGTGGCTGTGCTGTGAAAAGTAAGTCCTTTCTCTCTGACTCAGGTGTTTTCTGCCATCATTCATGGAACTGTCAGACTAGCTTGTTAGCTTGCAAGTAGTGTAAAATCTAACACAATTCTGAATAGTATCTAGCGATATACTGTACCCAGCTCATAGCAGTTGTTGCAAGAAATATTTGTTGAATTAATTAGTGAATACTGGGCGGCCTTATTTCAAGCTACTGCCTGTCAGTAGAGACAATTTTCATTATCTCTGGATCTCCAAACTATAAATTTCCAGTCCCCTCAAAAAATTATTTTTAATTAGAAACAAATTCCAGTTCTTTCAACTTGGTGTTCTTTAAGCATGATACAGTTACTTGCTCAGGAAGTGCTCAGTCACCTTCATTTTAAACATTGTAGTGTAGCTAGCATATTTACTGAACACACTTTAATATTATTGCCAGACAAAATGTTAGAGTCACCTAGCTTATATTAGTAAAATTCAAGCTCCACAGGGAACAGGCATTTTTGTCTTTTTTGTTCTAGACTCTATTTCCAGCCCTTAGAAAAGTGTTGAACCAAGTTGGCTTTCAATAATTGGTTTATTGAATGAATTGTCAGGGCTTGTAGTTAATTATATAGACAGTTGGGGGGAATGGGTAGCAAGCAGCAAGCATGAATCCCAAGTCTGGCAAGAGTAATAGGATGAAAGCTAACACCATTTGTTAGCATGGAGAATACTGGAGGAGAAGCACGTTTGAGAGAGAACATAAGCTTACTTTTGAACATGTTGAGTTTCAGATGCCTGTAAAATATGCAAATAGAGATGTTGACTAGGCACTTGCTGAGTATATACAGTTGTATTATAATGTATTATAAAGCTCAGAGAAAAGATCCTCAGGCCTCATGTGGTGGCTCACATTGTACCCACACTTTGGGAAGCCAATGTGGAAGGATTGCTTGAGGCCAGAAGTCCAAGACGAGCCTGGGCAGCATAGCAAGACCCTGTCTCTACATATAAATAAAAATGAGCCAGATGTGGTGGTACACACCTGTAGTCTTAGCTACTCAGAAGGCTGAGGCACAAGGATCCCTTGAGTCCAGGAGTTTGGAGGCTGCCTTGAGCTCTGATCATGCCACTGCACTCCAGCCTGGGCAACAGAGTGAGACTATCTCTTAAAAAAAAGAAAAAGAATGATCCTATCTAGACATACACACTTGTTATTCAGTAGCTCCTAAAACAGATGGATTTGAAGCCTAGGCGTGAGTGAGATTGCTTATAGGGAAGGAGGACATAGAGGGGAAGGAAAAGAGAGTCTAAAATTGAGCCATGGAAAAGTAATCTGTAAAGATTTTGTAGAAGAGGAGCCCCTAATGATTCTGTTTAGTGATCAGACGTATTTGACCAAAACCAGGAAAGTGAAAGTAATGGAAGCTAAAGGAAGAAAACATGTCATTCGAATTCTGGCATTCTGAATTTAAAAAAAAAAAAAAAAAGTCAAAAAGGAGGGAGTGACGACCATACGGTCGTATGCTTGGGAAAGGTCAAGTCAGTCGAACCAAAGACATTTCACGGTCTTTAGCCATATGAAGGTCACTGTTCATTTAGCAAGAGCTCTTTCAATGAAACGGTGGTGTTTGCCTGACTGCACGGAGTGGCCTGGGTAATTGGTGATTAAGTAGTAACTGAACACTGAAACTCAAGAAGCCTGGCTGTGAATGAGAACAAAGAGAGAAAGCACTAGTAGATAGCAAGCGAGCCCAAGGAGAATTTTTGTTGGTTTCTTTTAAAAGATAGACGATATTAGAGCATGTTTTAATACTAATGGAAATAATCCAGTAGAAAGCATTTGAAGGTGCAGGGGAGATGGCTAAAAGGGAGAGTGGAAGAGGTTCCAAGGTGGAAAAAAAGTAGAGAAGGTCTAGAATACGCAGAGACGAGGAGAGACGTTAACCAGAGAAATGCAGTAACATTGCTTGGTAAGTTTAGGTGCTCAGCTGATACCAATGACTGTGAATTTATAGTGATGAGCATCTGCCTTGTCTGGTACTCTCACAGCCCCATGTTCCACTGATCTTCATCAGGTACAGATATGGAAAAGACAGATGGAGAAATGTGCCCAAGGTTGAAATCTGTTGGTCAGTTGCAAAGAAAGGAGTCTGTTATCATCATCGACATGAAATTTAATATAAATAACAATTTACATTAAATTTTATATTTATTAAATTGTATTATTTATATGAATTTAATATTAATATAAATGAATGGGGCTAATAATAGGAAGACAGTGGAGGAGTTGGAGGTCTTGATGAAGCTAGAGCAGTTATGATAGAGTTACTTCAGCTTTTTGAATTAGTGATGGTGGAAGTGGAACAGTTTTGAGCTGGTAACAAGGTTCAGGGTTTGATGATGGGTATGGAGGAAGCCATTGAGAAGAAAGCCATTTCAGATAAGGAGTCCAAGGTTTCAAGCCACTGAAATAAGTGGAGAGATCTCTGTGAGCCAGGCGGCAAAGACTGAGGGAAAGCAAAGAGGAAGTTGGAAGAGATTTGGAAAAGACTATACCGGATGGCGCAAGATTCACAGCTGCAGAAGATTTGCAAGACGGCGCAAAAACCAGGGAGAAACCACCGTCCCTGCCTTCTGACTCAGACATCCCTGAGCTGCGAGAGAATAAATAACAACCTGTTAGGGCTCCAAGGGAGCAGTATCCTTAAAGAATGATCCATTTTCTGTGAAAGCGGAGGTGGGGAGAATATTGGGAAAATAAGTGG
This sequence comes from Sapajus apella, assembly GCF_009761245.1. Taxonomy (NCBI): domain Eukaryota; kingdom Metazoa; phylum Chordata; class Mammalia; order Primates; family Cebidae; genus Sapajus; species Sapajus apella. The sequence continues at coordinate 5,093,291 of NW_022437054.1, forward strand.
AATATATGGGGCGTCTGCTAATCACAAAACAGAAATTCCAGCGGGCTTTCGGAGGAGTTGGACCAGGATATGCTGCTGGCCAGAATGACGTGCAGTCCGGGTGGTGGCCAAGGACAACAAGGAGTGAGAGGAGGTGGAGTTAGCTCTGACATATACGGCTAGCAGAATTTGGCTATGGCCTGCAGGTGAGGCTCAGTGGCTCTGGCAAGAGGCTTGTGACATTTCCTTTTTCACCCAGGTCAGCTGGTGATGCAGTTGCAGCCAGGAATGCAGAGCACCAGCCTGGGAACATCTATTTAGCAGAAGGTAGTGAAGGATGGGCCCCTGCAGGCTGGTTTCCTACATGAGGCCGATGCTCTCATGGGTTTAGGGTCAGTGTTTTTGGGTCTTGGCTGTCTGATGTTCATCCATAATTCGACCTGACCTGCGGCATTTCTCTCCAGTCACCGTACCTCTCTCCTTCACCTTACAACCTAGAGGGTCTAGCAGCCTCTTCTCTCACTTGCTCTGTTACCATAGCTTCTTGTCTTTTTTCACTGCTTTCTCTCTACTCTTCTGTCATCCCACTTGCTCTCACTCAATGATTCTCCACCCAGCCTCCCCTCCCCACTCCACTTTGACTTTTGGACAAAGTCTGTACTCCATAGTGTGGCTTAAAAGGCCCTTCACAGTAAAAAGGCCATTCACAGGGCCCTGACCCCTATGTTACTACTCAGGATGCTTTGCTGCAGCCAAGAAAAGCCAATTCTTGTTGATTAAGCAGAAAAGGAGTCTTTCTTTTTTGAGATGGAGTCTCAGTCTGTCGCCAGGCTGCAGTGCAATGGCATGCGATCACGGCTCACTGCAACCTCCAACTCCTGGGTTAAAGCAATGGTATTGCCTCAGCCTCCCGACTAGCTGGGACTACAGGCACGCACCACTATGCCCAGCTAATTTTTGTATTTTTAGTAGAGACATGGTTTCACCATGTTGGCCAGGTTGATCTTGATCTCTTGACTTCATGATTTGCCCGCCTCAGCCTCCCAAAGTGCCAGGATTACAGGCGTGAGCCACCATGCCCGGCCACAAAAAAGTCTTTTTGGAAAGATATCAGGTAACTCATAGAATTATCCAGAAGGCTAAGGAACAGGCTTGGAAAAACAACAGAAGCTCAGGGAGGTAAAGCACAGCCAAAACCCTAACACAGGAACCATCTGCTTATATGACAGAGACCAACCCTCCCAGTTTCCTCAGGATAAGTTGGTCACCCCACTTAGTTGGCTGCTGTGAGCAAGGTCCCCACTTGACACCAGCCATCTTGCCCTTAGACACTGGTTGCCACACTCGTTTCATGCACTTTCTACTCCAGTGGACGCTGGGTTCCCCCACAGGCTCTGTGAACCGTTCCTAACCATCCTCCCCTTTGTCTGTGTACCTCCCAAGTCAGAGTCGTAGATAGAAGCATGAGCTGGCAGTATGTAGGTCAACGTACTGTGTTGTCGCTGCCAGGAGCTCAAAGACGGGGTGTCTGCTCACTTTAACCCTCCTCCCACCTATTTAGGAATTCTCATAAAATGGAAAATCTTTTCAGATATCAGGCAACCAAAAATGTCAGCTACCCATTGAAGTTTAACTGTCCGTGTTACCTCCCTTCACCCCGTCTCTTGCTTATTATGCTCCAGCCATACTTCACATGTTTCAAGGCACATGTTTCATGACCCCTCTCACCTCTAGGCACATGCTATTGTCTTGTCCTAAAATGGGCTTTCCTACAGTCCTCTTAGCCTGGCCATTCCTTTCTCTAGGAGGTCTTCCCTAGTCCCTGGTATATGAGTTTACTAGGGCTGCCATAATGAAACACCACACAATGGGCATCTTAAACAACAGAAATTTATTTCCTCATAGATCTGGTGGCTGGAAGTCCAATATCAAGGTATCAGCAGGGCTGGTTTCTTCTGAGGCCTCTTCACCAGGCTGGCAGATGGTGGCCCTCTTGCTGCCACTTCACATGCTTGTCCCTGTGTGTGCAGCACCCCTAGTGTCTCTCTGTGTGTCCTAAACCCCTCTTATTATGAAGGCACAAGTCAGACTGGATTAGGGTCCAACTTGCCCTCATTTTAACTTAATCGGCTCTTTAAAGGACCTATCTCCAAATACAGTCACATTCAGTAGTACTATGAGTTAGAGCTTCAACATATGAATTTGGGAGGACACGGTTTAGGCCATGGCACCTGGCTTATTATGTCCTGTGAATTTCTATAGCAAATTGACCTTCCGCTATCATACCACATAGCACAATTTTGCAGTGACTGTTTATCCATTAAAGTTTACCCAAGTGGACCGTAAGTTACTGATCACTACTGACTCCCAACACATGGCAAACACTTGGGTTTGTCTAATAAGTAATTGACTAAGTACTGTGCAGACCTTTCACCTATTCTGCCCAGAAAAATACCATGAAATGCAGTGGTGTCCTGTTAAATATTTAAAATTTTTATCACCTTTTAGCCTAAAAGTTAAAAGAAAACTAACCTGAAAATGCGGAGTGAAGTTTTTTTAGCCTGAAAATGCAGAGTGAAGGTTTTTTCTTTCCTCTTTCGAATAACCTTGCAGTGCTTTTTTGGGGCCAATGACGTGACTGGTAAAATTTGCAATCTTTTTTATACCTATTAGGAGGCTAAACATCACTCCATGTGAAAATACAATCACTGAAGTTCTAACCCCTCTTTTTAAATTTTTTTTTGAGACAAAGTCTCACTCTGTCGCCAGGCACCAGGCTGGAGTGCAGTGGCACAGTCTTGGCTCACTGCAACCTCCGTCCCCCAGGTTCAAGCAATTCTCCTGCCTCAGCCTCCTGAGTAGCTGGGATTACAGGCGCATGCCACCACACCCAGCTAATTTTTGTATTTTTAGTAGAGACGGGGTTTCACCATGTTGGCCAGGATGGTCTCGATCTCTTGACCTTGTGATCCGCCCGCCTCGGCCTCCCAAAGTGCTGGGATTACAGGTCTGAGCCACCATGTCTGGCCCTCTCTTTTTCGTTTACTGTTTGTTTGACACAGCAACAACTTGTACCCACCACCTGGGTGTTTTACCAAGGGCTCTCTTCGTGTTGAAATGTATAAGAAAGGCTGAGCAAGGTGGCTCATGCCTGTAACCCCAGCACTTTGGGAGACTGAGTTGGGTGCATCACCTGAGGTCAGGAGTTCAAGACCAGCCTGGCCAACATGGACACCTGTAATCCCAGCTACATGGGAGGCTGAGGCAGGAGAATCGCTTGAACCCAGGAGGTGGTGGTTGCAGTGAGTTAAGATTCTGCCATTGCACTCTAACCTGGGTGATAAGAGTGAGGCTCTGTCTCAAAAAAAAAAAAAAAAAAAAGTGCAAGAGAGATAGTCGTAGGCCCAACTTCACATATTCTGCATCAAAGGTACTGTACCATCTCCCTTAAGAGTCACCTAAGTGGGACTCATATTCTTTAATATGAAAAACAGTGTTTTTCTGTCACCAATCAAGTCCAGGGAAATCACCCTCATATCATCCTCATGGCCTTTGGACAGGATCTTTAGATCCTAAATTGTGAATACATAGTGTACTCATACTTTAACCTGAAATCACACCTTGAAAGCAGACTTGAAAGATTTCTGACTTGCAAGTTACAAATTAATTTTAGCCTGCCAGCAATTTCAATCTGTTCTGAAACAAATGGACATTGGACTATAAATTACCCTGATGAAAGAGTCCTGTGTCCACTCACCACAAAAACCACAGCCATTAGCAAGTCAGAATTAATATGTAGTATACAGGAAACTATAACTATAAGGCATTTCAAGTTGTGCCCGTACTATCACAGGCCCCAGTGGCGGCATACAAACTAACGCACGGTTTATTTTTAAAGAAGACTCACTCAAGTCTGACTGTGAATTCCATAGCATATTGTTTGACAGAGAGGAACTAGGCAAAACAGGGACTTAGCACCATTCATGACTTAAAGGGTGAGAAAACCAAGCTCCTGGCCTTCTAATGGTGAAGTAACCCAGTCATACAGTTGGTACAAGACAGTTGGTGGCTTTTGCCTCTTCTTTCTTTGTTTAATCTTGATTTTTGTTTTGAATCATTCTTTCCACTTAAATCCAGTTTTAAAATCCCATAGTCCTGCTCCTAACTTTATTACTACTGAAAATTCTTTTTTTTTTTTTTTTTTTTTTTTGAGACAGAGTCTCACTCTGTTGGAGTGCAGTGGTGTGATCTTGGCTCACTGCAACCTCTACCTCTTGGGTTCAATTGATTCTCCTGTCTCAGCCTCCTGAATAGCTGGGACTTCAGGCGTTTGCCACCATGCCTAGCTAATTTTTTGTATTTTTAGTAGAGATGGGGTTTCACCATGTTAGCCAGGATGGTCCCGATCCCCTGACCTCATGATCCGCCTGCCTCAGCCTCCTAAAGTGCTGGGATTACAGGGGTGAGCCATTGCGCCTGGCCTGAAAACTCTTAATGTCTACAACAAACAATAACCCATGGTTTAGTTGACTTGTGTAAACATTTAGAATTATTCACATATTTATTATGTCTTCCATTTTCTTTTTAATTTTTTCCATCTAGAGATGATTATTCAGTAAAAAAACAAGTCCCTCAGTTGGGTGGGCCTGGTAGCTCATGTCTATAATCCCAGTGCTTTGGGAGGCTGAGGCAAGAGAATTGCTTGAGCTCGGGAGTTCAAGACCAGCCTGGAAACATAGGAAAACCCTATCTCTGCAAAAAAATAAACAAAATTAAAAATTAAAAAATTAGCTTAGGCCAGGTGTGGTGGCTCACATCTATAATCTCAGCACTTTGGAAGGCCAACACAGGTGGATCACTTGAGGTCAGTAGTTTGAGAACAGCCTGGCCAACATGATGAAACCCCATCTCTACTAAAAATACCAAAAAAATTAGCCGGGTGTGCTGGTGGGCACCTGTAATCCCAGCTACTGAGGAGGCTGAGGCTTAAGAATCATGTGAACCTGGGAGGCGGAGGTTGCAGTGAGCAGAGATCATGCCGCTGCACTCCAGCCTGGGCAACAGAGCAAGACTCTTTCTCAATAAATAAATAAATAAATAAATATTTAAAAAAATAGCTGAATGTGGTGGTGTACACCTGTAGTCCCAGCTACTAGGGAGGCTGAGGCAGGGTGGATCACTTGAACCCAGGAGTATGATGCTGCAGTGAGCTACAATCACAGCACTGCATTCCAGCCTTAGTGACAGAGCAAGATCTTGCCTCTAAAAAATTTATTTAAGCTGGATATTTCAGAGGAATTTCTAACAATTATGTTGAGTCTACCGTTTTTTGGGGATAAGCAAACTTCAGTTTCTATTCCTATCAGTTTTGCCATGATTTTACAGCTATTTACCTGCATTCAAACTCTACATATTGTGAACTTCACCTGCCTTTCTAAACTTATTTTCTTCTCTTAAGGAGAGAGAAAGACTCTGGGAGCAAAGATGAGGCTCGGAGAGAGGTTTACTGTCAAGCAAGGAACCTGATCTGACCCAGAGAGGTTCATCTCTGGGGATGAGGCTCTAGGAACCCGGCATCCGGCAGGAAAGCAGTCTGTGGGCTGTGGAGCGACCTGGGCTAATTGGGCAGCATGGTGTAAGCATGGCTCTGTGGTTTGTCAAGAGACAGTCTTCTCTGTGAGTGTGAAGTACTCATTTCAGTGTAATAGCACCTCAATGGTTTTCACTGATTCCTGATTATGGCACCCTGACAGTCATTTTAAAAAGACTAAAGTCTGCATTGCCTTCCACCTCTTGGATGACATTGCTGCTGTCATCATTATCATAGTCACTAATATTATCATTGTAAGGTTTTGGAGACAGGGGCCATGCCTTGTATTTCTTGCATTCCCCCATGTATGTATAAGATAAATTTTCTCTCTGGTCTTAGATTTTTCAGTCATAAAAAGAAGAGCCAGGTGTGATGGCTCATGCCTGTAATCTCAGCACTTTGGGAGGCCAAGGTGGGCAGATTGCCTGAGCTCAGGAGTTCAAGACCAACCTAGGCAATATGGCGAAACCCTGTCTCTACTAAAAATACAAAAAAGTAGCCAGTCGTGGTGGTGCATGCCTGTAGTTCCAGCTATTCAGGAGGCTGAGGCAGAAGAATCGCTTGAACCCAGGAGGTGGAGGTTGCAGTGAGCCAAGATCGCACCACTGCACTCCAGCCTGTCGACAGAGCAAGACTCCATCTCAAAAAAAAAAAAAAAAAAGTAAAAGAAAATGAAGAGGGCAGACATGGATTAAAAAACTATTGGGTACTGTGCTCACTACCTGGGTGATAGGATCAATTGCACTCCAAACCTCAGCATCATGCAGTATACTCATATCACAAATCTGCATACACTGAATCTAAAATAAAATTGGAAATTATTTTGGCTCACTGCAACCCTCTCTGCCTCTAGGGTTCAAACAATTCTCCTGAGTCAGTCTCCTGAGTAGCTGGGATTACAAGCTCATGCCACCTCTCCCCGCGAATTTTTGCATCCATATTGGCCAGGCTGGTCTTGAACTCCTGACCTTGTGATCCGCCTGCCTCAGCCTCCCAAAGTGCTGGGATTACAGGCGTGAGCCACCATGCCCAGCCAAAATCACAAAACTACTAACAAGAAAGACAAGAAAATAGGCAGATTTTTAAAACACTGTTATCAATGAAATATTAAGTTTAGAGGAGGTCTCCTGACCTAAGAAGGGAAACACATTCATTCTCCTTCACCACAGGGCTTCTTTGGTGGGAAAATCTGAGAACAATTGGCCACGGAGAGCTTAACGTTTCTCAGAGTCAGGGACTGTGACTCCTCCTCTGATATTGCTACTGAATTATTGGGTGACTTTGGGCAGGTCCCGTCTCTAGGGCTGTCTTGTCACCTGCAAAAGGATGGAGTGGGTGAGTCTTTCCCGCTGTAGCTGCTTTTGGGTCCTTGACCTCATCTACTTTCTTTTGGGGACTACACCCTAGTGTTTTATTGCCTGCTAATTTGGCAATGTTCACAATGAATGGAATTTTAACTATTGTTAAGGGGGAGCTCCTTAGTATTTATTTATATTTTAGTTCAGGTTCAAAAGTAAGATTTCCCCTCACACAAACATCTCACTTTTAAGAGTCAGTAGAGTGCTCTAGGTTTAAGGGAGTAAGTTTGTATTCAGAGATCACTGATTAAAACAGAAGGGTGTGGAGCAGAGGGAAAAAAAGAAAAGTGGAAAAATAGTCTAATAGCGTACAAGCTGCTTTTATGGATGGAAAATAGTAAAATGCTGGCCTGTGGCATGCTCTAATTGCAGCCCACATGACCCTGCTTGTGCTTGGAGCAGAGTGGGGCCCTGTGAAAGGTTTCCTCCCAAAGCGACACAGGCTGGCTGGTTCATGAACTCACACACTGCACTGTTGTTAGAGCCAGCTTTCGTGCTGCACCAAAGCTGATTTCTAAAAGGGCGTTTGTGCAGTCTGTGTGCAAAGTAAACTTCCATCACTTTGGTTTTTCTTTTGCTGCTTTTAGAAGAGCTGTATATAAAAAGCCTTATTCCCAAGTATAACGTGTCCATTTTTTTTTTACTTGCTTGAGTCAGTAATTAAATTGGTTTCTTAATAACAGATATGAATTTAGCTTTTCAACTCGGAAGTAGGATCAGTGACAGCTGGAATGGTAGCTTGAAAAGAAACCAGTAAGTTCTTTCCAACCCAAAGTCAACTCTCCCTTGTTCAGCATCCAAAATCACCAAAAAACAAGAGCACTCAGATAAACCAAATAAATATTGTGCAAAGATATGACAAGAAACAGTGAAATTAAGTGCATTATGCCTTCAGCATTAATTATCTTTGTTGATCTATGTCAGCTCTATACAGGGTCTAACAGTAACGAATTCACTCATTCCTTCATCCATCCATTCATTTGTAGGAGTTTCACAAATGGATAGGCCAGAAGGAAGGCATTCCTGGCAGATACACAAGCTGCGCACCTAACTCAGTAGTCTCTAGCCACGGGTGGCTGTTTAAAATTAAATGGAAGGCCAGGCGTGGTGGCTCATGCCTGAAATTCCAGCATTTGGGTAGCTGAGGCAGGAGGATCACTTGAGGCCAGCAGTTGGAGACCAGCCTGGGCAACATAGTGAGATCTGCCTCTACAAAAACAATTATTGTAAATTAAATTAAAAATAATTCTGATTAATGTTATACTTATCTGTGCTTTTCAAAATGGAATCAAATTAAAACTTCAGGCTGGGCATGGTGGCTCACACCTGTAATCCCAGCACGTTTGGAGGCCAACGCGGGTGGATCACATGAGGTCGGGAATTTGAGATCAGCCAGGCCAACACAGTGAAACCTCGTCTCTATCAAAAATACAGAAATTAGCCAGGCATGGTGGTGCATGACTGTCATCCCAGCTACTCTGGAGGCTGAGGCAGGAGAATCACTTTAACCTAGGAGGCGCAGGTTGCAGTGAGCTGAGATCAAGCCACTGCACTCTAACTTGGGCAACAGAGCAAGACTCCATCTCAAAAAAGAAAAGAAAAGAAAAGAAATTCAGTTCCTCAATCACACAAGTCACTTCTAGGTGCTCAACTGCCACACAGGAATAGTGGCTACTGTGTCGGGGAACGTGACAGAACACTTCCTATACTGCAGAAAGTTCTGTTGGACAGTGTTGCCAGGATGGAGAGAATATTAAGATAACTTGACTACCCCCATTTCAAAACAATTTTCAACAAACTTTCTTTGTTTGTAAGCCCCAAAACATGGTCTGAAGACTCATTAGTGACTGATCATACAGCTGACCCCTAAACAACATGGGTTTGAACTGTGTGTGGGTCACGTATACATGAATTTTCAACTGCACGGGGTAGGAGCAGTTGGTGCTTCAATCCCCTAATTGTTCAAAGATAGACTAGTTTTTAAGACATGAGGTGATTTATTTTAAATCTCTAGGATATTACAATACGGAATGTTGGGGAATGAATTAGTGTTATGCTTACGTGTGCTTTTCAAAACTCCCCTCGTGACTAACAGAATGTCACTCTGCGAAAACATTGTTAGTCTCCCATTTATCTCACTGGTTTGAGTGTGTTTAATGCCAGGGAAAGTGAGAGGTGTTTGGGAAGATGGCAGGTTTTTTTTTTTTTTTTTGTCTTTTCGAGGTGTTTCATTTACTTTGAGAATCATCATTCTCTATTTTTAAAACCAAGTCTTGTATGCAAAATTATTGAACTGTGAGAAAAGGCAAAGAAAAATCTTTCTTTTTCATTGCAAATGTGTCTTGATCCAGTATGACTTTGAAACGGGCATCTAAGTACTTTTCTCTGAAACCCCAGTGAAAGTCAAGGGATCACCCAGGGTGAAGATCTTAATTGGCTTGTTCCCCTGAGCAGACTACGCGCTTGTTGATTTAGCATCTCAGCTTCTAATTTTTGTAGATTTCTCAAATTCAGGATCTCTATCTTCCTTCCTCTTACTCATCCTCCTACCACCCCCAGAAGTCTGAACCTAGATAAAGATAAAATCCATAAGTGACATTTTCTCTAAGTGAATTTGGAAACCATTTGGGGAAAAGCCACAGTAATTATAAGTGGTTATGAAATCCTAATTTTCTGACAAGAAGCTACTGTCTCTCTGGACATAGTTATGCTCAAGCACATCAGTTTCCCTAGACAATATCATACTCATCACAGCCTCTGTGATATATGGTTGTATAGGTTGTGCACTGCACAAGGACACATTTAAGGAGGTGTCACTCACATTATAGACATCATAGATTTGGTGCTTATAACAAAAATAAAAACAATTTTCCAGAAGATGGCAGTAAAGTATCTTGTTCTAAAAAAATCAATACATTATAACAATTTTCTGTAGAGGGAAATACAATGTCTTGATGAAGAAGTGCCTTTTTCGGATGTACACAAAGATATGAAATGGGCTAACATTGACTCTCGGGCCTGTGTAAAATCAATTCCTGATTATTAGTGAAAGTGAACTAATGCAGTTTAATAAGTAAAGAAAAAAAAAGAATGATCAATAATATATTTTGAGGCCAGGCACAGTGACCTGTAATCCCGGCATTTTTCGAGGCCAAGGTGGGTTGTTCTCTTTGAGCCCAGGAGTTTGAGACCAGTGTAGGCAACATGAAAAAACCCTGCCTCTACCAAAAATAAAAAAATCCGCCCGGGAGCGTGATGGTTTGTGCCTGTGGTCCCAGTCAGCTACTCTGGGGCCTGAGGCTGGAGAATCGCTTGAACCTGGGAGGTGGAGGTCGCAATGAGCCAAGACTGTGTCACTGCAGTCCAGCCTGGGTGACAGAGTAAGACCCTGTCTCAAAATAATAATAATATCAAAATTCTGGCTTCCAAAATAATTGTTCTTTGTTAATATATTATAGTACATGTGCAATATAGTATCTTAGTTCATTTAGGCTGTTGTAACAAAATGTTATGGACGGAGCAAGGCGTGTTGGTACGCATCTGTAGTCCTAGAAACTTCGGAGGCTGAAGTGGAAGGATTATTTGAGTCCAGAAGTTTGAGTCCAGCTTGGGTAACATAGCAAGACCCCTCTCTAAAAAACAAAAAAGCCGTAGAGTGAGTGGCTTGTAAATAACAGACATTTGAGGCTGGGCGCGGTGGCTCACGCCTGTAATCCTAGCACTTTGGGAGGCTGAGGCGGGTGGATCACGAGGTCAAGACATCGACACCATCCTGGCCAACATGGTGAAACCCCGTCTCTACTAAAAATACAAAAAAAAATTAGCTGGGCGTGGTGGCGCGCGCCTGTATTCCCAGCTACTTGGGAGGCTGAGGCAGAATTGCTTGAACCCCGGAGGCAGAGGTTGCAGTGAGCTAAGATGGTGCCACTGCACTCCAGCCTGGCGCCTGGCAACGGAGCAAGACTCTGTCTCAAAAAAACAAATAAATTAAAAAAAATAAATAAATAACAGACATTCTTTCCTCACAGTTTTGGAGGCTGAGGGGTCCAAGATCAAGGCACTAGCAGTTTTGGTGTCTGGACAGGGCCCACCTCCAGGTTCACAGACAGCCATTTCCTCACGGTCTCCTTACATAGTGAAAGGGTTTCTTGGGCCAGTCTTATAAGGCCACTAATCCTGTGTATGAGGGCTCTGCCTCATGACCTAACACAACCCAGAAGCCTTGCTTTCTAATAATATGACCTTGGGGGTTGGGATTCCAATGTATGAATTTGGGGAGACATAAGCATTCAGTCTAATATGCGTAGTATAAATGAGATAGCATAATACATGCTTCCCCAGGCCTCATGGAATGACAGGTAGAAATGTGATTAACATATATGGGGAAGAATTCTAGTTTTGAGAAACATCTTTCTGTCACCCCAAAAGTCTCCCTCACACGTACACACTGATCTTTGGATCCCCCAAAAGAAAACGTTATCAAAAGTACTGTGATGTTAAGGAGGAAAAGGGTGTAGAGAAAAAATAAATTCCTGATTCACTCTGTGGCATGTTTAATTATTTGTTCCTTGTTCAGGACTATGAGCTTTCTGGCTTGGGCAACTATAACTGAAAAATGTAACACCTTTTTCTTGTGGGGCAGTTTTACCAAAGTCATGTTTTTACTATGTTTAGTCCATTTCAGACATTATCATCTTCCTTTCTTCCTTTCCCCCCTACTCTTTTCTCTCTCCTCCCTCCCTCCCTCCCTCCCTTTCTTTCATCTTTTCTTCTTTTTTGGGGGGGCTATAAGGTTTCACTCCGTTGCCCAGGCTAGAGTGACATGGCACAGCCACAGCTCACTGCAGGCTTGACCTGCTGAGCTCAAGCAATCCTCTTACCTCAGCCTCCCTAGTAGCTGTGACCACAGACACATAGCACCATGTCTGGAGAATTTTTTATTTTTATTTTTTTAGACATGGGGTCTTGACATACTGCCCAGGCTGATCTCGAACTCCTAGGTTCAAGCAATCCTCCTGCCTCAGCCTCCCAAAATGCTGGGATTACAGGTGTGAGCCACCGTGCCCAACCTTCTTTTTTTTTTTGTGAGCAAAATAAATATAGGCAAGGGGTGGATAATCAGAAAGCATTTGTAAAGTACAGTATTAATATAAGCATCTAGTTGTGATATTTTAAAGGCTGTCAGAAGTGGACAGGAGGAGAAGGACCTATGACCAGAGTGTTTAGACAGGGAATAGGAACAGACGTAAGCAGCAACATGTACACTGGTTTTATGAAATAGCTTGCTACGACCCTGAAATGCTTTTGCATGTTCCTGGAGACTATGCCTAAGTTTTCAAATTCATCTTTTGGAAAACACTGTTCAAGCTTAGGATAAATGTAAAATTCAAGGCATTTTGACTGGAAAGGAAAGATCAGGTCTGAGATGGACCTGTTAAGTGGCCCTGGAAATCTTGGGGCTGTCATCTGTAGAATGGTGAGGCTGGGATCTGCTTTATATATGCCAGGGAGGTGCCAGGGAGGGCCAAGTAAGAGTATGTGTACAGAAGAGCTGCTGCGTGAGACTACGGAGGACACAGAATGACCCAACACTGGCCATGTGCCCAGCACATTTTAGAATGGATTCTATCATTTAGTCATTAGCAATAACCCTTTAAGAGGGAACCTCTGTTGTGACCATTGTACCGCTGAAGAAGCTGAGTTTTGAGGAACTAACTTGTCTGAAATCATGCAACTAGCCAGGCACGATGGCCGACACCTATAATCCCAGCACTTTGGGAGGCCAAGGCGGGTGGATTGCCTGAGCTCAGGAGTTCAAGACCAGCCTAGGCAGCACAGTGAAATCCTGTTTCTACTAAAATACAAAAAATTAGCCAGGCGTGGTGATGTGTGCTTGTAGTCCCAGCTACTCGGGAGGCTGAGGCAGGTAAATTGTTTGAACCCGGGAGGCAGAAGTTGCAGTGAGCTGAGATCACACCACTGCACTCCAGCCTGGGCAAGAGAGTGAGAATCTATCTCCAAAATATATATATAAATAAATAAAAATAAAACCATGCAACTAGTAAAATAAGAATTTGAGACTCAGATGCTGGCAGTCTGACTCCAGAGTTCTCATTTTTAACCACTGTACAGTTTTGCCTCTCTGATACTGACTTGCAGACTATTACCTAGGTAGCAGCGTGTTGAATTGGGGATGGTGGCTCATACCCTAAGACAACAGATCACAGATGTAAAAACGAATTGCCAGACCAATGTGCATTTTGTCAAAGTAGGTGGTCCATAATATTTTGGAGCTTTTTGATCTTTTGCTAGTGTTGGGGTAAAGGATGGAGAGTTGGGATTTCGCTTTCAAAGTGCTCTTTTGCAACTGGTCCCAGCTGGCAAGAGGGGAGAGTTAATGACCTAATTAAGACTGTATTTGCAAATTAAATTACCCTTAGGCTTTTATTTCCCAAAAGTGGTGAGAAAAATCAGGGCCCCGTCTAATTTTTAAAAGGGGAAAAGGAGAGAAAAATAAAGCTGGGCTTGGATTACAACCCATGAGTTGTTCTAGTTCAATGAATTTAGTTCAGTTACACAGGCTGTACAGAGTTCTTTCCGCTACATTAAGCAGTTAATTTCTATAATGGGTGGAGTAGTCACAGCTTCAGAGAGGAAGCAGGGCTGGGCTATTTAAAAGAAGAGGAAGTTTTAGATGATTTGTGGTGAAAGCAGCATAGGATTTGGCATTGCTATAGGTCTGCAGAACCATTTGAGCATTTAAAACCTCACTGCCCAGGAGAGGTCTTTCTTCATCACCGATTCCTAAAACCATTTTCCTCACCTCCATCATCCTCAAGCCTCTTGACTCTTTATTTCCTACATAACGGCTATCATGACCTGCATTCTAATTCCCTTACATATACCATTTATTTCTTTATCTACCTTTTTAGTTTTTGTCTTTCACTAGAATAACAGTTCCATGAGACTAGAGGTATGTGTCTGTCTTGTCACCACTCTGTTCCCAGTGCTTTGAACTGAGCTGTCTAACAGGGTAGCCACTAGCTCCATGTGGCTATTTAATTAAAATGAGTTAATTAAAGTAAAAATTTTAAAAATTGATTTCATCAGCCACTTCAGCCATATTTCATGCCAATAAGCACATGGGGTTGGTGACTACCATATTGGACGGTGTAGATGTTGAACATTTTCACTACTGCAGAAAGTTCTCTAGGACAGCACTGATTTAGAATAGTGACGGGCACATAGGAAGTGCTCAACAAAGATTTAATGTGTGAGTGTTAAATAAATGAAGTTGTGGAACTTGCCTTCTTTAAAGACAATTAAGAGAGGATAAGGATTTGCTGAGCTAGTGAAGCAAACTTACTCCTGTGCATTAGAAACACAACACTAATGTGAGCTATTATCATTGTAATCCCAGCTTCCCTGGGCTTCATGAGCTGCAGGTGCATAGGTGATTATGTGAAAAGGAAGGGCTTAAATTTCACTGGCTCTTGCCCTGGCTCACATAACACACATGGGTTCTCTTATGAGATACCTTCTTGATGTCTGCCCTTTGGAGGTGGAAGAGCTTCTTACTGGCCATTCATGTCAGCAACTAGCTTGCCAATGTTGATAATCAGGCCATAGATTTGTTTCCAGAAGTATACAAATTCATAATTAGAAAAAAAATCAGCTGGGTACAGTGGCTCATGCTTATAATCCTAGCACTTTGGGAGGCTGAGACAGGAGGATCACTTAAGCTCAGGAATTCGAGACCAGCCTAAGCAACGTAGGGAGATCTCATCCTTACAAAAATAAACTAGCCCAGCGTGATGGTGCACACATGTAGTTCTAGCTACTCAGGAGGCTGAGCTGGGAGAACATTTGAGCCTAGGAGGTCGAGGAGGCAGTAAGCCATGACTGTGCCACTTCGCTCCAGCCTGGGCAACAGAGCAAGGCCCTATCTCAAATATATAAATAAAAACAATAAAACAAAAAATTAAAATTAAAAAAATCTGCAGGTCAAAAGGGTCAGCCAACATCAAAGTGTCTATGACCTCCGAGAAGTCCTCGGAACCACAGAAGGCTGTGGTTCGGAAAAGGAAGAAAAGTTAAAATTGAATCAAACACATGAAAACAAGTAGATTCTAATATAATTAGAAATGGAATATTTTTAGGAAATTTTTAGGGACTAAAGGCAATGCTCGATTGTCCAGCCTTCATGGTGCCACACACCAACTGGAAGACACATGCCCCTGCCCAAGTCCTTTGTTTTTCAAACTTTGTCATGTACGCACCAAAGCCCAGATGCTGCGTAGTCCTCCACCCCATGGAATTCCACAAGAACACCCCTCCCTCAGCTTCTCCCTGCAGCTCTTGTCGACGAGACCAAGGCCAGACGAGAGGTCAGGGGAGAGCAGTCCCCAGGCATCCACAGAAACCCCCTTGATGTTCTCCTTTTTCCAAGCAAATTATTGACAGACAGAACTATTTACAGGCTGCACACCCAGTCATCACCAGACACAGCCAAACTAATGGCTTCCGTAACAGCTCATCTCACCTGGACCATCACTGCACCACAGTCTTATCCTCACTCAGAAGTAACTTCTTGGAGGGTACAGAAGAGGATGGCGGTTGGCTGATTTCTTCACAGCTTCATTGGGGGCCCCATTTCCTGGTGTGCTGATTCACAAGACTGTGTGATGCTGGGCCACATGGACTTCTCCCTGATGTCCTGGAGCTGGGGAGGTCGCCTGGACCCTGGCTCAAGGTCTCCACCCTGCCTACAAGGTCCTCACTCTTTGACTTGGCCTTTTCTGCCCAGCTCTGCTTCCTTCAGGCTAGGAGCGGGGCTGGAAGCAGCGCTTCCTTTTCCTTCAAGCACTTTATGATCAAGAAGACTTATGGCTGTCTTCATCTCATTGGCAGCCCTCAGGACTTGAGGCCCTCTCTTCAGAAAATATCCTAGTTTTCCACCACTGATAGGAGTTTGGGGTTGTTTTAGTATATTAAATAGATGATTCAGGGGTTTGCTTTTTGTTTAAATGATTAATATCCAATTTATTAAAGTTACGATATCAGATTTTTTCCTTAGATTTTGAAGGTCACTGGCAAATCTCATTTTTCTTTTATAAAGTACATCAAAATTTTGTAATGATCACTTAAAAGGGGCCCTTGAATTTACTGAGGTGATTAAATACTTTCGCAGCATTTAAAAACTGCATTTATAAATGGACTGTATTTGATTTCCTTTTTGTATATTTCAACAAATCTGACTGAACAAAACTCCTCAAATACAAAATAAGTCTTCTAAATCTAATAAAAAAAACTTATGAATGATCCTAAAGTGATTCTTAAATTCTCTTAGATGTTCTAAAACTATGCAAGAAATTAGGAAATTTTCATTTTAAAATACTGTCTAACGCAGTTTATTTTAAATAGGAGTTACAAGGCTGTCCCTCAGACTGAATTTCTCAAAAATTAAACATTATTAACTCAAAAACATAAATATTGTGGAGTATTTCTTTTCCTAAACCTTTACATACGTCATTCTTAAAAGATAAATACCACCATATTGAGATCACCTAAGAGCAGAAAATTTGGCCAGGCATCATGAGCGAATCTCACTGCGACCATCCCTCAGGCTGATTCCTCATTCCCCTTGGTGTCTTGTCATTAATCTCTGCAAGCTTTCTTGCCTCTGGGAACAGAAGTGTCCAGACCAGCTTTGTACCTTCTCTGAACAGGGTCAATCATTTCTCTAAGGAATTCTAGTTCCTTCCAGCGAAAAAAAAGTTAAGATTTGGGCATTGGGGTTTCAGGTCAGATTTGAAATACCAGTGGCATTGTTCCAAGGCCATTTCAGAGGGCAGAGTTGGAAAATCCTCTTTTTTATTTTTTAGAGACAGGCTGTTGCTCTGTCGCTCAGGCTGGAGTGCGGTGGCATGATCATGGCTCACTGCAGCCTCGAACTCCTAGGATAAAAGGGTCCTCCTGCTTCAGCCTCCTGAATAGTTGGCACTTCAGGTATGTGACAGCACACCTGGCTAGTTCTTCCAAAGTTTTATTTGTAGAAATGGGGTCTTGCTATGTTGCCTAGGCTGGTCTCAAACTCCCGGCTTCAAGACATCCTCCCACCTTGGCCTCTGAAAGTGCTAGGGTTATTACAGGTGTGGGTCACTGTGCTCAGCCTTTTTTTTTTTTTTAAGTGTCAGTTCATATGGATATTGTTGATTCAATTCTAACATCATTGTGTTTCTCTTCAAACTTTTTGTTTATATGATTAAATCTTATGTTCTCTTATAGTGAAACCTTCATGCCAAACAAAATCAAAAATTTTTTTTTGGCTTAACTGAAATACAAAAAAAATAAAACATAGTAATGCCCATATTGATTTGAAAAAGAAAACTACCAAATGAAGTTCAAGATTTTCTTTATAGTCCTTTTCGTTGTGAGACCGCATCTCAGTAAGAGTGGTTTCTGGAGTCACTTGTGGTTCTCGTGTCATATGGTTACCTAAGAACATTTTCAGTTTGAAGTGTTTTCATTCAAGCTGTGAGTTCTTAAAAGCTGGCAACTTTGGCCCACTTGTCTTTTCTTGGTGGTAATATTGAGCTACTAAAGGAGTGTAGAAATTAATCCTAACTGGCTTTATGAAACAGTGGAAAGACATAAGAAATTCAGCCCCTGAAGTCTGTCCTGTTTAATTTTACCATCATCTGGCCCAGTTGCAGCCGCTGAATACTTGGTTATATGTGCAAGATTTATAATAAGGAGATTTTGGCTGTGCAAACTCATTCTGCCTAAAAATATTCCATTTCTAATTATATTAGAATCTACTTGTTTGCATGTGTTTGATTCAATTTTAACTTTTCTTCCTTTTCCGAACCACAGCCTTTTTCTCTCATGCTTTAGTTTCATGCTACACAAATTCAACTTTCAAAGACTAATGAGAATCTCAGAAAATATAACCAAGGTATACTAAAATCAAGCTAAATTAAGTTAATTTTTAAAAAAGAAAAGAAAAGCCAGGCACCATGACTCACACCTGTAATCCCAGCACTTTGGGAGGCTGAGGCACGTGGATCACGAGGTCAATAGATCGAGACCATCCTGGGCAACATGGTGAAACCCCGTCTCTACTAAAAAAAATACAAAAATTAGCTGGGCATGGTGGCACGCACCTGTAGTCTCAGCTATTCGGGAGGCTGAGGCAGGAGAATTGCTTGAACCTGGGAGGCGGAGGTTGCAGTGAGCCGAGATCGCACTGCACTCCAGCCTGGCGCCTGGCTACAGAGCAAGACTCTGTCTCAAAAAAAAAAAAAAAAGAAAAAAAAAATTAGCCAGGCATGGTGGCACGTGCCTGTAGTCCCAGCTACTCCGAAGACTGAGGCAGGAGAATCGTTTGAACCTGGGAGGCCGAGGTTGCAGTGAGCCGGGATTGGGCCATTGCCCTCCAGCCTGTGTGACAGAGCAAGACTCCGTATCAAAAAAAAAGGAAAGAAAATATGCCAAAGAATACACAGTTAAACTTTTGCCGTTAAATTCACATGAAACCTAGTTATAAACTCATGTATATTTTCAGGCTACCTGGGCACCATTAAAATCAACTCAAAAAATACACCAATTTTTTAACATTTATATGTCAAAAGTGAGTCCTTAAAACAGAAACCACACTGGACATTTCAACATGGAGAATTTAATATGGAGGGCCAGCTCGATACCAATAGGTATGTGAGGACTGGAAAGCAGCAAGAGACAATGGGGAGGTCACAGCAATGTCAAGAAGTGGCACTACCCCAGGACTGGGGGAATGAGGGAAGGTTTGGTGAAGACCTGAGGCTCAGAGGAGGGGTCTCCTGAGCTGAGGCTTAACACCACAGCTTTGGAGATAGCTGGCACTGGTCCTCTGAGCAGGGGTGAGAGGAAGTGTCTGGAAGGGCCAAAAGGACCGGGAAGCAGAGTCAATGACAGTCACTGGCACTATTGCTGGGGTGACACTAACAGCCGGCACGAGTCATCGCACTCAGCCTTTGCCTACTTTTTAATCAGGTTTTAAAAAATTATTATTGAGTTGCAACATTTCTTTATATTATCTTACGTAGATATATTTCACCAATAGTTTCTCCCAGTATGTGTGTGTGATATTTTTATTTTTCTTAAGTGTCTTTTGAAGACATATTTTTGGTTTTAACAAAATCCAATTTATTTTTTTTATTTTTGAGACAGTTTCACTCCATCACCCAGGCTGAACGCAGTGGTGTGATCATGGCTCACTGTAGCCTTGACCTCCTAGATTCAAGTGATCCTTCCATCTCAGCCTCTTGAGTAGCTGGGAGGACAGGCACATGCCACAAGGCCTAACAAATTTTGTGTTTTTTATTATAGAGACAAGATCTTGCTTTATGACCCAGGTGGGTCCTGAACTCCTGGGTTCAAGTGATCCTTCCATCTGAGCCTCCCAAAGTGCTGGGATTATAGACGTGAGCCACTATGCTCAAACAAAATCCAATTTGTTAATATTTGCTTTTATGACTCATGTTTTTTGTATTCTATCTAGAAGGCTTTTGCCTAATTCAAGATCACAAAGATTTTCTTTTATATTTTCTTCCTCCATGTGTTTTCTAATGTTAGCTCATAGATGTAGGTCTAAAATGTATTTTAAGTTAATTTTTGCATATGGTATGAGTAAATGTTTTTGCATATGGATATTCAGTTGTTTCAGCACCCTCTTTTGAAAGGACTGTACTTTCTCCATTGAATTGCTTTGGCTTGTTTATAGAAATGGATTGACAAATATACATGCGTCTATTTCTGGGTTCTCTCTTCTGCCATCTATCTTCAAAACTGTAGCTTTAGAGTAAAAGCTTCCAAATTCTGTCATTTCCATATAAATTTTAGAACTAACTTTTAAATTTCTATAAATAAAAGCCTTTTGAATATTTGGGAATGCATTGAATCTCTAGATTGTTTGGGGGATAATTGAAATCTTAAGTCTTTTGATCCATGATGGCTATCTCTCTCCAATTGTTTACATCTTCTTTAATTTATCTCAGCAAAGTTTTGTAGTTTTTGGTAAGGTATTACATATATTTTATTAGATGAATTCATAAGTACTTAATGTTTCATTTGTTATTGTAAGTGACATTGTTTTAAAATTTTGATCTCTAATTGTTCATTGCTATTATATATAAATACAATTGATTTTTGGGAGTTGACCTTGAATCTATGAATATTTTAAACTAACTTATGAGTTCTATTCACCTTTTTAAACATTTCTTAGGAGTTTCTAAATACATAATCATGTCGCCTGTGAATAAAGATAGTAGTATTGCTTCTTACCCAATCTCTGTGCCTTTTATTTCTTTTTTTTGCCTAATTGCATTGGATAGGACTTCTAATAGAATGTTGAATAAAAATGGTAAGAAAGAATATTCTTGTCTATTCCCAATATTAGGGGGAAAATATTGTCTTTTGCTATTAAGAATAATATTAGATGGATGAGTGGGTAAGTATAAAAAATGAAATATCATTTAGCCTTAAAAAAGAAAAAAGATTTTGTCATTTGCCACAACATACATGGGTCTGAAGGACATTGTGTTAAGCAAAATAAGCCAGACACAGAAAGAAAAACATTGCATGATCTCATTAATAAGTGGAATTTTTTAAAAAGGTCAAATATACAGAGATTAAAACAGTGGTTTCTGCAGGTGGAAGTAGGAGGGGACGGGATAAATGTAAGTCAAAGGAAACGAGAAAGCAGATATGTAGGATCAACAAATTTAGAGATCTAATGTATGACAATAATAGACTATAGGTTTTTTTTTTTGTTTTTTTTTTCCTGTTTTTCTTTTCTTTTTCTTCCTGTTTTTTTATTTTTTATTTTTTGAGACAAGGTCTAGCTCTATAGCCAGGCTGGAGTGCAGTGGTGTGATTGTGATTCCCTGCAATCTCCACCTCCTGGGCTCAAATGATTCTTGTGCCTCCTGAATAGCTAGGACCACAGGTGTGTGCCACCATGCCCAGCTAATTTTTGTGCCCAGTTACTTTTTGTATTTTTTGTAGAGAAGGAGATTTGCCATGTTGCCCAGGCTGGTCTTGAACTGGCAAGCTTAAGCAATCCACCCATCTAGGCCTCCCAAAGTGCTGGAATTACAGGTGTGGCCACTGCACCTGGCCACTACATTGTATTAGAGATTTTTGTTAAGTAAGTTTTAGCTGCTCTTGTCACAAAAAAAGTAACTATGTGAGATAACGAATATGTTAATATGCTTCACTATACTAACCACTTTGCTATTTAAATGTATTCCATAATATCATGTAGTGAGCTTCAAATATGCTGCAAAAATAGGTCCTGCATGGTGGCTCACACCTGTAATCCCAACACTTTGGGGGGCCAAGGTGGGTGGATCACTTGAGGTCAGGAGTTCGAGAGTAACCTGGCCAACATGGTGAAACCCTGTCTGTGCTAGAAATACAAAAATTAGCTGGGTATGGCAGGGCACGCCTGTAGTCCCAGATACTCAGAAAGCTGAGGCAGGAGAATCTCTTGAACCCAGGAGGCAGAGGTTGCAGTGAGCTGACACTCAACCACTCCAGCCACTGCACTCCAGCCTTGCTCTTGTTTTTGAGAGCAAGACTATCTTAAAAACAAAAAAAATTTATCTTTTAGTCTACTTATATCATGAATTAATTTCACGTGTTGAAACAACCTTACGTTTCTATGAAAAACTCCCTTTAGTTATAATGTTTTATTCTTTTTTATATATTGCTAGATTCAATTTGCTAATATTAAAAAAATATGTTTGCATCATGTTCATGAGGGATATTGATCTCTAGTTTTCCTTTGCTGTTTCATCAGGTGTGATATCGGGATAATACTGGTCTCATAAAAAAGTTGAAAACATTTCCTACTCTTGTACTTTCTAGAAGAGTTTCCATTCAGTTGGGATATTGATTCTTCAAATGCTTTGGAGAACTTACCCTTGATGACATCTGCAATTTTCTTTGGGAAGTTTTTAAAAATTACAAATTCAGTGCTTTTTCACAGACAGAAGACTTATCTATTTCTTCCCGGGAGAGGCTTAGTTATTTGTTTTTTTTCAAGGCTTTCAGGAATTTGTCCATTTCATAAATTTATTTATTTATCGACATAAAGTTGTTCATAAATTTCTGTTATTATCCTTTTGTTTTTTGTATGATCTGTAATGGCATTGGCAATTCATGTATTCTCTCTCTCCTCTGAACAGTCTGGCTAAGGTTGTACTGATTTTATCAATCTTTACAAAAAACAGTCTCTGGTTTTATTCATTTTCTCTGTTAACAATTTTCTCTATTGTTATTTGGTTTTCTGTTTCATAAATTTCTGTACTCTCCTTTTTAATAACTTTGAGATTAATTTGCTTTCCTTTTTCTAGTTTTTAAAGGTAGAAATTTGATCACGGATTTCAGAGCTTTCTCTTTTCTAACATTGGCATTTAATGATATAGTAAGAACTGTACAGCTCCATCCCACAATTAAAATATTTTATGTATTTGTTTAAAAATATTCAAGTAATTCTAACAGTTCTGTCAAATGCATGGTGTAACTACGCACTACCGGAAAGACACAGAACAGCTCTGCTCCCCTCTCAATCCTCTCTCTCTGCTCCTTTGTATTTAATCCTTTGCCAAACCCTCAAATCCTGGTGCTCACTGATCTATTCCCTATCCCAATCATTTTATCATTTCTAGAATTTCATATAAATGGAGCCACACAGTACACAGCCTTTTGAGTCTGGTGTGTGTGTGTGTGTGTGTGTGTGTGTGTGTGTGTGTCTGTGTGTCAGGGTCTCGCAGGCTGGAGTGCAGTGGCATGATCTCGACTCACTGGAACCTTTGCCTTCTGGGTTCAAGCAATTCTTGAGCCTCAGCCTCTCGAGTAGCTGGTACTACAGGGGCCTGCCACCACACCGGCTGATTTTTGTGTTTTTAGTAGAGACGGGGGTTTCATTATGTTGGCCAGGCTAGTCTCAAACTCCTCACCTCAAGCATCCGCCTGCTTCGGCCTCCCATAATGCTAGGATTACAGGAGTGAGCCACTGTACCGGGCTGAGTCCGGCTTCTTTCATTTGACATATCTCCTGTAGATTCTTCCACATTATTGCTGACTTTGTTCCTTTTTATTGTCCATTGTGCAGATGTACTGTATATTGTTTTTCCACCTGCCAACAGAAGGGGTGTTGGGTGTTTCCACTCTTTGGACTATAAACAATGCAAACGCATACATATAGGTTTTTGTGTGCACTACTGTGTTCCAAAGTGCCCTGTACCATTTTGCATTTCCACCAGCAATGTAGGAGAGTTTCAGTTGCTTCACATCTCCACTGGCACTTGGAATTCTCAGTTTTGTTTGTTAAACTTTAGCCATTCTGTTAGGTATGTGGTAGTATCTCATTATGGTTCTGATTAACATTTCTCTAATGACTAATGATATTAAGTATCTTTTCACACTTATTTGTTAACCACGTAACTTTTTGGTGAAATGTGTGGTTCAAGTCTTTTGGTTATTAAAAACTTTTTGGTAAGATATACATAACATAAAATTTAATATCTTAACTTTTTTCTTTTTGACAGAGTCTCCCTCTATCACCCAGCCTGGAGTGCAGTGGCATGATCTTGGCTCACTGCAGACTCTGCCTTCTGGGTTCAAACAATTCTTGTGCCTCAGCCTTCCGAGTAGCTGGGATTACAGGTGAACACTACCATGCCCAGCTAATTTTTGTATTTTTAGTAGAGACAGGATTTCTCCATGTTGGCCGGGCTGGTCTCGAACTCCTGACCTCAAGTGATCCATCTGCCTTGGCCTCCCAAAGTGCTGGGATTACAGGCATGTACCACAGTGCCTTAGCCATTTTTTATGTGTACAGTTCAGTAGTGTTAAGTACATTCCCATCGTTGTGAACCAATATCCAGAATGCTTTCATCTTGTACCAATGAAATTCTATTTCCAAACTTCCCATTTCTTCCTTCCCACAGCCCCTGGCAATCACCATTCCACTTTCTGTCTCTATGAATTTGACTACTCTAGGTACTTCATATAAGTAAAATTATATAATTTTTTTTCTTTTGTTTTTCAGTTATTTTACTTAGCATGTCTTCAAGATTCATCCGTGTTGTAGCATCCATCAGAATTTCCTTCCATTTTCAGGCTGAATAATATTCCGTTGCAGGTGTAGTCCACATTTTTGTTTATCCATTTGTATTAATCCATTCTCATACTGCTATAAAGAACTGTCAAGAGTGGGTAATTTATAAAGAAAAGAAGTTTAATTGACTCACAGTTCCACAGGGCTGGAGAGATCTCAGGAAACTCACGATCATGGTGGAAGGTGAAGTGGTAGCAATGACCTTCTTCACATGGCGTCAGGAGAGAGAAATGCAAGCAGGGAAAATGCCAGATGCATATAAAACCATCAGATCTTGTGAAAACGCACTATCACAAGAACAGCATGGGGAAACCACCCCATGATCCAATCACCACCTACTAAGTCCCGCCTTGACACACGGAAATTATAATTCGAGATGAGGTTTGGTTGGGGATACAGAGTCAAGACATTATTACCTTTCATTTGTTGAGGGACACTCGGGTTGCTTCCACCTTTTGGCTATTGTGATTAATGCTGCCATGAACATGGGTTTACAAATAACTGTTTAAGACAAACTTTCAATTCTTCTGGGTACATACCCAGAAGTGGAATTGCTGGATCATCTGGTAAGTCTATTTTTCATTTTTTGAGGAATGCCCTACTATTTTCCATCATATCTGCTACGCACCATTTTTCATTCCCAACAGCGGCATAAGGGGTCTCTCATTTCTCCACGTTCTCACCAACACTTGTTATTTTCTGTTTTTCATTTGTTTGTTTTGACAGCAGCCATCTTAATGTGTGTGAGGTGGTATCTCATTGCAGTTTTCGTTTACATGTCCCTAATGACTAGTGACGGTCAGCATCTTTTCATGCGCTTATTGGCCATTCGTATATTTTCCCTGGAAAAACGTCTATTCAAGTCGTTTGCCTACTTTTGTTTGTTTCTGGTGGCTGAGTGTGAAAGAAAATGAAGTAATTAAGGCTTAAGACTAAGACTTTCTTTTTTTTTTTTGGGGACAGAGTTTCGCTTTTTGTTACCCAGGCTGGAGCGCAATGGCGCGATCTCGGCTCACCGCAACATCCGCCTCCTGGGTTCAGGCAATTCTCCTGCCTCAGCCTCCTGAGTAGCTGGGATTACAGGCACGCGCCACCATGCCCAGCTAATTTTTTGTAGTTTTAGTAGAGATGGGGTTTCACCATGTTGACCAGGATGGTCTTGATCTCTTGACCTCGTGATCCACCCGCCTCGGCCTCCCAAAGTGCTGGGATTACAGGCTTGAGCCACCGCGCCCGGCCAAGACTAAGACTTTCTAAAGTGGAGTTAAGATTATGAGAGGATTGCACTGAACACCTGCTAAAGCTCAAACCACAGACTGTTCCAATAGACTTGGAGAGCAGCTGATGTCAGTATAGGATGGCCTCCAGCTCAGCACTCAGCCGAACGTGTGAAAAGGGCCTCTTTCTTCTCTGGGGCCCTGGAGCTCCCTCTTTCCTCTGCTACTATGCCCTGCAAATTCTCATCATTTGGCCTTTCTGAACTTCAGCCTTTTTTTTTCCTCAATTCAGTGAGAAAACCAAGCTCCAAGCTTTCCCTTTCGGAGCTGCAGCCCATGTCTTCTCTGTTTCCCTCTCTCAGGGATAGCTGTCCTAGGCTGCCTCTTGTTCAGGGTCTGAGAGCCCTGTTTCCTCTGTTTTGGGGGCCTTCTAGTTGTTTGGAGAAGGAGTGTAAGTTTCATCCTTATTTTTCCTCTTGGCCAGAGGCAGACATTTTCTAAGAATTCCGTAGTCTTTAGAAACATTTCTCATTGATATTCATCACGTTTTCAGTAATTTTCTATTAATAGCCGTGTTCAAATAAATAAATTTGTCTAACTTCATGTCCACTTGAATTTCTGTACAACAGATCTCTAGAATTGGAACTGTTTAGCCAAAGGGTACATACTTCCTAAATTTTGTATGTGTGAAAAACTGCGAGGGTCTGAGATTTTCACTGAATTGTAAGCTACGAGTTAGCTTGCCATAGTTCCGCACTTGGATGCTGACAGAAGTCAGGAGACTCCTGGATTAAATATAAAAGATCTTATTATAGTAAAAGCAATAGCCAGATTGTCACCATATTTACACGGGTTCTTGGATTCCTAATTCCCACAGGGTTACATAGAGGGCCAGATGACGCCTGTGTTTACAATGGGCAAGGGCCCATCACTTTTTGCTTTCTTTTGAGACAAAGTGTTGTTCTGTTACCCATGCTGGAGTAGAGTGGCACAATCATAGTTCACTGCAGCCTTGAACTCTGGGCTCAAGAGATCCTCCTGAGTAGCTGGGACTACCACACCTGGCTAGTTTAAATAAATATATATCTTTTTGTTTGGTAGCAGAAAGATTAAAGTTATAAATATAAATATAAATATATATAAATATATAAATATATATATATATATATACACACACACACGTATATTTTAGACATAGGGGGTGCTGCACTATCTTCCACAGGCTGGTCTCAAACTCCTGGCTTCAAGCAATCCTCCTGCCTCAGCCCACTCACTGAGTAGCTAGGACTGCAGGCAGCACCAGCATGCCTGGATAATTTTTAATTTTTTGGTAGCGACAGGGGTCTCGCTTTGTTGGCCAGGCTGGTCTTGAACTCCTGGCCTCAAGTTATTATTTGCTACTCAGCTTCCCAAAGTGGTGGGGTTTCAGGCATGAACGCCAGCGCCCAGCCTACTATTTTAGCAAAGAGAAAACTTTGGAGCAGCAAACAAGCCAGTCTCCTGACTCCACAGCCTCCCATAGTGAGCAGTCACAGGGTTACTTGACCTATTACATTAGCTGCCGGTGTAGCTAACTGCAGAAACTGTTCTATCAGGAGATGGAAGCTTTGGAGCTTTGTGTACTCAGCCAGGGCACACAAGGATGCTCAGGCTGGCGGCTCTCTCAGCAATAAACTGTCCAACATTCCCTCCAAAAAGTCCTTCACGATTAAGCCTGCCTTCTACTATGTATGAGTTTCATGTCGGAAACGCTCCACTATAGATATGGGAATATAACCAATGCTTGTGACTTAGCTAATCTGATTAGTGAGGGATGACTTATCTTCCTTGTGTTACTTTCCATTTCTCTTAAGGTTGACTACTTTACAAATATTTATTGATAATTTGTGATACTGTTCTTTAAAAACCTAACTCCACCCCGGGGATTTCTCTTTCCATGTTCCTGACTCAGGGGAAACAAATAAAGGAAGAGCTCCATTTATCATCGCTGCTGGCTGCGGTTCCCGCCTGCGTACTGTCTCCTCTGCCATTTCCCCTTCAGCTTGTGCTGTGTGGACGCACAAGGCAATGTGTGATGCCCCTTCCTCTTGATCTGTTCCGGGCTCCAAGAAGGCCGGGAGTCGGGGCACGAGGGCATTTCCTTTTTCTGATCCACAAGCCAAGTGAGGAGCACACAGTGGAGGAGTTAGAGGTGTCCTTCGTGGCGCAGATGAACGCATCTGTTGTTCTCTTTCACTGCTGTCGCAGAGTCCTGCGCCCAGGTCGCACCTGACTGCCGGCGTCTTTCAGAGACGAAACAGCAAAGGGGACATTCTCTGACCGTTTCTCTAGGGTGCTTTAGCGCTCCAGCCCCGTGCCAGCCTGGCCGCGTCCCCTCTGGTAGACACGGACTTCACGGTGCATGCCGACTCACAAGCGCGTGGTCTTCCCGCTTTCCCTCGACGGGCCCCGGCGCTGGTCCTGCCCCTGCCCCCGAGGGGCGGCGCGGGGCGTCTCGGGGTGTCTCGGGCCCGCGGCGCGCACCCCCGGGGCCCAGCGGCCCTCCCCGCCCTCCCCGCCCGCGCGCGCAGCCAATGGGCGCGGGACCCGCCCTCCCCGGAGCCCCGAGCTCCGAGCTCTGCCTGCGCCTGGTCCCAGCACCCGCGGCGCCGCGTCCCCGGCCCAGTCATGGCGTCCTCCGCGGCCGGCTGCGTGGTGATCGTTGGCAGGTAAAGGGCTCTGAGCCGCGCTGCTGCCCCTGGAGCCCAGGGAGACGCCGGGGACGCGGTGCCTGCGCTTGGGGCGCTCGGGGTGGGCGCCGGGTCGCTGTCACCGCGCCGGCCTCTGGCCCCCCGAGGCCCTGCGCCCTGGGGCCCCCACGGTGCTGGCTGGCTCGGGGAGGGCTCGGCAGGTGGAGGCCCCCTGCGGAGTTGGGTTTGCTTCGCGGGAGCCGGCGTTGCAGGAGGTTCCGAGGCTGACCGCGCAGGCCTTGGGGCCCGCGGTTCCCTGACTGTTGAATGTCGCCGCGTCCGCCCGCAGGTTCACACAGACGTCGGGCACCGTGTTGAACCAAATGAATTCCGGCTGCGATTCTGCGACGACTGTGTTCTCACCCCCGTTTTACGAATGAGAATACTGAGGCTAAGCGGTTTACCCAAGGTCACAGGGTTTAGTGACAGAGACCGGACTAGCCCAGCAGGGAGGGTGCCGGCGCAGTCCTTGTGGCGACGATGTCGCCGAGGCCACCGCAGGTGTTAGGCGAACGTACATGGAGTCCTAACTCCTGGGCAAGGCGATGTTTCCAGAGTGGGGGGCGATGGAGCTCAGAGAGTTTGCTAAATGTATCCATTTAACAGCCTAAATTCTGCCCAAATTGATTTCTGGTGTGTGCTCTCCCAGGCCCCTACCATGTTTACAATCCTTGCTATTTTTATATTTTAAAAAGGGGCATTTTTGTGTACCTTTCTTTGGCTAGCTGTTAGCAGCAATCTATAAACATGTTAATACTTGCTACTGATAGTTAAAACACCTTTTTGTGACTGCTGTTGAGGTGCTGGCCTTCCCTCTCCTCCTCCCCGCATCAGTGTACAACCCGGTGTGGCGACCACTTCCAATGTCAGGGCGTTTCCTTCCCATTGAAGGAGGGCATCAGATTGCTTATTGTCAGCTTTCTTTTCTCCAGAGCAGTGGAGTTAAGGGTGCCTTTGTTCTTTCTGGCCCATGGGTGCCCGTGGTTGAATAGTGAAGACATATTAAAAAGTGCACTTTGTACTGGTTATGGTAGTTACCTCTGTCTTGCATTTTATTCATAGTTATCAGAATGTATACATACATACAGTTTTCTACACACATGGGCGTTCACACACACACACACACACACACACACACACACACACGCACGCACACATTTTAATAGGACAGGGTCTCGCTCTGTAGCCCAGGCAGGAGTGCAGTGGCACCATCATGGTGGAACTCAACCTCCTGGGCTCAAGCCATCCTCCTACCTCAGCCTCCCAAGTAGCTGGGACTATGGGCTCGTGCCACCACGCCCGGCTGATTTTTAAAAATTTTAGGTAGAGATGGGGTCTCACCATCTTGCCCTGGTTAGTCTCGAACTCCTGGGTTCAAGTGCCTAGGCCTCCCAAAGTGTTGAGATTACAGGGGTGAGCCACCTTTCCTGGCCTTGCATAGCTCCATCATGCCTTGGAGTAGTGTTATGCATGCACTTAATAAATGTGAAGTTAATTTTTAGTTGATTATATATAATTATATAATATACAATTTTTTATTTTATTTTCTAGTAGAATGTAAGTAAGCCATATTATATAACTTTTTATTGGTCTCGATGTGGGTGGCTCAGTCTACTGAGGAGGAGATGCAGTTGACATCTCCTCTGATTCCTTGAGGGATGGGGATAAGGAATTAGAGAAAGGTTGGCTAACTTTAAGGACCACATAATCCCCTGGGGCCTCTGCTTGTTTCTTTGTTTTCTGGTGTGAAAGTCCTGTCTTTCCCCCACCCTCAGCACCTTAGCACACACCCAGCTCTGCCTCTGGGACAGTGCTGGTTTCTTCCCTTCCTCCTTACCACCCTTCTTTCTCTTCCCTCAATTTCTTTCCTGGCCCCTGATTCCAAGGAACACCCACTTAACAAGTAGGAGGCCTAGGAGGGCGGACCAGCGGAGGTCAGGGGTTTGAGGCCAGCCTGGACAACATGGCAAAACCTTGTCTCTACTAAATACACAAAAATTAGCTGGGCATGGTGGCGCATGCCTGTCATCCCAACTACTCGGGAGGCTGAGGCAGGAGAATTGCTTGAACTCAGGAGGCAGAGGTTGCAGTGAGCTGAGATAGTGCCACTGCACTCCAGCCTGGGGACAGAGTGAGACTCCGTCAAAAAAAAAAAAAAAGAAAAAAGAAAAAGAAAGAAAAAAATGTAAGAGTAGAAATGGGTATCATGAAGATAAATTTGCATTGGAGTAGTGTTCTCAGGCTTTCATTTTGTTAGCCTTACCTCTATAAAACACTGTGTTTCTAAATTGCTAAAATATGAGTTCTGTATTTGTATACAAAATTCAGATTGCAGGCCTTGAGCTTGTTTAGAATAGGGACACAAAATGTTCCTGGTGCAGGACATGCCCTTTGTCCTGTCCTGCTTTTCAGGGGCACACTCCTTCAGTATCAAGCTCAGGGACTGTCTCCTCCAGGAAAAGTTCTGCCTCTGGGACTTTCCCCTAAGGGTAGAAACTGTATTGTCACCATTTGTATATCCACCATGCCTGGCCCCAGTAGAGAAATATTTGAGCATTTGTAACAGAGACTGCTTATTTTTTAACTGATGTGCGGTGTGAAGGGCTTGATAGGACATTTTTTATATCAAGAAAAACATCCCATAAACTAGAAAGGCAAGAAAGAAAGGCATCCTATAAACTAGAGT
Source organism: Sapajus apella (assembly GCF_009761245.1). Classification (NCBI taxonomy): domain Eukaryota; kingdom Metazoa; phylum Chordata; class Mammalia; order Primates; family Cebidae; genus Sapajus; species Sapajus apella. The sequence continues at coordinate 5,124,017 of NW_022437054.1, forward strand.
CTTCTTCATTTTTTTTTTATTCCAAAATTTTGTTTGGGGTGATTGTACATTTTATTTCTTTTGAGACAGGGTCTCCCTCTGTCATCCAGGCTGAAGTACAGTGGCACCATCTCAACTCACTGCGACCTCCGCCTTCTGGATTCAAGCAATTCTCCTGCCTCAGCCTCCCAAGTAGCTTGGGACTACAGGCACGTGCCACCATGCCTGGCTAATTTTCGTATTTTTAGTAGAGACAGGGTTTCTCCGTTTAGGCCAGTCTTGAACTCCTGGCCTCAAGTGATCCACCCACCCTGGCCTCCCAAAGTGCTGAGATTGCAGGCCTGAGCCACTATATCCAGCCTGTGCATTTTTTATAAGAAACTTTCTGAGGCATGAATTTTCTTTGAAGCGCTATTCTAGGTATTTTCCTGCTAATTTTTGCACACGTACACAGCAAACCCTAGGATGCCTCCCTTGCCTTTTGAGTCAGCTTAGACACTAAATGTCCCCTTTGTAGGAGTTACATAACAGCTTTTTCTGGCAAAATTTCCATAGTAGACTTAGAGCATGAGTGTAGGAACAGTTTTACTTCAGTTTTTACCCAGTAAATAAGTAACTGTAGCTGGAAAGATACTTTCAAATGTATCTAAAGTGAATTTATTCAAAATTAAGTGACCTTAATGATAAAATTAGAATTGAAGCAATTGTATCACTTTTCTTGCCTGCTGCTTTGCTGCTGTATGATAGAATAAATGTTCATCTGCGTTTGCCTTTTGTATAGCCATTAATATTCATGAATTCCGAAGCTTTAAGACATACCACAATAGTCAGAGTGGGAAGGGCATTGAATTACCTCTATCGCTGGCTCCCATTTTATGGTCTCCAGGTGTAGAGCAGTTCAAAGGAAGGCCAATAAGATGTCACATGATCTTGGGACAGGAAGTTCATTATTCTTGGGCCTGATGTAAAGTAGTGTTGGGAAACAATACTAGGGGAAACCTGAAGCAGAAACCTGAAGGAAACCACGGCAGGGAACTTCCCAGCCCTGGGGCCGGGAGTTCTGGTCCCTGTGCTGCCTGCAACTTCGTTTGCTCTGTAGATTCCCTCTCCTTGGACTCGCTCACTTTTCTTTTCTCCCTTGTGACTTTATCTTGCACATCACTGCCAACCCTAAGGTTACACTGTTTCAGTATAGTGCCTGTTACGGACTGTTAGTTTCTATATTTTAGGTCCAATTTTCAGGAGAGGAAACCCAATGGCCTCAGCTCTGTGCATCCCAGCCTGCAGATGTCATAGGGTGCTCCTAGGCCAGCTGATTGGCTTCTTCATGTCAGGTGTCCAATCCATGTCCGATCAGCAGTGACTGAGTGTGTGGGCATGGAGGGGTAGGGAAAGTACACCAGCTGTTCGCCTGGAGTCAGCCTCTGTGGTTGGGCCTCTGCAATGAAGGGGGCAATCTCAAGATTGAAAGGGAAATGAGGCCCAGTCCAACCACCTGATATTGATGGCAGAATCCCTGCTGACGGTTATCCTCCCTCAGGTCAGATACTGCGGTTCCAAAGACTTGCTGCCTGTTTGATTATGGGGGCTGCCTTTCCTTGAGCAACAGCAGCATTAGGGTAAGACCCAAGACATGGAAGCAGGTGCGTTAGCCTCAGACTGAAGCGCCACGCTCCCTCTAGCATGATTGCTTCCCCTCTGGAGGGTTCAGACGCTGCAGTGAGCAAACACACAGTTGTTCCCTGCAAACAGAAAAGCACCCTCTCTTGACCCCATTTTTCCCTCTGGTAATTGCCACATTCCTCCTCAAAACTTAATAAAATTATCCATATTGTCTCCAGTTTCTTTCTTCCTATGCATATTCTCTCTCTTAACTTTGTACTATGGAAACATTTCAAAGTGTGTTAAAGTTGAGAGAACAGTACAATGAACCCTCCGGCGCCTTCCCCCACCCCTCAACTTCAACAATTATTAACACATGGCTAATCTAGTTTCAGTTACTCTCCCTTCTCTGGACTGTTCGGCATAGAGTCATTTCATCTGTAACTATGTCAGCATGTAGAGTATCTAAAAGATATGGACTTTTAACAATATATATAACCACAATAGCATATCATGTGTAACACATTAACACAATTCCTTAATATCTTCATGTAATATCTTTAAATATCTCTTCCATATTCAAGAGTTCCCTGATTCATTTTTTAAATACTTGGTTTGATTTATTTAGGGTCTAAATAAGGCCCACATGTTATATTTAATCAATAAGATTTCTTAACTCTTTCAATCTATAGATTCTCCATCCCTCTCTGGTTTTGTAAAAATTTTCTTGCTGTTTATCTATTGAAGAATGTGAGTCATTTGCCCTGTAAAATTTTCCATATTCTAGATTTTGCTGAACTCCCCTCCTCTCCCCTCCCCTCTCCTCCCCTCCCCTCCCCTCCCCTCTCCTCCCCTCCCCTCCCCTCCCCTTCCCATTCCTTCCCTTCCATTTATACACAGGGTCTTGCTATATTGCCCAGGCTGGTCTTGAACTCCTGGGTGCAAGCCATCCACCTACCTCAGCCTCCTAAGTGCTGAGATTACAGGCATGAGCCACTGCACCCAGCCCCTGTAGTGTCATTTATCATGTTCCACCGTTCCTTCATTTCCTGAAACCAGTAGTTAGGACTAAAGGCTCATTTTCTCTTAAACCTACCCCAGGCAGTCTTTCACCAAGCCCACAAATCTGCTCTTGTCATGGTCCCCACCCCCATTCATCTTGCAAAGCCCAATGGTCAGTCCTCAGTTCAAGTCTTTCTTCATCAGCAGCGTTTGATGCAGATGGCAGCTCCCTTCACTTTCCTGACCATACCCCCCCACCTCACTGGCACTTTCTTTTGTCCCCATATTCTTCCCCATTAAAGTTGGAGTGTCCCAAGGCTCAATCCTGGACTTCTTTATTGACATTCACTTTCTTAGAGATCTCACCAAGTCACACGCTTTTTTTTTTTTTTTTTTTTTGAGACAGAGTCTGACTGTCACCAGGCTGGACTGCAGTGGCGTGATCTTGGCTCACTGCAACCTCCATCTGCTGGGTTCAAGTGACTCTCCTGCCTCAGCCTCCTGAGTAGCTGGGACTACAGGTGCCAGCCATCATTCCTGGCTAATTTTTGTATTTTTAGTACAGATGGGGTTTCAACCTATTGGCCAGGCTGGTCTCGAACTCCTGACCTTGTGATCCACTCGCCTCGGCCTCCCAAAGTGCTGGGATTATAGGGGTGAGCCACCGCACCCAGCTCATCATACACTTTTTAAATACCATGTCTATACAGTAAATCCCAATTAACATCCCAGACCACCCCTTGGATCTGAACCTGGATACTTACAGCCAATGATTTGCTAGACCCACCCATTGGTATTTCTCACTCAAAACATCCTGTTTTGAACTGATCTTCCCTCCTATCATCTGCTCCCTTGCTAGTCTTTCCCAGCAGAGTTAATGACATCTCCACCCTTCCTTGTCCAAAAGAAGCTTGGCCCCATCTTCCACTTTTCTTTTTCTCACACCCACATGTAACTCATCAGCCATTCTTCTTGGCTGTACTGTGAAAATATTGCATATTCATTTCTCAGCTGACCACTTTCCAGCACCCCCTTTGCCTCCGTCCTGGTCCTGCCTCCCATCACATCGGGCACCAGCCTCCTGACACCCAACTGGTCTCCTAACTTCCATCTTTGTCCTTCTGCAGTGTATTCTTAGTAAGGCAACTAGAAGGGCCCTTGAATAACAGAAGTCAGTTGATATCTTTTGTCTAAAACCTTCTATTAGCCACCTGTCTCACTCAGTAAAACCCAAAATCCCTCCATTGCTTCTGAGGTGCCATGAAATGGGCTCACCTCTCTCTCCTTCCCTTTGACCTCATTGTCCCTTCCTCCCTCTCCGCCTACCACCCCATCCAGCAGAGCACCAGGCTTGTCGATCTGGGCCAGCTGGGCAAACCGACTCCACAAGGAACACTTCTCGCAGAGATACAGTCTCATGGCTTGGCCCCTTACCTCCTTTGCTAAAATGTTACCTTCCCAGTGAGACAGTCCCTGGTGGCGCTTTTAACATTTCTCTGCCTCCCAGTCCCTACTGCCCTGCTTTCTTTCTCCCTAGTGCTTTGGCTTATTTAGTTTGTTTTCTGCCTACCTACTGTGAGCTCCTTGGGGTCAGGACCTGGGCAGTGCCTGCACATGGTAGGTGCCCTTTATGTATTTCCTCAGTGAGTCATTGTTGCCTTCAGACTAACTCCAAGGCAAGACCAGCTGACCATGATCTCATATTTGTCACTTGATAATGATGGCTTTTTCACATTTACTGAGCCTCTACAACACGCCAGGAATATGAAGTGAGCGCTAGTTCCTGGTGCATAGCGTTTACCCTGTTAAACAAATTCATACTGCTTACTAGCATTGCTTTTTATTTTAAACTTCACTATGCAAAATTTACTATTTTTTTGTTTGTTTTTGAGATGGAGCTTCACTCATGTTGCCCAGGCTGGAGTGCAATGGCACTATCTTGGCTCACTGCAACCTCTGCCTCCCGGGTTCAAGCAGTTTTCCTGCCTTAGCCTCCTGAGTAGCTGGGATTACAGGTACGTGCCACCATGCCTGGCTAATTTTTGTATTTTTTTTTTAGTAGAGACAGGTTTCACCATGTTGGCCAGGCTGGTCTCAAACTCCTGACCTCAGATGATCTGCCCACCTCAGCCTCCCAAAGTGCTGGAGTCTTCCTCTGTCACCAGGCTGGAGTGCAGTGGTGTGATCTTGGCTCACTGCAACCTCTGCCTTCCAGGTTCAAGCAATTCTCCTGCCTCAGCCTCCTGAATAGCTGGGATTACAGGTGCTCGCCACTACACCCAGCAAATTTTTTTGTATTTTTAGTAGAGACAGGATTTCACCATGTTGGTCAGGCTGGTCCCAAACTCCTGACCTCGTGATCTGCCTGCCTCAGCCTCCCAAAGTGCTGGGATTACAGATGTGAGCCACTGGTGCCTGGAATCAAAAATTTCAGAATCCAGAAACAATGTACAATCTGAAATGCTGGGCCCACGCGTTGTGAATAACGCCTACTCGGCTTGTGCTGCATTTGTCACGTGCTCTTGTCTCTCCGTCCAGCCCCAGGCTTGCACGCACATACAAGGTGGGTGCCAGAGGTAGAACTTTCTCCAGGGTTTTGTCCCAGGGTAAAGACTGTCTTGAGAAAATTGACTTTAGGTAGAGAAAGATTACCTTCTCTCTCAGACAGGGTCTTGCTCTTTCTGAGGCTGGATTGCAGTGGCGCGATCGTAATCCCCTGCATACTGCATCCTTGAACTCCTGGGCTCAAGTGATCCTCCTGCCTCAGCCTCCTGAGTAGCTGAGACCACACCCGACTAATTTTATTTTATTTTTTATAGAGACATGGTTTCCCTATGTTGTCCAGGCTCTTCTTGAACTTCTGGGTTCCCATTATCCTCCTGCCTCCGCCTCCCAAAGTGCTGGGATTACGGGCATGAGCCAAGCCTGTTCAAGATTACCTTTTGATATCCAGTCCCCAGGAGAACAAAGCCAAGTGCAGAGGCTTTAAGAGGGGCCAGGGAAACTGAGATTGGAATGTTAGGAATATATATTTTCTCTAGGCCAGTTGCCTTGTGGTTGGGTAAGTAAGCCTTGTCCCAAGTCAGAGTCATTCTTTTGCAGGGCAAGTTAGCATTCATTTTTTTTTTTTTTTTTAAAGTTTAAACTACATTTAGCCACAGTAAAATACACATAACATACAATTTGTCTTTTTTTTTTTTTTTTTTGAGATGAAGTTTTGCTCTTTCTTCAAAGAAGAAAGAGGCTGGAGTGAAGTGGTGGGATCTCGGCTCTGCCCCCCGGTTCAAGCAATTCTCCTGCTTCAGCCTCCCGAGTAGGTGGCACTCGCCACCACGCCTGGCTAATTTTTGTATTTTTAGTAGAGATGGGGTTTCACCATGTTGGCCAGGCTGGTCTTGAACTCCTGACCTCAGGTGATCCACCTGCTTCAGCCTTCCAAAGTGCTGGGATTGCAGGCGTGAGCCACTGCAGCCGGCCCAATTTGCCATTTTAACAGTTCTCAAGTGTATAGTTGTTCAGTAGTGTTAAGTATGTTTCTATTGTCATGCAGCCAATCTCCAGCACTTTTTTATCTTGCAGAACGGAAACTCCATGCCCACAGAACAACAGCTGCCCATTTATTTCCCCCAGCCCCAGCCCTGGCATCCACCCTTCTGTCTTTATGTCTCTATGCATGCCTAATGTAAGTGGAATCACAGGGTGTTCATCATTTTGTGACTGGCTTATTTCATTTAGCAAAATGTCCTCAAGTTCCTTCTGTGTTGTGGCATGTGTTTTTCCTTTTTTTTTTCTTTCATTTTTGTGTCTTTCCTTTTTAAGGCTGATTTAGTGTTCATTCTTAAAAACTGAAGACTCTGAACATAGACAGCTGTTCTTTGCATTCACACCTTAAGGCAACCCCCTACATTATGCCAAATGTGACATTTGTTTCCCCTTCACCCTTCTAATCAACTAAACTTAAGTATTATTATTATTAATTATTATTATTTACTGGCTCCATCCACTCATGGAAATTTAAGTATTATTGCTTTACATTTTTATGGCAGGAGTTGGTTGTCAAAGTATGTTCATCAATGTTTTTTTATTTTATTTTATTATTTTGTTGAGACGCGATTTTGCTCTTGTTACTCAGGCTAGAGTGCAATAGCATGATCTCAGCTCACTGCAACCTCCACCTCCTGGGTTCAAGCGATTCTCCTGCCTCAGCCTCCCGAGTAGCTGGGATTACAGGGGTGCGTCACTATGCCTGTCTAATTTTGTATTTTTAGTGGAGACAGGGTTTCTCCATGTTAGGCTGGTCTCAAACTCCCAACCGCAGGTGATCCCCCCACCTCGGCCTCCCAAAGTGCTGGGATTATAGTTGTGAGCCACTGCATCCAGGCACAAACATTTATTTTTAATAATAGCAGTACGGAGCTGTAATTCACCCATTTAAAGTGTACAATTCAGTGATTTTAGTATATTCACAAGGTTGTGCATCCATCACCACAATCAGTTTGGATCCTCATCCCAAACCTTGGATCCACTAGCTACCACTTTTCACTCCTTCCTCCCGTAGCCCTGGGCAACCACAAATCTACTTCCTGTCTCTATGAATATGTGTATCCCGGACATTTCATAAATGGAATCATACAGTACGTAAAGCTTTGTGACTGGCTTCTTCCACTTAGCAAATGTCCACATTCATCCATGTAGCATGTATCAGCATTTCATTCCTTATTGTGGCCAAATAGCTCTGTCGTATGGATATGCCACATTTTATCTGTTCCATTTAGCTGTTGTCAATAACACTGCTATAATTGTTGGTGTACAAGGTTTTTTCGTGGACATGTTTTAATTTCTGTTGGGTACATATGTAGGAGTGGAACTGCTTTTACATACTTTCATTTTAAAAAAGACTTTTTTTTAGACAAATTTTACATTTACAGAAAAATTGTGAAGATAGTATAGAGAGTTTTCACATGTCACCTTACCAAGTTTCCCCTCTTATTAACATCTTACCTTAGTAGGATACATTTTTAACAATTAACAAACCAATACATTATTATTTATTAACATTGTTTATTAATAATTAATATTAAGAATATTGGGTATCAATGACCAACACATTATTTAACAACATTCATATTTTATTCAGATTTCCTTAGTTTTTACCTAATCTCTTATTTTTGTCCCAAGATCCCATCCAGGATACCAAGTTGCAATAGTCATTTCTCTTTTGACTCATCCAGACTGTGACAGTTACTCAGACTTTCCCTGTTTTTGATGACCTTAACGGTTTTGAGGAGCACGGGTCATGTAGTTTGTGGAATGTCCCTCTGTTAGGACTTGTCTGATGTTCTTTTCACGATGAGACTGGTGCAATGGGTTTCGGGAAGGAAGACCACAGGAGTAAAGCATCATTTTCACTTTGTCCTATATCAAGGGTGCATAATCTCAGTGTGAGTTACCACTGCCGATGTTGACCTTGAACACCTGGCTGAGGTAGTGTTTGTCAGTCTTCTCCACTGCGTGGTGATGCCAACTTTCTCCTCTTTCACACTGTGCTTTGTGGAAGGAGGCCACTTTCCACAGCCCACACTGAAGTGTGGGTGATGCTCTACCTCCCTAAGGGGGAATACCTGCACAAAGTATTTGGTATTTTTCTGTAAGGAAGATCTGGCTTCTTCTTCATTTATTTATTCAGACATTGAGTTGTGCCCTACTCATGCTATGATCCAGTATTGCTGTATTAATTCTGTGGCTCAAGTTCCAGCTTTGGCCTTGGGAACTCCCATAGTGGGCCCTTGTCCCTGTGACATGCCCCATCGATGGATTGTTTCCTTAACACTTTTTTTCTTTTTGGTGCTACAAACTGACCCAGGCTCATCTAGAATATTTTCTGGGTCTGTCTTCAAATTAGCCATTTCTCCAAGGAGTCCTGCTTCCTGTGATTGGAGAATGCTGTAGAAACCAAGATTTGGGCTCTAGATGTGTTCTGTACATTTGTTTTTCACTCTGATCATCCCCATGTGAACTCTTTATGACTTTTTTTCTCTTTTCATTTTCCAGTAAGTCTGAAACAGCCACTGGAGTGTAGTGGTTAAGAGGAAGGACTCAGGAATCAGATTGCTTGGCTTCATCTCACAGATCCATCCCTTCTCCCCTTATGGACTTAATTCCTCCATGCCTCAGTTTATCATTTATAGTCCATGTAGGCTTAATTCCTCCATGCCTCAGTTTCCCTACATATAAAATGGAAATACTAACAGCACCTACCTTGTAGGGTTGTTGTAAAGCTTAACAGATGTAAGACCTGTGATATGTTTAATGGTGCCTGGTACCCAATCCATACTCAAATGTGGGTGGCAGTGGCAGTAATTATTGGGGAGGACAAGGCAGATGGTCTTTTTTGTTCTTTTAAGTCAATTAAGTGACCTGCTTAAGACATGGTCAAGTGGAAGTTCACCCAAGGGGTCTTGTGTCTCCATGGTACCCTGCTACCTCCTGACCGTAATATTTTGTTTCAGCGTGTGAGTCTGTGATAAATACCTGAGATGCTGTGGAGCTCCGTGTGGAGTATGAATGCCAGCACCAGAGTTGAGGACTCAGGAGCTCTTGGGTGGAAACAGTTAACATTTAAAATAAATTGGCTGGGCACGGTGGCTCATGCCTGTAATCCCAGCACTTTGGGAGGCCGAGGTGGGAGGATCACAAAGTCAGGAGTTCAAGATCAGCCTGACCAATATGGTGAAACCCCGTCTCTCCAAAAAGTACAAAAATTAGCCAGGCATGGTGGTGCACGCCTGTAATCCCACCTACTCGGGAGGCTGAGGCAGGAGAATCACTTGAACCTGGGAGGCACAGAGGTTGCCGTGAGCCAAGATCACACTGCTGCACTCCAGCCTAGGTGACAGAGCGAGACTCCATCTCAAAAAAAAAAAAAAAAAAAGACATTTAAAATAAATAATATTATCAAAATGTGTACTTTAAAAAATTGACACATAATAGTCCTACATACTTATGGGGTACCTGTGATATTTTGTCACACGCATAGAACGCGTAATGATCAAGTCAGGGTATTTAGCACACCCATCACCTTTAACATTTATCATTTCTTTGTGTTGGGAACATTTCAAATCTTCTAGCTGTTTTGAAATATACAATACATTGCTGTTAACTCTAGTTACCCCACAGTGCTATCAAACTCTAGAACTTACTTTTTCTATTAACTGTGTGTTTGCACCCGTTCCCCAACCCTTCTTCCCCCTCTCTCACTCCCATCCAGCCCTGGTTAACCATCATTCTATTCTCCCCCTCCATGAGATAAACTTTTTAGGTTTCACATGAGTGAAAACGTGGTATTTATCTTTCCGTGCCTGGCTAAAATGTGTACTTTTAAGATATTTATTATTTTAAGAATAGGATACTATGTAATTAAAAAAAAAAACTCACTCTGGGTTAGGAATGAAAAGCCATTCAATATTAAATTAACTTGAATGCTTTCTTTTATCTCCCTTTAGTGGACTCATTGGGCGAAGCTGGGCCATGCTGTTTGCCAGTGGAGGCTTCGAAGTGAAACTCTATGACATTGAGCAACAGCAGATAAGGAACGCCCTGGAAAACATCAGGTGGGCCAGCCGGCGCGCTCTAGGAAGAATGGAAATGGGTCTGTCTCTCTCAGTTGGGCTTGTTTGTCATATCCTCAAGGCTGTACGTATCTGTGATGTCACTTTTTCATCTGATGGCTACTTTAGTGCCTCTGAGTTGGTAAAGGCCAGGCCAACAGTGGCTGGAATGTGAATTCATACTGGGGAAGGGCTCCCATGGGGAGGAAAGGACCCTTCTGGCTGAGGGGATCTCCATCAAGCATGAGTGACTTTGCAGGCTTCTCCGGCTGTGTGCCCAGGGCTGGAGGGCTGGGGTTTCCTGCTTGTATCTGGGCATGAGGAACTCGCTTCCAGCATGTAACAGCCAGAGCTGCAGGGGCATTACAGTTTAGGAACCGAGGTCCCGCAGCTTGTTTTGACCTGTCGATCTAGTAATGGTGGGGCCCAAATGAAAACCTGCTGAACTTTAGTGAGAGGTTTGGCACCCATGTGAGAGGACAGACCTGTCCTGTTTATGTGGGTGTCGTTAACTGTGACAGCGGTACTAGTTAAAGGTGTGAGAGTGGATGAACTCACCAAATGCTGAGTGCCAAGAATGTGGAGGGCTGTTTTAGGGATGATAGTCACAGGAATCAAAGAAATGCTGAGAATGAGGGAGCTCAAGGACAGGGAAAAGAAGCCGTTGCGGCGTGCCCAGAGGCAGAGGCACTGGCGTGGAGCACCCTCGCCGCACAGTGCGGCCCCCTGCGGCGCTGTCACATAACACGATTCTGACCATCTCAGATATGCTTTCTGTTTAGCTGGTTATTATCCTTATTTGGAAGATGTCTGTGAATATATAACTTGGATTTGCATTTTGGTGCAACAAAAATATGCTTCCTTTATTGTTTACATTTTGAAAAGACTAATATGTAGGGTATGATGCTGAACTATAGGCATTAAGAAATTATATACCCTAATCCAGTGCTGGTTTTACAGATTAAGAATCTGAACATGGAGAAGTTAAGTTACTTCTTCCATATTGTTACAAATGGCCAACGCCAGGGTAAAATGTCAATCTAAAAAACAAAAACCTTGGCCAGGCGTGGTAGCTTACATCTATAATCCCAGCACTTTGGGAGGCTGAGGTGGGAGGATCACTCGAGGCCAGGAGTTTAAGACCGGTATGGGCAACAAGATTCTATGGGCATTCTGGAATATATTCTGGATACATTCTTTAGATCTTTCTTCCAGTTCATCTACAGAAAAAAAGAAAAAATTAGCCAGGGTGTTGGCGCTCATCTGTAGTCCTAGCTACTCAGGAGGCTGAGGCAGAAGGATTGCTTGAGTCCAGCAGTTCCAGGCTGCAGTGAGCTGTGATTGCAGCACTGCACTCCAGCCTGGGCAGCAGAGTGAGACTTTGCCTCAACATAAAGAAAATAATAAAATACAAAACCAACCAGACAAAAACCAAAAGTAAAACAATCATCACGAAGCCACTCACATAGACAGTATGGTTTTAGAAGGAAGGGAACTTGGCATTTCAGTACCAACTACCTGCCAGCCATGTTCTGTTCACTAGGGATACATGGTGAATAGTGTAGACACAGTCTCTCCTGCCACAGAGCTTATGGCCTAGTAATCTTACTGTATTAAATTCTCATAATAAGCCCTATGAGGTGATATTATTGACATTGTTTTATGAGAAAACTTAGGTCTATGAATGATCAGTAACTTCCTCAAAGACATACTAAGACATAAGATTCCAGCCCTGGTCTGTCTGACTTCAAAGACGTGTTGAGCATCTTCACCATCCAGCTATACTATTTGCTTTATAGAGATCCTGCAAATATTATTAAAAAAAATTTTAGGACTACTTCTCTCCCCATATTACTTTTAATATAATATTTGATATACATAAAGTAGATTGTTTATGTAGGTTTAGGAGGAATAATAATAAAACCAATGACATGACCCTACCACCCAACCTAGATTTTGAACATTATCAATACTTCGTATGCACCTTTTGGATCTCATCCCCCTGCCTTCCCACCAGAGGCAATAAATATCGCATATTTTATATTTGGTGTTTTCTTGCCCTAAAAAATCCTTTAATCATGTATATGTATCCCTAAAGACATGCTGCTTAGTTTTGCTTATTCCTGTGCTCTATGTAAAAGACTATTTCTGTAATACAGCCAGGTTATTGCTTATAGCTGTAGTATGTCTATTTTCACTGCTATATCCTATTCTGTTGTGTGAATTTGCTATAAATTATTTATCTCTTGTCCTTATGATGAATGTTGTAACTTTTTCCAGTTTGGGGCTATTGTAAACATTACTGTTATTAATATTCTTGCATATACCTTCCAGTAAATGCAAAAGTTTCGACAGGGTACACACCTAAGAGTGAGACTTAATGGATTTCTTTTCACTGCAGAGATTCTGATTGCATGGACATTGGACCACCTCATTTTGCCTTCCTGTCTTTTAAATCTCTATCATATTTTCTATCTCCCTATGTTTTTGGAATATATTCTGGATACGTTCTTTAGATCTTTCTTCCAGTTCATCAATTCTTTTTTTAGCTCTGTCTAATCTGCTATTTAAACCATCTACTGAGTTATGTCAATAATTTAATTTTTTATTTTAAAAATTCAATTTACCGTTTTCCCAGACATACCTGTTCATTTTCATAGTCTCTCATTATTTCCTTATTCATTGTGATTCCGTTTTTCAAATATTTGTGTGTTCATATCTTTGTGTATTTAATACACAATTGTTTTGTATTATATATCGGATAACTCCAGTACCTGAGGTTGTCTGAGATCAGATTCATCAGAATCAGATCCTGAGATGAAGGTTCCTGGGCAGCTGATTTACTGAGGAAGTGCTGCCAGGAGAAACCCATAAGGGAATAGGTGAGAGAGGATTAAAAGGAGGAAGAAAGCAACTAAGGGCATGATTTCAGGAGAAGCCTCATGCTCAACAAGACTCTATGGGCATTCTGGGACAGAGTGCACTGCAAAGTTTGTTATCCCTTGGAACAAGGGCTGAGCATTCACATTCCTGCATTAGTCATTGACTACGAGCCTTCCTGGGTGACTATAACCTCACAGGCATTTCCAGTTCTTGTCTGGGTCCAGGGTAGGACCCTGAGGAGGGCTGCAGCTGTGAGCCTTTGGAGCCCAGGTGGGCTCCAGACAAGGGACTGGCAAACTCAAAAGCTGGGGGCTGGTGAAGGGGATTTAGACGAACCTGGGTGGAGCACTAGTGGACTTCACTGTAGCACTTCACCACTAAATTGGGGGGGTTTAAATAAAAAAGCTTTTTTGACTCACTTTTTCATACGTTCGTTCATCAAAAATACTGGTTGAGCGCCTACTATGTGCTGGGCACATTTTATCACTCGGGTTTAAGCAATAGGCACAACAGACTAAGATCTCTGATCTTGAGGAAGTCACATTCTATGTGAGAGAGAGAAGCGTCGACACATACATAATATAAAACAAATTACTGAAATGTATGGTCTGTTAGAGCAGCAGTTGACGAAACGTGGTCAGCTGGCCCCATCTGGCCTGTGGCCTGTTTTGCATAGGCTTTTCAATTCCTAAGTTTTGGCTTTAAAAGCAAAACTAGTTTTTATTTCTAAAGAGCAGTTTTAAGTTCACAGCAAAATTAAGAGGAAAGTACAGAGATTTCCTACACAGCCCCTGCCCTGAAATATACACAGTCCCTATCCCCCACATCCCCCACCACAGTGATACATTTGTTGTAATAAATGAACCTACACTGACACATCCTTATCACCCAAAGTCCATGGATGACATTAAGATTCACTAGGTATAGGCTGGGCATGGTGGCTCACGCCTGTAATCCCAGCACTTTGGGAGGCTGAGGCAGGCGGATCATGAGGTCAGGAGTTTGAGACCAGCCTAACCAACGTGATGAAACCCCATCTCTACTAAAAATACAAAAATTCACTGGGCATAGTGGCATGCACCTGTAATCCCAGCTACTCAGGAGGCTGAGGCAGGAGAATCGCTTGAACCCTGGAGGTGGAGGTTGCAGTGAGCCGAGATCTGGCCACTGCACTACAGCCTGGGAGATAGAGTGAGACTCTCTCCCCACAAAAAAAAAAAAAAAAAAAAAAAAAAAAAAAAAAAAAAATTCACTAGGTGTAGGCTGGGCACGGTGGCTCACACCTGTAATCCCAGCACTTTGGGAGGCAGAGGCGGGCAGATTGCCTGAGCTCAGAAGGTGGAGACCACCCTGGGCGACATAGTGAAACTCTTATCTTTACTAAAATCAAAAAAATTAGCCAGGTATGGTGGCGGGTGCCTGTAATCCCAGCTACTCAGGAGGCTGAGGAATGAGAATCACTTGAGCCTGAGAGGCAGAGACTGCAGTGAGCCAAGACTGCGCCATTGCACTCCAGCTTGGGTGACAGAGTGAGACTCTGTCTCAAAAAAGAAAAAGAAAAAGATTCACTCTGTGTTTATGTTCTATGGATTTGGAGAACTGTATACTGGCATGTATCTACCCTTGTAGTATTACATGGAATAATTCCACTGCTCTAAAATTCCTGTCTTCTTCCTTTCCATCCCTTCCTTCCCCTAGCCCCTGGCAGCCACTGATCCTTTTACTGTCTCCATAGTTTTGCCTTTTCCAGAATGTTATATAATTGAAATCATACAGTATGTAGGCTTTACAGATTGGCTTCTTTTACTTAGTAAGACACATTTACATTTCCTCCACGTCTTTTCATGGCTTAAGCTTGATTGCTATTGCATTGCCTGGATGAATCACAATTCATTTATCCATTCATCCACTGAAGAACATCTTGGGTGCTTCCAGGTTCTGGCAATTATGAATAAAGTTGCTATACATTCAATATCCAGGTTTTTGTGTGGACATAAGTTTCCAGCTCCTCTGGGTGGATACCAAAGAGCACAATTGCTAGATGATATGATAAGAGGATGTTTAGCTTTGTAAGAAATTGCTAAACTGTCTTCCAAAGTTGTTGTCCTATTTTGCATTCCCACCAACGATGAATGAGAGTTCCCATTGCTCCACATCCTCACCAGCATGTGGTGGTGTCAGTACTCCGGATTTCAGTCATTCTAATAGACATATAATGGTATCCCCTTTTTTAACTTGCATTTCTCTGATGATGTACGATGTGGGCATCTTTTCATATGCATATCTGCCATCTGCATATCTTTTTTGAGTACTTTTTAATTAAAAATTTTTTTTGGCTAAAAGAGAAGCCTTGAAACTTTTCTTTCTGCATTTGCTGCATTTCTTTTTGCGACTGTCTATGCATAAAAACTAGTTTTATGAAGGATCCTGCATTTTGAAAAGAGAGGCCCTTTAGGGATTCTGGTCCATCACCGTGCTGGAAGTAGAAGTCTTCAGATAGTCTTGAAATAAATTTTAAGCCTCAGTAAAAATATCTCAAAGTTACATAGTTCTTTTATTGTCATGCAGGAGAAAAAAAATACTCCTTGATGAAGCACTAATTCTAAAAAAGAAACTGTGAGGCAAAAGGATGTTCTCAGATCGAATCAAAAATTTTTTTTTTGAGACAAAGTTTTGCTCTTGTTACCCAGGCTAGAGTGCAATGGCATGATCTTAGCTCACTGCAACCTCCGCCTCCTGGGTTCAAGCAATTCTCCTGCCTCAGTCTCCCAAGTAGCTGAGATTACAGGCACAAGCCACCACACCTGGTTAATTTTTGTATTTTTAGTAGAGAAGGGGTTTTACCATGTTGGTCAGGCTGGTCTCGAACTCCTGACCCTCAGGTAATCCAACCACCTTGGCCTCCCAGAGTGCTGTGATTATAGGCGTGAGCCACAGAGCCTGACTCAAAATGTTTTTAAAAGACATCACAGGAAATGTAACACAAACAGCTTAATATTTGGTTTTATGATGTACCCCAGAGCCTAAAATGCAATAAAAAATGTATATATAAATAAAATATTTGGTTTTATGGAGGTGATTTAGGGAGCAAGAGGAAGTAATTTATAGATAATAAAAAAGTCATTAATTTTTATAATTGTAAAGAACATTGAGAATTTGTGGTCTTCCTAAGTAAATTACATCTATTTAATTAAATTCATCTTTTATTCCCACATTAAATAGTTTGTGTGCAAATGAGCATAGCAAGCTCCACTTTGGAAATCGTGGCTGATAAAAATGCTTCTCCTTCTGTCCTTAGGGGCTATCCTGGCATTTCAGGATGCCTGGACTTTGTTTTATATTTTATTTGTTTTGAGACAGTGTCTGGCTCTGTCGCCCAGGCTGGAGTGGGAACATGTGATCTTGGCTCACTTCAGCCTCCATTTCTTGGGTTCAGTCGATCCTCCCACCTCAGCCTCCCAAGTAGTTGGGATTACAGGGGTGTACCACCATGACCAGCTAATTTTTGTATTTTTTTGTAGAGATGGGGTTTTGCCATATTGGCCAGGCTGGTCTCAAAGTCATCCACCTACCTCAGTTTCCCAAAGTGCTGGGATTACAGTTGTGAGCCACTTCGCCTGGTCAGGTGTGGATTTGTAATCAGTTTTCTGGTGACATTATCTGCAACAGGTAGGTTTGGAGCTGAGAGACATTAGCTTCACAGCTGGCCCAGTACTGGGGAAGGAGAGTACCTCTAAGGGAAGAGGAGACCCCTGAATCCCTGATTCGGTCATGCTTTAAGCCAGCCCCAGGTGAACTCCAGACAAGGGGTTGACAAACTGTTTCTGTGAAGGCTAGATAGTAAATATTGTAGGCTTTGCAGGTCATGTGGTCTCTGTTTCAACTTTTCATTGTAAAGTAAAAGCAGTCATAGACCATCAGTAAACAAATGGAGGTGGCTGTATTCCAATAGATTAACACTGAACTTTGTTCATATAATTATCAGAGTCACAAAATATTATTTAAATAATTTTCTAACTGTTTAGAAATGTAAAAACCATCCTGTATTAGTCCGTTTTCATGCTGCTAATAAAGACATACCCAAGGCTGAACAATTTACAAAAGAAAGAGGTTTAATGGACTCAGTTCCACATGGCTGGGAAGGCCTCACAAACATGGTGGAAGGTGAAAGGCACGTCTCTCACGGTGGCAGACAAGATAACTTGTTCAGGGAAACACTCCCCTTTATAAAACCAGCAGATTTTATGAGACTTATTCACTATTATGAGAACAGCATGGGAAAGACCTGCCCCTGTGATTCAATTATGTCCCACCAGGTCCCTCCCCCAGCACATGGGAATTATGGGAGCTATAATTCAGGGTGAGATTGGGGTGGAAACACAGCCAAACCATATCACATCCTTATCTCATATGCCTTATAAAAATAGGCGATGGGCCAGATTTGGCCTGTAGGCTTGCCCACTTCTACCATAGATGTTTCAGTTCTGTTATAATTTCATCTTTTATATTGTAAAGCCAATTCCAACCCACTTGTAACTAAGAGAAAAATCCCACAGTTCCTAATTGAAAGTCCTTTGTTCTATTTCTTGGGATGTTTGTGTTTTAGGCCTTAGTTTTAGATGCATCATTGAAGATTTTGCCACTTTTAAAGCCCTTTCAGGCATCAGGACTGCTGATGCTGACTAATGAAGGGTTGTGGGTAAGGTTTTGTTTTTTTTTTAACCAGGTTAAAGACTTCCTACTATGCTTCATTAAGAGCTGTATTTCTTAATATCACTGGTGCCTGATTAGACTTAACTTTTAGATACTAGTCTGTAAGGTTTTTGAACCAGAAAAACCAAAATAACTTATGACTATTAGCAGTCATATTCTAGAAAAAGCAAACGTACTGAATTCTTAAATACCTAGGATTTTAAAGGCGCACATATAAATCTTTCTTCAATAGCAGTGACTTTATTTTTGTAACTCACATATGTTTAAGCTGGGTTAAATATGCAGAACTGGGTGTACTTGTTTGGTAGAAAATGGGGAGCTTAGGATATCTTGTGACCAACTACCTCTTCCTTCTCAAACACCTGGCAAATAACTTCAGGAAAATCCAGTTACGTTGTGTCACATTGCACCCCGTAGGAAGTACTGGATTCTTACTCTTGAGTGACTTTTAAGTAAAGTGACCTGCTTATCTTCCTTAAATCACAAGATCTTTGAATGTACCATTCCTGCACAGAGAGTCCAAGGAAAATGACTGAGACCAAACTTTGCTTTTGTAAATATTTTGGTCAGGGCAATGAGTTCTGACACCAGGAGGTTAACGATTGTGAACTCTTGTCAACAGCAACACTGCGGATGACCCGCAGTGTTTAGATGTTCAGAAACCCAAGGTTAAAATGTCCCTGACCATATACAGGCAAAAGGAATGTAAGGAGAACCAACTTTAGCCTTCTGTCAATAAGTATAAATGGTGTATCTCCCTGATTGAGTTGCATCAACTGTTGGGTCCAAATAACGTGTTCCCCAAAGGCATCTTCCCTGACACTGTTTTGTGGTCTTTGTCTACCACTGTAGGTTGTGGGCTCCCTCAGGACAGAGACCACACATCACACTGCCAGCATCCTTCATTATTCAGTGTTGTGTGGTTTCTGTACTGGCGGTTATGGATGCAGAAATAAGCAGCACGCATGTTTCCTGTCCCCAGAGCCTGAACCTATTAGCTCAATAATTTTTTAAAAATATACTTTAAGTTCTGAGATACATGTGCAGAACATGCAGGTTTGTTACATAGGTATACACGTGCCATGATGGTTTGCTGCACCCATCAACCCGTCATCTACATTAGGTATTCATTCTAACGCTATCCCTCCCCTAGCTCCCCACCCCTGACAGACCCCCGTGTGTGATGTTCCCCTCACTGTGTCCATGTGTTCTCATTCTTCAACTCCCACTGTTCAACTCCCGCTTATTATTTTTATTTTTATTTGAGGCTGAGTCTCGCTCTGTCACCAGGCTGGAGTGCAGTGGCACAATCTTGGCTCACTGCAACCTCTGCCTCCCGGGTTCAAGCAATTCCCCTGCCTCGGACTCCCAAGTAGCTGGGACTACAGGCGTGCACCACCACACTTAGCTATTTTTTTGTATTTTAGTAAAGACAGGTTTCACCATGTTGGCCAGAATGATCTCCATCTCCTGGCCTCATGATCTGCCTGCCTCAGCCTCCTAAAGTTCTGGGATTACAGGAGCGAGCCTGTAATCCAACCAAACTTCCACTTATGAGTGAGAACATGCAGTGTCTGGTTTTCTCTTCTTGTGTTAGTTTGCTGAGAATGATGGTTTCCAGCTTCATCCATGTCTTTGCAAAGGTGATGAACTCATCCTTTTTAATGGCTGCATAGTATTTCATGGTGTACATGTGCCACATTTTCTTTATCCAGTCTATCATTGATGGGCATTTGGGTTGACTCCAAGTCTTTGCTATTGTGAACAGTGCTGCAATAAACATACATATGCATGTGTCTTTATAATAGAATGATTTATATTCCTTTGGGTATATATCCACTAATGCGATTGCTGGGTCAAATGGTATTTCCGGTTCTAGATTCTTGAGGAATCACCACACTCTCTTCCACAATGGTTGAAACAAACAGTGTAAAAGCGTTTCTATTTTTCTACGTCCTCTCCAGCATCTGTGGTTTCCTGACTTTTTAATAATCTCCATTCTAACTGGCACGAGATGGTATTTCATTGCATTTTGATTTGCATTTCTCTAATGGCCAGTGATGATGAGCTTCTTTTCATGTTTGTTGGCTGCATAAATGTCTTCTTTTGAGAAGTGTTTGTTCATATCCTTTACCCACTTTTTGATGGGGTTGTTTGTTATTTTTCTTGTAAGTTTGTTCAAGTTCCTTGTAGTTTCTGGATATCAGACCTTTGTCAGATGGATAGATTGCAAAAATTTTCTCTCATTCTGTAGGTTGCCTGTTCACTCTGATGATAGTTTCTTTTGCTGTGCAGAAGCTCTTTAGTTCAATTAGATCCCATTTGCTAATTTTGGCTTTTGTTGCAATTGCTTTGGTGTGTTGGTCATGAAGTCCTTGCCTACACCTATGTCCAGAATGGTTTTGCCTAGGTTTTCTTCTAGGGTTTTTATGGTGTTAGGTCTTATGTTTAAGTCTTTAATCCATCTGGAGTTAATTTTAATGTAAGGTGTCAGGAAGGGGTCCAGTTTCAGCTTTCTGTATATGGCTAGCCAATTTTCCCAACACCATTTATTAAATAGGGAGTCCTTTTCCTATTGCTTGTTTTTGTCCAGTTCATCAAAGATCAGATGGTTGTAGCTGTGTGGTGTTATTTCTGAGGCCTCTGTTCTGTTCCATTGGCCTATATATCTGTTTTGATACAATTACCATGCTGTTTTGGTTACTGTAGCCTTGTAGTATAGTTTGAAGTCAGGTAGTATTATGCCTTCAGCTTTTTTTTTTTTTCTTTGCTTAGGATTGTCTTGGCTATATGGGCTCTTTTTTGGTTCCATATGAAATTTAAAGTAGATTTTTCTAATTCTGCAAAGAAAGTCAATGGTAGCTTGTTGCGAATAGCATTGAACCTATAAATTACTTTGGGCAGTATGGCCATTTTCATGATGTAGATTCTTTCTATCCATAAGCATGGAATGTTTTTCCGTTTGTTTATGTCCTCTCTTATTTCCTTGAGCAGTGGTTTGCAGTTCTCCTTGAAGAGTTCCTTCACACCCCTTGTAAGTTGTATTCCTACGTATTTTATTCTCTTTGTAGCAATTGTGAATGGGAGTTCATTCATTATTTGGCTATTACTGGTGTAAAGAAATGCTCATGATTTTCGCACATCGATTTTGTATCCTGAGATTTTGCTGAAGTTGCTTATCAGTTTAAGGAGATTTTGAGCTGAGATGATGGGGTTTTCTAAGGATACAATCATGTCATCTGCAAACAGAGACAATTTGATTTCCTCTCTTTCTATTTGAATACTGTTTATTTCTTTCTCTTGCCTGATTGCCCTGGCCAGAACTTCCAATATTATTTTGAAAATACTATTTTGAATAGGAGTGGTGAGAGAGAGCATCCTTCTCTTGTGCCAGTTTTCAAAGGGAATCCTTCCAGCTTTTGCCTGTTCAGTGAGGTATTGGCTGTGGGTTTGTCATAAATAGCTCTCATTATTTTGAGATATGTTCCATCGATACCTAGTTTATTGAGAGTTTTTTTTTTTTTAAGCATGAAGGGGTGTTGAATTTTATCAAAGGCCTTTTCTGCATCTAATGAAATAACCATATGGTTTTTGTCATTGTTTCTGTATATGTGATGGATTACATTTATTGATTTGTATCAGCTTGCATCCTAGGGATAAAGACGACTTGGTTGTGGCGGATAAACTTTTTGATGTGCTCCTGGATTTGGTTTGCCAGCATTTTATTGAGGATTTTCACATCGGTGTTCATCATGGATATTGGCCTAAAATTTTCTTTTTTAGTTATGTCTCTGCCAGGTTTTGGTATCAGGATAATGCTGGCTTATAAAATGAGTTAGGGAGGAGTCCCTCTTTTTTTTTTATTGTTTGGAATAGTTTTGGAATAAATGGTACCAGCTCCTCTTTGTACCTCTGGTAGAGTTCGGCTGTGAATCAGTCTGGTACTGGGCTTTTTTTGGTTAGTAGGCTACTAATTACCGCCTCCATTTCAGAACTTGTTATTAGTCTATTCAAGGATCCAACTTCTTCCTGGTTTAGTCTTGGGAAAGTGTATGTGTCCAGGAATTTATCCATTTCTTCTAGATTTTCTAGTTTATTTGCACAGAGGTGTTTATAGTATTCTCTGATGGTACTTTGTATTTCTGTGGGATCAGTGGTGATGTCCCCTTTAGAATTTTCTGTTGTGTCTATTTGATTTTTCGCTCTTTTCTTCTTTATTAGTCTGGCTGGTGGTCTATCTATTTTGTTGATTTTTTCAAAAAGCCAGCTCCTGGATTCATTGATTTTTTAAGGCATCTTTTGTGTCTCTATCTTCTTCAGTTCTGCTCTGATCTTCATTATTTCTTGTCCCCTGCTAACTTTTGAATTTGTTTGCTCTTGCTTCTCTAGTTCTTTAAATTGTGATGTTAGGGTGTTGATTTTAGATCTTTCCTGTTTTCTCTTGTGAGCATTTAGTGCTATAAATTTCCCTCTAAACAATGCTTTGGCTGTGTCTCAGAGATTCTGGTACATTGTGTCTTTGTTCTCATTGATTTCAAAGAACTTATTCATTTTTGCCTTCATTTAGTTATTTACCCAGTAGTCATTCAGGAGCAGGTTGTTCAGTTTCCATGTAGTTGTGTGGTTTTGAGTGAGTTTCTTAATCCTGAGCTCTAATTTAATTGCACGGTGTTCTGAGAAACTGTTAGGATTTCCATTCTTTTGCATTTTCTGAGGAGTGTTTTACTTCCAATTATGTGGTCAATTTTAGAATAAGTGTGATGTGGTGCTGAGAAGAATGTATATTCTGTTGATTTGGGGTGGAGAGTTCTGTAGATGTCTATTAGGTCCACTTGGTCCAGAGCTGAGTTCAAGTCCTGAGTATCCTTGCTAATTTTCTGTCTCACTGATCAGTCTAATATTGACAGTGGAGTGTTATAATCTCCCACTATTATTGTGTGGGAGTCGAAGTCTCTTTGTAGGTCTCTAAGAACTTGCTTTATCAATCTGGGTGCTCCTGTATTGGGTGTATATATATTTAGGATAGTTAGTTCTTCGTGTTGCATTGATCCCCTTATCATTATGTAATGCCATTCTTTGTTTTTTTTTTTTTTTTTTTTTAATGTTGGTTGGTTTAAAGTCTGTTTTATCAGAGACTAGGATTGCAACCCCTGCTTTTTTTATTTATTTTTTTCTTTCCATTTGCTTGGTAAATCTTCTGTCCCTTTATTCTGAGTCTATGTGTGTCTTTGCACATGAGATGGGTCTCCTGGATACAGCACACTGAGAGTCTTGACTATCCAGTTTGCCAGTCTGTGTCTTTTGATTGGGGCATTTAGCCCCCTTACATTTACGTTTAATATTGTTATGTGTGAATTTGATCCTGCCATTATGATGCTAGCTGGTTGTTTTGCCCATTTGTTGATGCAGTTTCTTCATAGTGTCCATGGTCTTTAGAATCTGATATGTTTTTACAGTGGCTGGTACTGGTTGTTCCTTTCCATGTTTAGTACTTCCTTCAGGAGCTCTTGTAAGGCAGGCCTGGTGGTGATGAAATCTCTCAGCATTTGCTGTCCATATTTCTCCTTTGTTTATGAAGCTAGTTTGGCTGGATATGAAATTCTGGGTTGAAAATTCTTTAAGAATGTTGAATATTAGCCATCACTCTTTTCTGCCTTTTAGGGTTTCTGCCAAGTGATCCACTGTTAGTCTGATGGGCTTCCCTTTGTGGGTTACCTGACCTTTCTCTCTCTAGCTGCCCTTAACATGTTTTCCTTCATTTTAACCTTGGTAAATCTAATGATTATGTGTCTTGGGGTTGCTCTTCTCAAGTAGTATCTTTGTGGAGTTCTCTGTATTTCCTGAATTTGAATGTTGGCTTGTCTTGCTAGGTTGGGGAAGTTCTTCTGGATAATATCCTGAAGTGTGTTTTTCAACTTGGTTTTATTCTCCCTGCCACTTTCAGGTATACCAGTCAAACGTAGGTTTGGTCTTTTCACATAGTCCCATATTCCTTGGAGGGTTTGTTCATTTCTTTTCATTCTTTTTTCTCTAATCTTGTCTTCCGGCTTTATTTCATTAAGTTGATCTTCAATCACTGATATCCTTTCTTCTGCTTGATCAATTCAGCTATTGATACTTGTGTATGCTTCACAAAGTTCTTGTGCTGTGTTTTTCAGTTGCATCAGGTCATTTATGTTCTTCTCTAAACTGGTTATTCTAGTTAGCAACTCATCTAACCTTTTTTTAAAGTTCATAGCTTCCTTGCATTGGGGTAGAACATGCTCTTTTAGCTTGGAGGAGTTTGTTATTACCCACCTTCTGAAGCCCACTTCTATCAATTTGTCAAACTCATTCTTTGTTCAGTTTTGTTCCCTTGCTGGCAAAGAGTTGTGTTCCTTTGGAGGAGAAGAGGTGTTCCGGTTTTTGGAATTTTCAGTCTTTTTGCGCTGGTTTTTCCCCATCTTTGTGGATTTATCTACCCTTGGTGTTTGACGTTGGTGAGCTTCAGATGGAGTTTGTGTGTTAATGTCCTTTTGGTTGATGCTGATGCTATTCCTTTCTGTTTGTTTCCCTTCTAACAGCCAGGCCCCTCTGCTGCAGGTCTGCTGGAGTTTGCTGGATGTCCACTCCAGACCCTGTTTGCCTGTATCACCAGCACAGGCTGCAGAACAGCAAAGATTCCTGCCTGTTCCTTCCTCTGGAAACTTCGTCCCAGAGGGGCACCTGCCTGATGCCAGCCAGAACTCTCCTGTATGAGGTGTCTGTTGACCCCTGCTGGGAGGTGTCTCTAAGTCAGGAGGCACAGGGATCAGGGACCAGTTGGGGAGGCAGTCTGTCTTAAAAGACAGAGCTCGAGTGCTATGCTGGGAGATTCACTGCTCCCTTCAGACCTGGCAGGCAGGATCGTTTAGGTCTGCTGAAGCTGCGCCCACGCTGATCCCTTCTGCCAGGTGCTCTGTCCCAGGGAGATGGGAGTTTGATCAATAAGCCCCTGACTGGGACTGCTGCCTTTCTTACAGAGGGGCCCTGCCCAGAGAGAGGAATCTAGAGAAGAAGTCTGGCTACAGTGGCTTTGCTGAGTTGCGCTGGGCTCCAGCCAGTTCTTCCCGGGCAGCTTTGTTTACACTGTGAGGGAAAAACCACCTACTCAAGCCTCAGTAATCGCAGGCACCCCTCCCCACAAGCTCCAGTGTCCCAGGTCGGCTTCAGACTGCTGTGCTGGCAGAAAGAATTTCAAGCCAGTAGATCTTAGCTTTCTGGGCTTCGTGGGGGTGGGATCCGCTGAGCTAGACCACTTGGCTTCCTGGCTTCAGCCCCCTTTTCAGGGGAGTGAATGGTTGAGCAGTTCTGTCTCACTGGCATTCCAGGTACCACTGGGGTATAAAAAACAAAAACAAACAAACAAAAAACACTCCTGCAGCTAGCTTGGTGTCTGCCCAAACAGCCCCCAGTTTTGTGCTTGGAACCCAGAGCTGGTGGCGAAGGCACCGGAGGGAATCTCCTGGTCTGTGGGTTGTAGTATCTGGGCAAGAGTGCAAGGCACAGTCCCTCATGGCTTGCCTTCACTAGAGGAGAGATCCCCGATCCCTTGTGCTTCTTGGTTGAGGGGACACCCCACCCTGCTTCAGCTCAACCTCCATGGGCTGCACCCACTGTCTAACCAGTCCCAGTGAGATGAGCCGGGTACCTCCGTTGGAAATGCAGAAATCACTCACCTTCTGAGTTGATCTCGCTGGGAGCTGCAGACCGGAGATGTTCCTCTATGGCCATCTTGCCTGGAAGACCCCGGTAATTGTTTTAACTGAGTCACAGGAACCTTTTATAGAGTCTCCAAAGGTCATGTTTCCAGTCATATTCCTCATACACTTTTTTCTCACCATCTGTTCCATCTTGCAGTTTGGCTCTCTTCCCATATTCTGGTTTCTTTTTTTTCTTTTTTGAGATGGAGTCTTGCTCTGTCACCCAGGCTGGAGTGCAGTGGCATGATTATTAGAGACGGGGTTTCACCATGTTGGCCAGGCTGTTCTGAAACTCCTGACCTCAGGTGATCCACACGCCTCGGCCTGCCAAAGTGCTGGGATTACAGGCGTGAGCCACTGTGCCTGGATATTTCATATTAGAAAATGTCATGTGGTTGAAATTTCACTACATCTGCATGAATATCCCGTGTGTCTTGGACCTATTAAACACTAACTGTACGAAATAGTAGAAATGGTACATATGGATTCTGAACTTGTAAAAATGAACTTAAACTGGGTGAAGCTGATTAAAAAAAAATAAAACATTAGAAGATTAAAGAAATGATCACAACTCATACCATGCCAAGGGATCTTAGTGAACTTGAAAAAACAAAGAAACTGTTGTCCAAGACTAATCTTTTTCTGACAGGGTGGCACAATACGAAACTTAAAACTTAGCGTGTTTACAGTTCATGATAGAAAGGTGGCTTGCCCTTGGAGAAACTTATTAGCAGATGCTTCACTATTTTGTCTGTTCTCCATTGTATTCCCAGTGTTTGGCATACATTAGGTCTCAAGTAAGAAGTTTAGAGGATGAAGCTGTGTTTTAAGAAGAAAAGCAAATCTGGCTGGGCGCGGTGGCTCATGCCTATAATCCCAGCACTTTGGGAGGCTGAGGTGAGTGGATTACCCAAGGTCAGGAGACCAGTGTGGCCAACATCGTGAAACCCCATCTCTACTAAAAATAGAAAAAAAATAGCTGGGCGTGGTGATGGGTGCCTGTAATCCCAGCTACTCAGGAGGCTGAGGCACAAGAATCACTTGAACATGGGAGGTGGAGGTCGCAGTGAGCCAAGATTGTACCACTGTACTCCAGCCTGGGTGACAGAACGAGACTCCGTCACAAAAAAAAGAAAAGAAAGGAAAAGCAAATCAAGTAAACAGAGTTGTCACATGGACCTACAGATCAGGAGTGTTTTAGTTCTTATGATTTGGAGCTGGTCTCATTTCCATGTAGTGGGTGGGCCATTCTTGTCCTCAAGGAACCAGGCCATCCTGATATAGGCTGTGTTGACATCTTGGTGACCACCCCAACTCAGAGGTCTAACACACTGCTTTGTCTGGCCTACATCCCTGTCTGAAATCGCCACCTTTAGGTACCTGAGACCTTCCATCTTTGTTTCTCTGCTGCCCTCTCTCCACCATCTGTACAGGGTCATTCTGGTACTAGATCCACCTAGAAGTGAATCATCTTTCTGAATGGACGAGGAGTGAATAAGCCACCAGCAGTGATCTCTGAAACTAGGTAGCTGCCCTGTACTCTGTCTCCTAAATGACTGAAATTCTTGTGCATTTCCAGTAATGGGGTCTCTGACCTGTTTTTAACTCGCTACCCAGGTCTCTGCCCTGGCCTAATCTTGAACTCTGTTTTGATCGGGATTTTGCTAGATTGGTCTGTTCTCCTGATTTGAAACTTACTTTTAGTTTTCCCTCATACTGTTGGCCAGAGTAACTGAATATGGTCACAAATTGTTTTCGTCTCCATCTGCACTCCCCTGTGCACTGTGACTTTGCTATTCTCACCCCGACTCTGGGCTTGGCCATGGGCTTGCCCTGGCTTAATGGGTCATTAGCGAATGTGGCATGCACGGCAGAAGACCTGGAAAGCGCAAGTGGAATTGAGATTCCCTCGCTTCCTGCGGGGACCCTTCCTTCCTTCTCATCCGGTCAGCTCAGCCTAGTCAGCTGGAGGTGTGTGGCCCAGCTATCAGCCAACACCAATCAGCACCGCCCCGACTGCTAGACGCCAACTGCTAGCCCAGTACTCAATGCAGCCACATAAGTGAGCCCAGCTGAGCCCAGCCAAGCCAGCCAAAGTTATTCACGCCTGTGTCTGTTGCCAGACGTTCATGGCCATGGCTGTGGGTTCAGCCAGGTTGTTCAACCCGACTTCCTTGTGAGTTTACAGATCCTGCTGTCACTTAGCTCATTAGGACAGATCAAATAATTGCTTCATTTCCCTTATTTAGTTTTCTTCCCAAACAGAAATAGTCTTGTTTTATCTGATTAGTAAAACTCAAATATATGCTAATTGTATATCCAAAGCATTGGGGAGAAGTCGAAATACTAATACGTTGACTCTGGGCGGCAGGATTCCAAGTGATCTTGCTACTTATTCTAAGGCTGCATGGTTCCGGCATGATCCTGCGTGCTATGTATCTAGACGCACGCATGTTGGCAGTCACGGTTGGGCTATGAAGTGTCGGTGCTGTCACTCAAGAATGGTGTGACTCTGCCTTCACTGACCATTGTCTCCCTGTGAGGTTTCCAACAATGACGAACAGGAAACCAGAGTACCCCATTTATTAACTGGGCCAGTGCTTGATACTCCAGTGTAAACTTTCGTGAAATTCATTGCCTTGATGCTTAAGCAGGCCCTCTCCTCCCCTGTCTCCCTGCTACCCAGATCCCAATGTTACCACCGCCTGGAGGGAGACCTTCTGAATGAGGAGGGGGAGCGGAGGGGACGGCAGGGACCCTGACGGGCCACCATGGGGTGGATCCAGGCAGGCAGACCCACAGCCCTCCTGTGTGACAGACAGAGGCCGTTTTCTTTCTTCCTATGGTACATTTAAGTTCACATGCCTCACTGTGAGGTTTGCAGATCCCGAAGTCTAAGGGGGTGGGGTTGGCTAATGGGTGTGAATAACGGGGTGGGGTGGAGACCTGGGGAAGCTGGAGACAGTCTTTGGAGACAGGCATGCCAGATTTTTAAAACACTGTGCTGTCAAACAGAAGTCTGGAGCTACTCTTCTCAATGAAAAGTCGGGTGTTCTGCCCTCTCCCCAACTTCAGGAACACTTACCACGATTGTTAGGGTCCACACACTATCACCGTGCCACACGGGCTGAGGTTAGGCTGCCTTCCGACTCTTTTGCTTTACATTAAGTTAATCGAAGATTTCTGTGCAGCCTCAATTTAACCTGCCCATATGGAATTAAGAATCCCTCGGGCTGGAGTCAGGGGTGGAGTCTGGCTCAGCCCTCTGCGTCTGCATAATCAGGGCCTGGAAACAGCAGCGATGTCAGTGTCGAAGCAGACAGCACGGCACAGCCGTCCAGTAAGGAACAATCCCTGGCCTGTTTATTTCCTCACTGCTCTCTGCTCTTTGCCTCCGCTGTTCTAGGATTTCTGTTGGCCGGAGATGAGGTAGACTCACCTCCTTAAACTAGTCTTACCTGATCTTCCCCGTCTGCTTGCTTCTTCCCTATCTTTAGCTCCTCGGGTTCTCAGACCTTTGGGAATAGGTGGGAGCCAAAGACCCTGCCAGAAATCCCCCTGGGAGTTCATGATAGGCTGGCACAGAGATTTGTGAAAGAAATGTTTGTGTGTCCTTTATTCCTCAGGAGGCTGCATTATACCTGGAGTCATACTGTAGATAGAAGGCAGGCAGCACAGTATGAAAAGAAGGGAGCAGTGCAGAGGGACTCTGTGGCTCAGGGGCCGACTGTGAGCTTTGCAGTCGCATCTGTCTCAATCTTCTTCATAGCCGGGTAACTCACCGAATCTCAGTTTCCTCATCTGGGATATGGACACTTAATAATACCTTCCTTATAAGGTGGTTTTGTTACCAAAACACCAGGGGTTTGGTCTAGGCCCTGCCGCTCACCGCAGTGAAAGCCAATGACTGAGATGAGGAGTACTGCCAAGGAAGAAGGCTTAATCGGGTGCTTCAGCCAAGGAGATGGGAGCTCAGTCTCAAATCCATCTCCCTGGCCACCGAAAATTAGGGGTTTATATAACAGGGATAGCAGGGAAGAAATGTAGTAATGTGTAGGAAAACAGGATCTAGGGAGGAGCAAGGAAACAATCATGGTGAATGAGGGGCCTGGGGTCTCATTGCCTGGATGTGATGATCTGGTGAATTTCAGTTCTATCCTTTTTTTTGAGAGGACTGAATGCCATTTCCTGAGAAAGGAACTCAGATAAAACAAATATAAGTTTCAAGCTTTAAGACAAGAAGGATCAATTTCTATGTTTACCAAAAAAATTGGGTCGGTTTCAGTCCCCTCTTTATAGATTCCTCAACCATGGGGCATCTGGTCATCAGTCTTTCTGGCTGCTTCTGCTGGGGAGAGGCATTGTGGGTCGCTCCATACTATGGATGACCTCATGGCCATCCAGGAATCAAAGGTTAATCTAATACTAAAGTTTTTCTTCCGAAACACAATCTTTCTCTTCAGTCCCCCACTTTCACCAGAGACAAATCACAGCAGGACCAATCTACCTGCAAAATAAGCTTCAGTCTCTCACATACTTGGCCTGATTACCCACACAAAATGCAACAAGAATCGCTGTTCACATTGGCTGCCCTACACTGGCTTTGCTGAACCTCTCACAAGACCATTTCAATCAAAGCCCTAGGAAAACAACCAGTTCCTTCAACTGTGTCCCATTACCAAAGAAAAATATTGTTTTAACTGTATGCAAACAAACAGATTGCCATGAATTAAGAATATTCACAAATAGTTTGCAAATTCTGGATAAATTAGTCGGAGAGAGAAATATGCCTCAAATTCTGTTTCCAAAAATATACTCTGCTCAATATACTTAAATGATACTTAAAGACCTTACATGTCTCAAAAGAAAAAAATTCTTCAGACTCTGAAAAACAAAATAAAAAGAATCAGCAATATTTCAAACAAAAAAAGCCATAAAAGTTTTTCAATCTCCATTAGTTCAGTCCATGCAATCAACTCCTGCTCTGCTTCATGCTGTTAGCCATCTTCGTAAACACATCAGTCTTTCCACTGACACACTGAAGTTTTCTCTCATATCCAATGGCACAATCTCCAAAGTTATCAGAAACTTGCATTCAAGAGTCCTTTTCATGAATTCCCCCCAAAGAAGAAAGGCCTGGACAATGGCTGATTATAAGTCACTTTTTGAGAAGAATCAACACAAAACAACAACTGTGGATGGCAAAAGTCTTAGGACAGCCATAGTTAAAGACGCTGTTGACAAGGAAATTTGGTTATTTCTGTAGCATACAACAATTTAACATAAAAATCATAATATTACTGACAACATACTAAGACATATCAGAACTTTAAGAAACTCATATAATCCTGGAACACATTAACAACACATCTATGTAAACATAACCCAAAGGGAGCTAAACAACGCCTCAGATTTGAAATTCTTCCTGCATTTTTTGTTTGTTTGTTTGTTTTTGAGACAGGGTCTCGCTCTGTTGCCCAGACTGGGGTGTAGTGGTACGATCTTGGCTCACTACAATCTCTGCACCCTGAATTCAAGCAATCCTCCCACCTCAGCCTCCAAAGTAGCTGAGACTACAGGCATGAGCCATCACACCCAGCTAAGTTTTGTATTTTTGGAGTAGAGATGTGGTTTTGCTGTGTTGTCCAGGCTGATCTCTTTACTTCTGGGCACAAGCAATCCCCCCACCTTGTCTTCCCAAAGTGCTGCAATGCCTGGCTTGCATAATTCTAACATAACAAATAAGCCTAATAAGCCCAATATGCTTCTCTTGGACTTCAGGGAACCTAATATCCAAAAAAGTTAGTTTAAGGTCAGATAATTTAAAACCTGAAATTTTGCTGTTGGGAAGTCTGTCAAATATCGAAGTTTCAAGACACTTGATATCACAAAATAGGATCACGAGTTACTATAAAACAATCATTCATTTGGCCAAAATTATAATACAAAAACGTTTTCTCTTGATAGAGAGGAGACTCAGTTTCCTAAACAATGAGACCTAATAAAGATAGCATGTGGCCGGCTAAATTCTTTCTCCTTCCCTCTATTTTTTTTCTTCTGTGGTTTTACTGAAAAGATAAACAAAAATCTCTTATCTCTTACATGAACATTTTGTTAAAAAGAGAAAACCAAATTTTACCTTTGTATGGTATGTTATTAATTTTAATAAAACATTATAAATAAATCTGTCTAATCAGTTTGACCATAAGGTGAGAGTTCCATACACTTTTTATAACCTTGTATAATTTTATATTAAAGAGCAGATCAATGCTCCAAGAAAACCCTGTTTTTCCGACACATGGGCCCAGACACTGGCCTTCCATAGGCATGTGTGTTTTGATATTAATGTTTAATTTATAGAAATACTCTGAACTAATCTTGCCCCTCAAAATTGGCCCTTACAATCTCACACACCCATCTCTTCCTTAATAGTACCTGGGTCTAGAGGGATTGCATAGTTTTGATTTCTGGCCCTGTGTCTCATGAAAACAGTTCATTTTGAGTTTCTCCTTCTCCTGGGTCTAAAGATGAGCCTTCAACTGGTGTCAGAGCTCAGGATTTAGCAGGGGTCGGTGCCTTTTTCAGACCTAGGAGTCAAAGCTCTGTAACTTAACAGCACAGTAGAATATTTATGTTACAGGTCAAGTGCAGTGGCTCAGGCCTGTAATCCCAGCACTTTGGGAGGCTGAGGGGCTGAGGCAGGTGGGTCACCTGAAGTCAGGAGTTTGAGACTAGCCTGGCCAACAGTGAAACCCTGACTCTACTAAAAATAAAAAATTAGCCGGGCATGGTGGTGCACGCCTGTAATCACAGCTACTCGGGAGTGTGTGTGGTGTGTGTATGTGGTATGTGTGTGTGCTATGTGTAGTCTGTATATGTGGTGTGTGTAGTTGTATTTGGTGTGTGTGTAGCGTGTATGTTTGTGTGTTATGTGTAGTTGTGTGTAATGGTGTGTGTAGTTGCATGTATTAGTGTGTGTATGTGGTGTGGGGGCATGTGTGGTGTGTGTGTGGTGTGCATATGTGGTGTGTATAGTTCTGTGTATATGGTATGTATGTAGTGTGTGGCATGTAGTGTATGTGTGTGGTGTGTGTGGTGTGTGTATGTGATATGTGTGTAGTGTGTATATAGTGTGTAGGTATGTATGGTGGTGTGTGTGGTGTGTGTGTAGTGTATATATGGGGTGTGTGTGTGGTGTGTGTGTAGTGTGTATATTGGATATGTGTAGTTGTGTGTGTGTGGTATATGTGTAGTGTGTATGTGGGCTGTGTGTAGTTGTGTGTGTAGTTCTAGAGACAGAACCGTGACCAAAAGCATCAAAAATGTGATAGGTCCTAAGCCAAAATTATCAAAGTAAGACAACTAACTTTTTAATCTATTATTTAAAAATGGTAAATGCAAACATTAAGTTTGGAAATTCAATATGACTATGAGTAATCCTCATATTGTACTATGTATATGTGATGTATGAGGTTGTATGTATGTGGTGTGTGTATGGTGGTGTGTGTAGTGTGTATATGTGGTGTGTGTAGTTGTGTGTATGGTGGTGTGTGTGTGTAGTGAGTATATGTGGCATGTGTAGTGTGTATAATGGTATGTGTGTAGTGTGTATATGTGGTGTGTGTAGTATGTGGTGTGTAGTTGTGTGTGGTATGTGTAGTGTGTATATGTGGTGTGTGCAGTTGTGTGTATGTGGCATGTGTGTGTAGTTATGTATATATGTGGCGTGTGTGGTTGTGTGTATGGTGGTGTGTGTGTAGTTTTGTGTATATTTGGTGTGTATAGTATGTGGTGTGTGTAGTTGTGTGTATGTGGTGTGTGTGTAGTTGTGTGTATGGTGATGTGTGCAGTGCATATATGTGGTGTGTGTAGTTTTGTGTATGGTGGTATGTGTATAGTGTGTATATGTGGTGTGTGTAGTTGTGTGTGGTGTGTGTAGAGCGTATATGTGGTGTGTGTAGTTGTGTGTATATGATGTGTAGTGTGCATATGTGGTGTGTGTAGTTGTGTGTATGGTGATGTGTGCAGTGCATATATGTGGTGTGTGTAGTTTTGTGTATGGTGGTATGTGTATAGTGTGTATATGTGGTGTGTGTAGTTGTGTGTGGTGTGTGTAGTGCGTATATGTGGTGTGTGTAGTTGTGTGTATGTGGTGTGTGTGCTCATGGCTCTTGCCTCTCAGGGTCTCTATCTGACGCCCCTGGCTTCTGCAGCACCCCCCATGCCCTCTGTTGTGTCTGGCCCATTGTGGTTGGGCTTCTTTAGGAGTGGCACCACTTTCAGTCAACTCTTGTCAGCTCCCACTCCTCACACTGTGTCCTCCTTGGTACCTGTGGATTCTGATCTTTTCCATGTCTCTCAGATGGTGCTGTGACATGCTTTTCATTGGCATTTTCCTTAGCCCCCGGCCTAAGTTTCAGCTTTCTCCACCTTATTCAGTCATTTACCTGACTACTTTTGCATAATTTCCTATTTTCCAAAAAATTAGCATCTTTTGTCCATTTTGTCTCCTAATAATCTTTGACCTTGTGAGCCTACCCTTTTTTTTTTTTTTTTTTTTTGAGATAGGGTCTTGCGCTGATGCCCAGGCCGTAGTGCAGTGGTGCGATCTCTGCTCACTGCAACCTCTACCTCTGGGGCTCAAGTGATCCTCTCACCTCAGCCTTTTGGCCATGTTGCCCAGGCTGGTCTCAAACTCCTGAGCACAAGAGATCCGCCTGCCTCAGCCTCCCAAAGTGTTGGGATTACAAGTGTGAGCCACCACACCCGGCCCAGGTGTATGCTTTTAAAAAAATATTCATTTAGCCTGGTTTTATTCAGGTTTATGGAGGGAGCAGAGATAAACAGATGTGCTTTATATTACTGTGTGTAATTCAAAGTCCACGACCTAGATTATTGCATGAATTAAATGGAATATACTAGCCAAAACGATTTTCTAACTCGTTCTGTAAAATTTGCAAGCTTGTTACACCCAAAATCAACTTACTTCTAAATTCTAGTTGTCATGAAGTTTCACCACCTTTGCCATTTTAACGTGTATAATAGTTCAGTAGCATTAAGTACGTTCACATCGTTGTGCAATCAATCTGCAGAGCTTTTTCATCTTGTAAACCTGAACACTGTGCCTGTTAAACAACTTTCCTTTCATGCCTCCACCAGTCCCTCACATCTATCATTCTATTTTCTGTCTCTGTGAGTTTGACTGCTCTGGGCACTTTATTTAAGTGGAGTTATATGGCATCTGTCCTTTTGTGTCTGGCTCATTTCACTTAAGCCTAATGTTAAGTAAAAGGTTCATCCTAGGCTGGGCATGGAGGCTCATGCCTGTAATCCCAGAACTTTGGGAGGCTGAGGCTGGTGGATCACCTGAGGTCAGGAGTTCAAGACCAGCCTGGCCAACATATGGTGAAACCCCTTCTCTACTAAAAAATACAAAAATCAGTTGGACGTGGTGACACATGCCTGTAGTCCCAGCTATTTGGGAAGCTGAGGCAGAAGAATAGCTTGAAGCCAAGAGGTGGAGGTTGCAGTGAGCCAACATTGTGCCACGGCACTCCAGCCTGGGTGACAGAGCGAGACTCTGTAGAAAGAAAGAAAAAGAAAAAAAGAAAGAAAAGAAAGAAAGAAAGAAAGAAAAGAAAAAGAGACAGGAAGAATAAGAATAAAGAATAAGAAAAGAATAAAGAAAAGAAAGAGGGAGGGAGGGAGGGAGGAAGGAAGGAAGGAAGGAAGGTAGGTAGGTAGGTAGGTTCATCAACATTGTGGCATATGACAGGACTTCCTTCCCTTGTGGGCCGAGTAAGATTCCACTGTAGGTGTGAAACCCTGTTTTGTTACCCTCTCCATCTATGGGTGGACTTTGGGTTGCCTGCCTCTGTGTTCTGCTGTTGACAACACTGCATGAGCATGACTGTGCAAATCTCTTGGAGATCCTCCCTCAGTCCTTTTGGATGTGCACACAGCAGTGGGGTTCCTGGATCGTATGGTGGTTCTATTTTTAACTTTTTGAGTTACCACCATACGTTTTCCACTGTAGCTGTGCCATTTCCACATTCCCATAGTCAGGGCACAGAGGTTTCAATTTCTTCAATCCTTTTAAAAAATAAATACATGCTCCTTCTGAGTACACTTCAAAAAAAGAAACATAAAAACATTAAAACCACCCATACCCTATTCCTACCGTGAGAACTGTTAACATTTCCTTTTCTCTAATTTTAAGTAAAAATTCAGCACGGCTGGTTAGGAGCCAGTATTTTGAGTCCTAGTGTTAGGCTGACCTCTAGAGGTAGATCAGGCACATTGCCGCCTTCTACTGGTGCCTCTAATCTGACATTAAGGGTGGCAATGCCATAGCCTGGCATATGTGAGGCTTTTGAAAACCCTGGCTGATTGGCATATCTTTTCTAGGTGTTTATGTACGTCTTCTACAAAGCTTGAGGCAGGAGTTCTTCCAAAAGAATAAAAAATATTGGAATTAATCTAACTGGGACAAAATGTTGCCAAAAGGCTGGGTTTGATTCGTCATGTGGATTTGTTGAGCTCCGTCTGCAGGTGTTGGGGAGCTCCTCCGTAGCTTTCACTGGATGTCCCTCGGGACCACGCAGCAGGGTCCTGAAGTTTGCAGTTGGCTGATGGGTTAATGCGTGACCACACAGGTCTCTCCCTCGCGCCCAGGTTCTCTGTCCTACCTGTGTGTGCTGCCCAGGGAGGAAGGGCCTGGGGCAGAACCCCCACTGCATGTTCTGAGTCCGCTCTGCAAGAGGCCGGTGGTTGTGGCTTTTCCTGCCACTGCTTGCCGTCTCCCAGGGACTTTCTCCTTCCGGGGTGGTCCCTGGAGGATCCAGAAACAAGAGACTCCTGTTCTCCCATTATCTGTCTCATCTCACTCAGTACTTTTGGGGAAAAAAGGTGAAAAATTTGCTTTGGATTAGTGGAAAGGTTTGAAGACACACAGCTGGCCTACTAAGCTTGGAGCAGGTGCTTCGAGCACATCAGGCGCTCAGACATAATTTCCTAAAGGACGCAAGGGTTGCAGGCCTTGGCATCCAGAGGCCCTGTGTGTTCAGTGGGAGGATGCTTGTGTGAGGCTGGGGTGGTGGTGCTAAGGGAATCATTTAGGTTTTGTTTACTTAAAAAGTAGTTAGTTCTGGAGAGTGGAGATATGAGGATGTTTATTATTCTTTCTATATTTAATATTTCTTAAATTATGAAAAGGAAATAGTCTTAGAAAAGCAACGGGCTCTGTATTAAACATCTCACTTATTTCTCTGTAACACCAAAAACTTATAATTCAGCTGAAGTGAGTTTTTGTTTGGTAGCTACAAATAGCTCTTGTGCCATAGAAATGCTTTTCCTCCGGTTGTATTCATGGGCAGTGTGGTTGTCTTTTACCAGTGTTGACTCCTAGGCTTAGCCACTGCTGCAGGTCAAACTTATATCAACCATATAGTTCAAAACTGGATACTTCAAATGTGCTGTGATCTCCAAAATAGCCCTTTCAGGCCATAAAGGACAGGGTACTCTGACTCCTGCTCTTGATGAGGGCTGATTGTGACACCAGGCGAGGGGGGAAGGGACACAGGGCGCCATCTCTGCAGCTGCATCTTTGTCCAGAAACAGACATCGTTCAGGGGACACCTGAGCCTCTGGCAGCTCACGGCAGTTATAGGGTGGCTGGGTCTTTTCTAAAGTCCTGCATTTTTATGGCCTACAGTCATGGTGTCTCCACTACTGGCTGTGTTTCTGTTGCTCCTTCCTGCCCTCAGCCAGTCTGCCCACCGTGGAAGTTTGCATTTCTTTCTGTCTCTCTCTCTCTTTTTTTTTTGAGACAGAGTTTTACTCTGTCACCCAGGCTGGAGTGCAGTGGTACGACCTCGGCTCACTGAAACCTCCACCTCCCGGGTTCAAGTGATTCTCCTGCCTCAGCCTCCCAAGTAGCTGGGATTACAGGGGTGTGGCTGTAATTAGCCACACCTGGCTAATTTTTGTATTTTTAGTAGAAACAGGGTTTCACCATGTTGGCCAGGATGGTCTCCAACTCCTGAGCTCAGGTGATCCGCCTGCCTTGGCCTCCCTACCTACTGGGATTACAGCTGTGAGCCACTGCGCCTGGCCTTGGGTCTGCTTTTCTAACCGCCCTGGGAATTTGTAACCAGAGAGCAATCCTCAAAGTTTCGGAGCTCCAATTCGTACTACCTGTGTCACCTGAAAAACCCCCGAACCAAGAATTCAGACTGGTTCCTTGGTTGGTAGCACCCTCGAGTGCCTGCCAGGAGCAAATTGCTTATCATCTCCAGAACAACATACCTGCAACCACAGTTAGATGTCCAGATCTTTGGCACAACTTTGGATGAGCCAGAACCTTACATGGCAAAAACGACGTTGCAGATGTGACTGAATTGAGAATGGCAAGATGGGGAGATTATCCTGGAGTGTTGGCTTGGCCTGGTGTAACCGAATGGGTCCTTAGAGGGATAAAGGAGGTAGGAGTCAAGGAAGGAGACATGATGACAGCAACAGGTGGGGCGGGGGTGGCTGGCTATGGAGGGGGAAGGAGCCATGAGCCTCGGATGCAGGTAGCCTCTAGAGGCTGGGACAGGCCAGGCACACGTTCTCCTCGAAGCCTCCAGAAGGAGTGTGTTCCCTGCCGACACTTTGATGTTAGTCTACTTGGGATTTCTGACCTCCAGAACTGTAAGATAATACATTTGTATTGTTTAGTCCACTGTTTGTGATAATTTGTTACAGTAGCAATAAGATATTAATGCCACTGCTTTGTCGAGATAAATTTACGTGTCATACAACTGACTCATTTGACACGTCCGATTCAGTGGTTTTATAGTATGTTTACAGAGTTGTAACTTTTCAAAGATGGATCAAAACACGCTACACAGTGAAAGACAAACGATCTTTAGATCACATGGTGCCCTCTTTTCCTGGATAATGCCGCGTACGAGGCACCGTCTGCATTCAGGGCGGTCTGCTGGGTGCTGCTGACAGAATCACAGGACCCCGTAGGACCCTCGTACATCTGCGTTTCCTTTTTATCTTAATAGACAAACCTTTTCTCATAGCCCTTTTTGTTACATTTCCCTCCACGATGTTTCAAATATTTATTTGCTGCCACTTACCTTGAACCAGCTCTCTTTTGATTTTAGCTATCGAACTTCTAAATCTTAAATTTCTAATCTGTTGCTAAGACGCCTCATAGCACCCTATGCAACTAATAAACTTCTAAATGAACGGCCACGACTCATATTTCGTTTTGTGTATTTTTCACTAACTAACTTGTTTTTGTTTTTTGCTTGCTTCTTTGTTTTTTGAGACAGGATCTCGCTCTGTCTCCCAGGTTGGAGTGCAGTGGCTCAATCATGGCTCACTGCAACTTCCACCTCCTGGGCTCAAGTGATTCTCCCACCTCAGCCTCCCGAGTAGCTGGGACTACAGGTGTGCACCACCATGCCCTGCTACTTTTTGCATTTTTTGTAGAGATGAGGTTTTACCATTTTGACCAGGCTGGTCTCAAACTCCTGTCCTCAAGTGACCCACCTGCCTCGGCCTCCCAAAGTGTTGGAATTACAGGCATGAGCCACTGTGCCTCGCCTCACTAACTTTATAAGCCTCCAATTCAAGGAGTTTGTTCTATATGAAGCTTTGAAAATGCCTGCTCATCGGGGATGGTGGTCCATGATATTTGATACTAACACTGAGTTGTTCTGTGGGTGATGAGATCGAGCAGGAATCTGTATGTTCATCCTTATAATCCTCCAAAATAAGATATCTGTTTTCTGGCCCTATTTTAAGGTAGGTAGATTTTTTTTTTTAAGCTGATATATTACAAATCTTCCAAATTACTTACACAAGAAAAAAAAAATCTCAAGCATTCTCTCCTTCTTTAAAAAAAATTTAGGGCCAAGCACTGTGGCTCACACCTATAATCCCAGCAGTTTGGGAAGCCAAGGCAGGAGGATCACTTGAACCCAGGAATTAAGACCAGCCTGGGCAACATGGTGAAGCACCGTCTCTACCAAAAAGTCTAAAATGTAGGCATGGTGGTGCGCGTGTGTAGTTCTTGCTACTTGGGAGGCTGAGGTGGGAGGATCACTTGATTCTGGGAGGTTGAGGGTGTGGTGGGTTATGACTGTGCCACTGCACTCCAGCCTCAGTGACAGAGCAGGACCCTGTCTCAAAAAAAAAAAAAAAAATTAACCCCCAAAGCCAAAATATATTAAGAATTTTAAGATGCTGACAGCAGAGCGGTAAACCCAGCACAGGCCCTTCTGAGCCTGGTGGCCCAGGTGACCTCACAGCTCACATGCCACGAAGCCTACTCTGTTGTAAGGTACCTTCTTTCAATCCTTCCACCCCAGCGGCCTGACCCAAGGAAAAGGTTTAAGAACCACTGTTTTCAAATTCCCTGACCCCTGCCATGGGGCTCATTTCATATAAAAAAAAAATTAAAATTTTAAGTTGTGGTAAAGTGTATGTAATACAACTTGTCTTAATGTTTTAAGTGTATTAAGTATATTTAGATTGTCTTGCAACCCTCACCATCATTCATCTCCAGAACATTTTCATCTTCTCAAATTGAAACTCTGTACTCATTAAACCTTAACTCCCCATTCCTCAACCCCCAGCTCCAGGCAGCTACCAACATTCTAGTTCTGTCTCTATTAGTATTTTTTTGAGACAGAGTCTTGCTCTGTCATGCAGGCTGGAGTGCAGTGGCGTGACCTTGGCTCACTGCAACCTCTGCTGCCCAAGTTCAAGTGATTCTCCTGCCTCAGTCTCCCAAGTAGCTGGGATTACAGGTGCCCACCACTACACCCAGCTATTTTTTTGTATTTTTAGTAGAGTTAGGGTTTCACCATGTTAACCAGGCTAGTCTCGAACTCCTGACCTCAAGGGATCCATCCACCTCAGCCTCCCAAAGTGTTGGTATTACAGGTGTGAGCCACCACACCTGGCCTGCCTCTATTATTTTGACTGCTCTAGATACCTCTTGTGAGTGGAATCACACAGTAATTTTCCTTTTGTGACTGCTTATTTCACTCAGCACAATGTCCTCAAGGTTCATCCATATCGTAGCATGTACCAGAATTTCCTTCCTCTTTAATGCTGAATAATTTCCATTGTGTGTATGTACCGTATTTTGCTTATCTACTTGTCCACTGATGGAAACTTAGGTTGCTTCTCCCTCTTGGCTATTGCTAATAATGCTGTTGTGCACATGGGTGTACAAAAATCTCTCGGAGACCCTGCTTTCCATTATTTTGGGTTTATACCTAGAAGTGGAATTGCTGGAGCATGCTGTAAGTCTGTTTTGGGGAACTGCCATGTCTGTTTTCCATGGTGGTGGCACCATTTTACAGCCTCACTAACAGTGCACAAAGGTTCCAGTTTCTCCACAGCCTTGCCAACAATTGCTAGTTTCTGTTTTTGGTAGTCACCACACTAATGGGTGTGAGGTGCTATCTCATTGTGGTTCCGCTTTGCTTTTCCCTGATGATTCCTGATGCCGAGCTTTATTTGTTTTTAAATGTGGTCTTGAATGCTCACAGTGATCCTTCTCCCTGCCTTTCCAGGAAGGAGATGAAGTTGCTGGAACAGGCAGGCTCTCTGAAAGGCTCCCTGAGTGTGGAAGAGCAGCTGTCACTCATCAGTGGTTGTCCCAGTATCCAAGAAGCAGTAGAGGGCGCCATGCACATTCAGGTGAGTGAAGGATGCTGGCGCCGCCTCTGTGGGGCCTAAGACGTTTTCACGCAGCTTCTCCAGAGGAACGGGGCAGGATACAGCAGTGGCAGGTGTGGGCATTTTGCATCTTCAAGGGCAGGATTTTGTTTTATGTGATAGGAAGTGTGGTCCTCAGAACACCCTCTATACTGGTTTCTCATCAAACTACTGTGACAATGTTTTGTTTTAGGAGGCCAGTGCCTTATCCACAAGACCATTAGGGCTTCTGGTGACAATGTTGTATTTTAGAGGCATTTATTTTGTTTTATTATCTTATCAAATGAGAGATTATTCTTTTCTCATATGTAATTGAGCAAAAGCTTAAATCATCAAAAAGAAAACCTTTTACTTAGATGTAGACTTTCCGACAACTTTACTTTAGAAAAGAGAAATCCTCATGGGTGCTGTCTGCACAGCAGGATGAGCCTGGAGAGGTGAGTGGTCCCTCCAGGTGGAGCTGGGAGCAGCTCTCGGGGCTTGGCCCTTTCCAGACACCCACGCACAGGCCCTGTCCTGTTGAAGAATCCCAAGGCATATCCTTGTCTTTTCAAAGCCTGCACTTACTGCTATAATGTTTCTGCAAATTTACCTAAAACGAAAAGAGTCATTATTCCCAGTATAGCTCCTTGATATTTTGTGTTCTGAGATTTGCACATTTCACGTTGTTACTCCGTTGATATCATAGCCGAGAATTTGGAAGCAAGCCGAAAAGGCCGTGTGTGTTCTCTGGTCAGTTGATGCTCTAAGATTTGGGTCAAATACAGAAGATGGAGGTTTTAGGTCTCTATGACTCTAAGATTTCTTAAAATGGTTAAATTCCTCAATTTGCTAAAAATTCATTTAACAAATGTGTGTCACAACAGAACACAAGGAGAGGACTGTTTTTCAACTTCTTATCTCTTTCTAATATATTATCCTCTGTCTCTTGATATGGTGAAGTTTGTATGAAGTTGTAGGGTCTTTAAAGGGACCAGAGGGCTCCTAATGAGTTTCCAGGGCCACCTGTTTCAACCCTTACTCAGTTGCGGATGCTATAAGAGGACTTGCTTCTGAAGAGCACAGATGCTCTCCAGGCCTGGTCTTGGCAGAGAAGCTTCTTTCACATGAATTTAGTTTAGTTTTTTTTTTTTTTTGAGATAGAGTCTTGCTCTGTCACCCAGGCTGGAGTGCAGTGGTGCGATCTTGGCTCATTGCAACCTCTGCCTCTTGGGTTCAAGTGATTCTTGTGCCTCAGCCTCCCAAGTAGCTTGGATTACAGGCATGAGTCACTGCGCCCGACCATGAGTTTAGTTTTTAAGGAAAGTATTTAGTTACATAATGTGATTGAAATATGAATAAGTGATCTATTTCTATAATTTCTACTTTCACATTTCCCAGAATGCCTTTGTTCAAACTCTGGGCTGATATCTCTAACTTCAGCGTGTTTGTGTGTGTGATTACAATCACTTTTAGTCCCTCTAAACAGAGTTCCCACCCCGTGTTACCTTTGCTGCTTGGAGATGTTTGCTATGCAGAGCTTTTTGAATCCATCGACAATGTTGGCACTGCAAATTTATCCCCAGTGTCAAAGACTAATTCTGAAACATTTAGGTGTTTTTCCCTGTTGTAATAATATACTTGTGATTCCGTAGTATGGCAACTGGCTGTTTTATTTATCTTTTTTTTTCTTTTTGTGCCTGTTTCTTCATTCCTTCAACTTTTTTTTCTTTTAAAGAATCTTTCTAGAGCTAATTTATAAATTTCCTAGCAGCAGCAATTGTAAAGTCAATCCCCAGGAATAATTCATCTATCCATGTTAAATTTCTTTGTCTCCCTATCCAATTTTTTTGATAGTTTATCATATGATTTCTGTGAACATGTAAAACTACCCTAATCGAGTTAGTTCTGGTGAATGTGTCTTCCTCAAATAGTGTATTGTTTTTTATAAAGTGGGGAGCCCTCTGTAGTATGAGAACATTATAATAGTCTTGGGTAATAAGGCAAGTTTTTCTGTTAAAGAGTAATTTGGGGGGAATATGTGAATTTCGAAGGTATGTAAGTGCTTACATGGTACTTGGCACATAGAAAATGGCAATTATTTTACATCATGACCATTTATAACAATTTTGGTAATAAAGAATCATGTGGGGCAGTATATGGTGTTCTGTTCATGGCTGGCAC
The DNA here is from genome assembly GCF_009761245.1 of Sapajus apella. Classification (NCBI taxonomy): domain Eukaryota; kingdom Metazoa; phylum Chordata; class Mammalia; order Primates; family Cebidae; genus Sapajus; species Sapajus apella. The sequence goes on from NW_022437054.1 coordinate 5,167,416, forward strand.
TACTGAAAACTGCTCTTTAACTACAGTCGATCTTTATTTTATAGATTAAATGAGTGTATTTACATGACATGACATGTCGAGCCACATCTGTTATGCAGAACACAGAGCTAGGCAGGATGAGGAGAGAAAACTAGAGAAGGACGATGTAAACCAGGAGGTTTAATTCCTTTGAGAGTTTATATTCTTCAGAAATTGTTGTACCTCCAGTACCAGAGGGAGGAATGGGTAGGGATAGCTCTGCCTGGGAGGCTTCGGGAAGGTTTAATGCAGGCAGGATTTGAGCTTGTCTTGACCTGTGACAAGTGAATTTTGGGGGTGGGGGTGGGAGGACTGTGTCTCAGGAAGAGATGAACAAGATGCGAAGTCCCTTTGAGGGTGCTCGTAAGGCCACATTACGGATCCACTGGAGAGGTGGGAAAGGCTGGCCTAAGGTGGAAACTAAGTCGTCATGCTATGAATGCCAACCTGAAGAATTACTTAGGTGAACTGAGTAATTATGTAGTGCTTAGAGGCATACATGAAGAGAAGCGCTATTTAAGTGTTTCTTTAAAGAAATAAAGATGAAGGCTGTAATCCCAGCACTCCAGGAGGCTGAGGTAGGTGGATTGCTGGAGCTCCGGAGTTTGAGACTAGCCTGGCCAACATGGTGAAACGCTACCTCTGCTGAAAATATAAAAACTTAGCCGGGTATGGTGGCATGTGCCTGTAGTTCCAGCTACTCGGGAAGTGGAGGTGGGAGGATTGCCTGAGTCTGGGAGGTGAAGGTTGCAGTGAGCCGAGATCTGGCCACTGCACTCCAGACTGGGTAACTGGAGTGAGACTCCATCTCGCAACAAAACCAAACAAAACAGATTATGAGGCCTGAGGAAAAAATGATTATAAAACAGCAAAGAACTAGAGGGTTTGGATTTCAATCTGTGTCTTGATTAGAATCCTGCAAGAAAGGTATTCAGTGGGACAATGAAATGATTCAGACGGAAGGATGAGTAAGAAAAAAAAAATCAGCCGTTCATTTTTGCCAGTTGACTGATTTTCTTGGGCATGTTTACACGTTTCTTTCTTTCTTTCTTTCCCTCTTTCTTTCTTTTCTTTTCTTTTCTTTCTTTTTGAGATGGAGTCTGGCTCTTTCATCCAGGATGGAGTGCAATGGCATGATCTTGGCTTACTGCACCCTCCACCTCCTGGTTTTAAGGCATTGTCAGGCCTCAGCCTCTGGAGTAGCTGGGATTACAGGCATGTGCCACCACACCTGGCTAATTTTTTGTGTATATATTTTTTAATAGAGATGGGATTTTACCATGTTGGCCTGGCTGTTCTTTAACTCCTGACTTCAAGTGATCCACCTGCCTCTGTCCCCGCAAAGTCCTGGGATTATAGGCTTGAGTCACTGTGCCCAGCCTACACATTTCTTTATATGATGTAGAGAAAATTTAATCCTCTGAATTTGAAAACTAGCGCATAGGCTGGGCGTGGTGGTGACCCACGCCTGTAATCCCAGCATTTTGGGAGGCCAAGGTGGGCAGACTGCCTGAGTTCAGTAGTTCAAGACCAGCCTCGGCAACAGGGCAAAACCCCATCTCTACTAAAAACACAAAAAAATTAGCCACACGTGGTGGTGCATGCCTGTAATTCCAGCTACTCGAGAGGTTGAGGCATGAGAATCACTTGAACCCAGGAGGTGGAGGTTGCAGTGAGCCAAGACCGTGTCATTGCACTCCAGCCTGGGCGACAGAGTGAGGCCTTGTCTCAAAAACAACAACAAAACCTAGTGCATATTAGTGTCTCAGGTTTACCAAACAAACAAGTACATGAAACCCCCAAAGTGAAACCTACCTAATGCTGCACCATATGTTTGTTAAAGTACATTAGTGTTGCTAACAAAATGTCATGTTAAACATGTATCTTACAGAACTAAGCATCTCTATGTTGTAAAGAAAGTTTAGGACAATCCTGTTTAGGTCCATTATTCGAAAAATACTTATGATTTTTGTGTCTTTATATTTTTCCACTTCTCCTGTTTATTTTCTCTCTCTCTAATGCATTTGAGATTATACTGTAAATAGAATTTTGTATCAAGGTTTTTATTTAAAACTTAGAACGTTTCCTGCTGTGTGATTTGCTCAGGGGTAGATCAGATAGAAGACATATATATATGTATGTGTGTGTGTGTGTGTGTGTGTGTGTGTGTGTATACATATATTTTTATTTTTTATTTTTTTTGAGACAGAGTCTCGCTCTGTCGCCCAGGCTGGAGTGCAGTGGCACGATCTTGGCTCACTGCAACCTCCACCTCCCAATTAGTTACGATTACAGGCATGTGTACCACCACGCCTGGCTGATTTTTGTATTTTTAGTAGAGATGGGGTTTCACCATGTTGGCCAGGCTGGTCTCGAACTCCTGGCCTAAAGTGAGACATATGATTTTTAGACTTGAAAAACTGTGATATCCACCATTTGATGGCAAACCTGAAAGAAGCTTCCCTCTAAGAATGGCATTAGAGTTGAGGTTTCCAAAGTCCATGGCCTTTCCCAGGCTGCAACCACTAACCTGCCCGTGGTGCCGCCGCATCTCGGGGTCCACAGACTTCTTGCCCACAGAAACCTCTTAGCAGCTCTCACAGCTCCTTTTCCTGATTTATACAAAAAAGGTTCTCAGTGTAGAAAAATCAATCTAGGCTACTCATATAGTTTTCTTTAAAAAAGAAAAATTAATTGCTGTATCTGAATTGTACATATTTGGGATGCATGTGAGATTGATTCATGTGTTCAGTGTCTCATGGTCAAATCCCAGTGTATTAGGATACCCAGAACCTCACATGTTTATCTTTTATTTTGCTGGGAACATTATAAATCTTCTAGCTATTCTGTAATACATAATAAATTATTAACTCTAATTTTTGTACTGTACTATTGAATGCTAGAACTTATTCCTTCTAGCTAACTGTATTTTGTACTCATTAACCAGCTTCTCTTCATCCCTCCTTCCCATTCCTGGCCACTGCCGGCCACGGGGGTCCACCATTCTGCTCTCTACCTCCATGAGACCCGCTGCTTTGGCTCCCATACATAAGTGAGAACACGGGATCTTCGTCTTTCTGCGCCTGGCTTATTTCACTTAATACAACGATCTCCAATGTCGTCTCTGTTGCTTCAGTTTTCATGTAAAATATGTTGCCATGGTTTTCTTATAAAAACAAAATTATTATTACTTTAGGGAATTGTTCAAAAGCAGGTGGCAGAGCTTGAGGATACGCATGCTCATGCACACACAGACACACACACACACACACACACACACACACACACACACACACCCTGCCTGCCACAAATGCTTCTACTAAAAACAATCCCGCTGTCGGATCTGCCCAGCCTGATGGGGGGAAGCCCAGCAATGTGAGTGCAGTTTTCCCCCGTGGATTGTCTTCTACCCCAAACCCAGAGGGCGGGAGGCTGGGTCAGGACGTTTCCTAATAACTCTGCTGAAATGTGGGAGCATGCAAGAAAGAAACCTGAATTTCTAGAACTTAGTGCAATTTTGAAATCAAATCTTGCCTGGCAAGAAAATCTACTGTGCTGGAAAAATAAGGTTATTCTGAAAAGCCGGTCTCAAGCCTTGACTTTTAAAGCACATTAAGGCTCATTAGCCACTATATAGAGGCCTTATCTAATCTCTGGTCTCTGGAACTTAAAACTGAAGATCACAGTAGCTGGTGGGAGCCGTGGGAATGTTTAAAGAGTTATGAAGTTTAAATGGGGTTTCCTTACACAAAGTCAGAACAATAGCTGAAATTGAGAAGTAAAATTGATATTGTCTATGTAGGTGATCAGAATTTGCATTTCAACTATACCTTTAAAATGGAGAGAATGCTAGTCATTTTGAAAAGGACCTTCAGACCCTGTTAGTAATTATAGGAGGTAGTGTTCTTCTGGAAATTTATTTGTTTTCTCTGAGGATAGAAGCTTGTTAGACTTTCAGTCTCAGTTGACTAAGACTCAGAATATTCCTCCTTTTGGTAGGGATGGCCGGGGAGTGGGAGGTTCAGGCAGCACTGGGCACATGGGATGGCCAGCCCTAAGAATATTCGGGAATGTGCAAGGAAACTGGAGATACGCTTTTCCTGTTGTATGCGTTTTTTCTTTTTCTTTTTGAGATGGAGTCTCACTCTGTCACCCAGGTTGGAGTGTAGTGGCATGATCTCGGTTCACTGCAACCTCCACCTCCTGGGTAAAAGCAGTTCTCCTACCTCAGCCTCCTGAGTAGCTGGAATTATAGGTGTGCACCACCACACCAGGCTAAGTTTTGTATTTTTAGTAGAGATGGGGTTTCATCATGTTGGTCTGGCTGGTCTTGAACTCCAGACCTCAGGTGATCCACCCACTTTGGCCTCTCAAAGTGCTGAGATTGTAGGAGTGAGCCACTGCGTCTGGCCATACATGTTTTTTTTTCTTTAAAAATTGTAAAATCAGGTTTACTAAGGTATAATTTCAATACAAGAAAATTCACTTGTTTCAGCGTTCAGTGCTGTGTCTGACAGATGCATGTGGTCACGTATGAAACCAGCGTCACAGTCGGGCTTCAGAGCACAGAGCTCACCTCTTCCCGCCCTTCCCCGTGCCTTGCCCACCACGGATCTGGTTTTTGTCCCTAGAGTTTTGTCTTCTCCAGAAGGTTACGTAAAATGGAATCACACTTGATGCAGCCTTTTCAGTTTGGCTTCTTTCACAGAGTAAAATGAATTCGACGTTGTCTGTGTGGTTGCGGTTATTGGTAATTTGTTGCGGAGTGCTATGACATTGCTAAGGCGCATGGGACTCCGGGTGGACTGGGGCAAGCCCACCTCACGCACTCACGAGATCATCTGGAAGCACGAGGCTTCAGTTTTCACTTGCGAAGTGTGAAAACACTCTGTCCTAATGTTCTACTAGGTTCTTACCACAGCCCTTTCTTTTCAGATGGCTTGCTCTTGCCTTATTCAAATAGCATGCTTACAGAACGAGGCATGAGTCTTATTTCTGTGATGCTGTATTTTTATTTGCTTGGCTTTTTTGGTAGTACATGTAGCTTCAAAGGTATAATATGAGCAAGGAATGAAAAATGTTATAAGGCCAAGTGTGGTGACTCAAGCCTGTAATCTCAGCACTTTGAGAGGCTGAAGTGGGTGGATCACTAGAGGTCAGGAGTTCAAGACCACCTTGACCAATATGATGAAACCCCATCTCTACACAAAAAAAGAAAAAATTAGCCAGGTGTGGTGGCGTGCGCCTGTTGTCCCAGCTACTTGGGAGGCTGAGGCAGGAGAATTGCTTGAACCCAGGAGGCAGAGGTTGAGCTGATATCTCATCACTGCACTGCAGCCTGGGCGAAAGAGTGAGACTCCATCTCAAAAAAAAAAGTTGTATGTTCAAGAGACAGGCGAATTTTTCTCTTAATCTGTAGTTATGTATTTAGCTTCTTCTATGACCAAATAGGACTTGAGAAAATGCTAAGTCAAAACATAAGAAGGACACTAAAATAAAGTCTTAGAAGAGGAGGGCATCCTCATGGCATTCAGTCTGTCTGCAGGTGAGGACTAAACATGGCCAGCCGCGTGGGCCCCCACAGCATCCAGGAAAGGCAGGTGTTGGCATGACTTGCACTGGCAGGCCCTGCAGTGATGGACGAGGCCATGACCTGCCTGTGTCTCAGACATCGTGGGACCTGCGAGAGCACTGGGAAGAGACTCCACGGTGATTTGTTCTCTTCGGCCTCTACCTCGTGGGGTGGAGTATGAAGTCACATGTGCTGGAGTAGAATGTTAGAAGGCAACAGGAAGCCTGGCGCAAGGTCAGCAGTAGCCTGAATTTCTACTTTGGGCATTTTGGCTTTTTCCCCTTCACAACCACCTGCCAGTGGAAGGTGGTAATTTTTTTTTTTTTTTTTTTTTGAGATGGAGTTTTGTTCTTGTCACCCAGGTTGGAGTACACTGGTGTGATCTTGGCTCACTGCAACCTCTGCCTCTTGAGTTCAATCAATTATCCTGCCTCAGCCTCCTGAGTAGCCGGGATTACAGGCACCCACTGCTATGCCTGGAAAATTTTTATATTTTTAGTAGAGACAGGGTTTCACCATGTTGGCCAAGCTGATCTCGAACTTCTGACCTCACGTGATCTGTCTGCTTCGGTCTCCCAAAGTGCTGGGATTATAGACGTGAGCCATCGTGCCCGGCCATACATTTTTTGAAGAAGTAAACGTTACTTCTTTGTTGTGTCTCTAAGTCTGGAAGGCTGGGATCTAGCTGTGTTGCAGCGTTGGCTTAGGTGTTAGGGAGTGGAGGGGGAGGTCACCTGGTGTGCCCTTGCAGCAGTGCAGGAAGATGCAGTTCTTGGTGTCAGCTTGGTCCGTGACTTCTTGATGAACTGTGTGATGATGGGAGAGCACAGGGGCAGACCAGCATCCCTGGCTCAACATTGCCATATTTGATGCTGCCCCCAGGGCAGGGCCTGTCACAGTTTTCCTTCCAGGGTTCTTTAGGACAGAAACCATCCCTTTTAAAAAATGTCAATTATAAATATTAACAAAGTTTGCAAGCTACTAAGAGGAAGACATGCCTAATTCAATTCCTCCAATTCCTATCTGTTACATTTTAATATATTTACCTCCAGCCTTTTCCCCACATATAATATTTATAATTGTAATGATAGTGTGTCTTTATAGATACAGTATCATATTCTACTTATATTAATCAACACTTAACACTTTTTAGTGGCTGTGTAAGAGTCTGTCAATTGGATGTAGCAGGTAAGTCGAATATCACATAGAAAACAACGATCTTATTGCTACTTCCAGTACTGTGTGATTGTAAGTTAAACTTGGTTGACCATCCCTCCATCTCATTATTCCATGCTTTCCATGACTTTCTTCAGGACAAGTTCATTAATATGGAATTACTAGATGTAAGCCCCTTTCCAGCTCTTGATAACATTTTGCTGAATGGCATTGTAAAAATTGCCAGTGTAACTTCAGGAGTAACGTGTTGGTACAGTTGGATTTTGAGCTTGCCAGTGTTGGGTCTATTGATTTTTAAAATGATTGTTAAAGTGTTACATGAAAACATTGTCCCAATTTGCAGCAACCAGTGTGGTGTCATCCCCAAATCCACATTTGTACTTTGGTTCCTAAGGTAGTTTTAACCCAACTTTTCTCTAACTTTAAAACATAGAATCTCAAATCCCCATTTAAAAGGAAGATGAGGGCTGGGTGTGATGACTCATGCCTGTGATCCCAGAACATTGGGAGGCCACAGCAGGTGGATTGTTTGAGTTCAGGAGTTTAAGACCAGCCTGAGCAACATGGTGAAACCCATCTCTACCAAAAATGCAAAAAATTAGCTTAGCATGGTGGCACACGCCTGTGGTCCCCGCTGCTCTGGAGGCTGAGGTGGGAGGATCACTTGAGTCAAGGAAGTGGAGGTTGCAGTGAGCTGAGATCTTGCCACTGTACTCCAGCCTGGGTGATAGAGTGAGACTCTATCTCAAAACAAACAAACAACAAACAAACAAACAAACCCACATGAAAGAAAGACTGCACAGAGCTCTTTTGGAGGGTTAATGTGGTGATGTTATATTGCAAGCCAGAAAGTGGACTTCATGTTGATGATATGGTCAGTCCAGGTGGAAACCAAATTGTCCCTCTTGCTTTAAATGTTGTAGGTTGTTAAATTAATGCCCAAAGTCAGAATAAGCACATCTCTAATATAAATAATTTTACTTTATAAAGTCTGTTAAATGGAATATATAGATAAAAGCTAGGAAAATACTTCATGATCTTATCACTAGGCTAAATACATAATAAGCCCATTTGAAACGAGTCATGGCATACACAGTTAATGCTTGGAAACTGGTAGACACTTTAGCAACGATAATATTTGCTTCTACTTATTTTTTCTAGAGTGTTTTACTTTCTGTTGTTAGCAGTGGGAGATGGTTATTTACGAAGACTGTTAGATACTGTGTACTATAAAAGATACACCACGGTGCCTGCCCATATATATCTATATATATATAACTACATAATATATATTATATAATGATAATATATAATACTATAATACATAGTGTAATATAGTATAGTACATATAGTAATTATAGTATTACATATTATTATATAGTATATGCTATCTATGTATACTATACATAACATGTATATGTTAATGTAGTATATAATAGGATATTATATATTATCTATTATACCAAAATAATATATAATATAAAATATTTTTTAAATTTATTTTATATTTTTAATGTTTTAATATATTTTAAAAAATATTTTATATACTTAAATTTAAATATTATTAACTGATAATATTGAATATTAACTACACCATGGACTCTGCCTGTATATATACCTACTGTGTGTCAATCCCTTACTGTGAGCCAGGCCCTGTGCTGCCCACTTTATGCAGAAGGACCCACTTCAGTCCTCAGGATGCCCACGTCAGGTGGGTGCTAGTATTTATTCTGTGCCATGCCTGCCCTCCACCCCCAATCATTGTTGCCTGAGCACCTCAGGATATTTTGATTGTTTTACCTACTGCTGGGACTATAGGCACGTGCCACCACGCCTAGGTAATTTTTTAGTAGAGACAAGATCTCACTATGTTGTCCAAACTGGCCTTGAAGTCCTGGGCCCAAACAGTCCTCTAGCCTCGGCCTCCCAAAGTGCTGGGATTGCAGGCATGAGCCACCTCGCCCTGCTGAGCCTGCCTTTTTAAGAGATATGAGGCATAAGCGGGAATCTGTCTGGGAGCTTTGTGCTAGTGGAAAGCAAGGGGCACCTGTGGAACTCAGTGCTGGCCCCACTGCGTGTTTCTCCTCTGGCTCTGGCGCCCTGAGGCTCATCTAGCAGCATCGGCATGCTGGGAGCATATCTGCTGGCGCGCCGCCTTGCTGTGCTTATTTTCATTTGAAAGTCAATATTCAAAGACTTGTTGCCCAGTAAATCTGTTTGAACCACTGGGGGAAATCAAAAGGTACCTTTCAAGTTGGGGCCTTTCACCTCTTAGGAGTCAGGTTGTGCTGTGTAGTCCCTGCCGCCCAGCAGAGACTTACTGTATTTCTTTTTTCTTTCTTTCTTTTTTTTTTTCGAGACGGAGTCTTGCTCTGTCACCCAGGCAGGAGTGCAGTGGAGTGATCTCAGCTCACTGCAGCATCTGCTTCCTGGGTTCCAGCGATTCTCCTGCCTCAGCCTCCTGGGTAGCCGGGATTATAGGCGCATGCCACCATGCCCGGCTAATTCCCTTCCTGCCTTTCAGAGGCCCTGGTGGTCAGCAAGCATCGCGTTGCACATTTGTGTGGGGGAAGACATCTGGGACACCGGAGTAGCTGTTGCTGTTGTCTTGGCAGAGGAGGCAGATACTGGGGTTTCCTCTGAGGGGTGATGAGTGAGTGAGATGGAGACGAGGACCTCCTGCTTGTGCAGGACCTGTCCCGGACTTGCAGTGTGCAAGGGGCAGGTGCTGCAGGCCAGAATGAGGCTGTGGCCTTCCTGGAGCAAGCCCTCTTTCTACTGACTGAGCACACTTGCACGGCCTTCCTTTAACAGGCTCTCTGCCTGCGATTTGTGGCTTTGTCACTGGGACTCATCCTGCAGCCTTTTGCATCTTGCTTTGCTTGTGTTTGAAGGCACTCTCTCTCTTGCCACCCAAGCCGGAAGGTGGTGGGTGGAAACCTTCCCCCTGCATGGGTCCCTGGTTTCTCTGAGCATGGCCAGCGCCAGCTGCACAGCATCAGGTGATTCCCCTGTGTTCCCAGGACCTCCTGAGGCTGGTGTGGCTCTTCTTCAGCCTTGGCCTATGACTCGCAGCTAATGGTAACTACTGTGAGTCCATCCCTTACCATGGACCAGGTCCTGGCCACGCCCCTAACATTTAATGCAAAATGGCCCAACTCCTTCAGTCCTCACCACGGCCCCGTAAGGTGGGTGCTAGTATTTATTTTGTGCCATTAGCATTCCACCCCCAATTATTTTGCCTGCACCCCTCAGGAATATTTTTGATTGCTTTATCTGTTGCTGTTTCTCCAGCACCTAAAACAGTGCCTGACACATGGCAGGAACTTAATAAACATTTGTTGATGACTGAATGGATTATCTGTTTACAAATGACAGGATGGAGTCAGGTGGAGGCAGCCTCTCATTTTTTCCTCAAGCTGTCCCTTGCAATACTTGGTTTGGCTGTGAAAAAATATTACTAATTACGGTCATTTATATGAACAGGAATTCCACGCAATAATTATGCATCTTGTCAAATAGGGGCTGGCTGCTCTCGGTAAGCCTTTTGAGGACGACACGGAATTTTTCATGTTTGTTGCTTTACAGGTTTGTTGCTTGTAGAATATGGCCCCCTCTTCCCAGCTCAGATATTACAGGAAGTCTACATCCCATCCCTGTGTAGCGAGGGTTGGGGATGGGACAGGACAGGTGGGCGTGGGAGCTGCCTGCTGCGGGCGCTGGTCCTGGACTCGAGGTCTGCTTCGAGATACCTAGTGAGCACTTTAAAGGCCACTATGATGGCAGAAAGTGGAGGAAATGATGAAAAATATATTGTCAGCACCTTAAGATTCTGGTTCTCGTATGTATGCTTTTAAATGAAGCAGTTTCCAGGAGCCATAGGGGAGCTCTAGCTGCTGCTCTCTGTGGAATCCAGGTCGTGCCCATGCCTTTCTTATTGTGTCCAGATATTTTTATTCCGCGTCTGCTCCCTTCTCGGCCCAGAGATAGGGAATCTCCTTCTTCAGCAATTAAGAAGTGGAAACCGAGCCTGCCATTAACAGCCATATGGGTGACCCTCAACTCAATTACCCTGTTACTTACATCGATTCACTTGCTACATTTTTGGTACTTTCCTGAGATGTTAGAATCCGTGAGAGCCATTATTTCATTATATAAATCATGATGAAATGAGAAATGGAAAAGGATTTTCCTTGAGTCTTAAATGAACTGTTTTTGCTTTTCCTGTTTTCTTTTGCTCTGGGTGAGATGTAATATCAACTTTTACACCTGTGCTGCATGTACCCAGCCCCACCTTCACCAAGGGGCTCCTTCTACAGTGTCTGTACTTTTATGAAGCAGACCATGTTATTTGTGGTGGCCAAGACGGTGGGCTCCATGGAGCCCTGGGCAGATACTGGGGCCTCCAAGTGTGCTCTCTACTTTGGGGTGGGCTTCGGCCCCATCCTGTGGCGCCCGCTCACCCACTCCAGCCAGGTCCTTGGAGGTCACAAGGCTGCCACTGGCTCTTCTAGCTGAAGGGCAGTTCAGAGGTCTCAGGCTGGTACCAGGAGCCGAGTCTGGCCATGTGCAGCTTTAAAAATAATTGTTCACTTGTTTGTTTGAATGACTCACTGATGTTTAAAAGTCTGGAAATTTCCACATAAACTATAGCTATCTCGAAGCTCTTTAAAGTCCGACGCTCCGGCCACAGTGAGCAGCACCTGGGCACGGCATGGTGGGACTGCGTGTGTCCCTGCTGCTCCTGTTGGCTCCTGTCCGTGGCTATACATCACAGTGTTTGCGCTGTTCTTCTTCAAGTGGGGAGGAAAGTGAAATATTTCTTAAATTCCTATTTCAATCAAAAGTGGGAAAACGAGAATTAGATTGAAGACTGTAATTTGACATCACCTTCTTTCACGCCCTCCCTTCCTCTCTGAGCAGTGTGGGCACTCGAGTTTGCCCCTCTGGCCATCCCACCCGCGTTCCATCTAAGAGGCTGGATCTGGGCCCCTCAAATCCTAACATCCTGATGGCAACAAGAGGCCCAAAAGTGAGTCCAAAAAGCGATTGCAGCTCCCAAACACTGAGAGCACATTGGGCTTCACTCCTCAGCCTCTCTCCTCTGCCCTCCCCTCCCTGGCCCCAGCCAGAGTCCTGTGATTTTCTGGGGTGCTCCTTTCTCCCCAGCATGCCAGCATCCCTGTGTTGCCCTGGCTGCCTGGGATCTAGGAGAGGCAGCAGGTGTTCCAGCAGAGTGAATACCCAGGAGGGAACCTTAGCTTCTTCCAGTGACAGGACTGCCCCAGCGAGCCTGTCCCAGGCCTCGGAAGGCCACGCGCTGTCCCTAAGCATCACAATTCCCTCTTTTTAGAGGTACAGGTGTTGGTTGGGAGGAACCTTTGACTCTAGCTAGCCTCTCCTTGTCCGTACTTTAGGAGGGCATGGCCAACACCTTTACAAGAAGTTTAGAAAACAGAAGTTTTTTCATCTATAAAATGGAGATGATATTAGAAGTCACCCTCTAAGGCTGTGGTGAGGCAGAAATGGCCACGATGCCTAGTGCTCAGAAGACCACGCCTGTAGTAACAGTGAGCTATGACTGTCGGCACGGCAGCCCTCCCTCCGATTCTGCGTCGTGGATTCAGCCACCACAAATTGAAAATATTTGGCAAAAATTGTGTCTGTGTTGAACACGTACATATTTTTTCATGTCATACTCTATACATAGTCAATACGGTATAACAACTACATATGTGGCATTTACACCGTGTGAGATATCACAGGTCATCTAGAGGCGATTTAAAGTAGACAGGAGGATGTGCACAGGCAATATGCAAATATTAGGCCTTTTTTTTTAGAATCAGGGACTTGAGCTGAGTGCCGTGGCTCACCCCTGTAATCCCAGCACTTTGGGAGGCCGGCAGGCGCATCACCTGAGGTCAGGAGTTTGAGACTAGCCTGATCAACATGGTGAAACTCCATCTCTACTAAAAATACAAAAATTAGCCAGGCATGGTGTCAGGCACCTGTAACCCCAGCTACTCAGGAGGCTGAGGCAGGAGAATCGCTTGAACCCGGGAGGCAGAGAGTGCAGTGAGCTGAGATCATGCCACTGCACTCCAGCCTGGACAAGAGAAAGAATCTGTCTCAAAAAAAAAAAAAAATCAGGGACTTGAGCATCCTCAAACTTTAGCATCCATGGGGTTCCTGGAACCCGGGTCTGATGGGTCATGAAGGATGACCGTATTATTAATAGGAAAGTGGGAAGGAGCACCTACAAACCTGGTTTCCTAATGCAAGCATTAGCATCAATTTCGGATTTCCTTTGTCTTTTTCATGTACGTGTTTTTGTCATGAAAGTGAAGATGTTATTTGATGCAAGTGTTCCATGTTGCTTCATGAGCCCGCAGCCACTCTGTAGCAGCCACGTCATGCTCTCTCATGTGTATTTACTCTAGCGTACACGACCACCCCGGGACTGCAGTTCATTTGGTTTGATATTATTTCACTCTTCTGACCCCTTTTGGACGGCTGAGACAACTTCTGTGCATTGTGAATGATTTTGTTCAGAATACTTTCCCTTGAGTGAAACTCAGACTAGAGGTTTTATGCTCTTATTTTTTTAGAAGAAAGATTCTTTATATGTGTATCATGGTGTTTTTTTTCCCTTTTTTTTTTTTTTTTTGAGATGGAGTTTCACGTTTTTTGCTCAGGCTGGACTGCAAGGGCGCCATCTTGGCTCACTGCAACCTCCGTCTCCCGGGTTCAAGCGATTCTCCTGCCTCAGCCTCCCAAGTAGCTGAAGTTACAGGCATGCACCACCATGCTGGACTACTTTTTTGTATTTTTAGTAGAAACGGGGTTTCACCATGTTAGCAAGGCTGGTCTCAAACTCCTGACCTCAGGTGATCCACCCGCCTCAGCCTCCCAAAGTGCTGGGATTACAGGCGTGAGCCACCACACTTGGCCGGGTTATGATTTTATTGTTTTTGTCTTGAGACTCTGAGAGGAATAAAGTTTTGGGTTTAAATGTCACCATTCCAAATGTGTTTCCCCTTCCTTTCTGTTCTTATCGGTTGTTAGGGAGAACAATGAATTGGCTTTTTGTGTTATCTATGGAAAAATAGAAAGTCCTCAGGAGGTTGGATGATGTCACTGCTCTTGTCCAGCTGAGCGCCTTCGAGGGCTGGGTGCCTTCCCTGTGGTTTCCCAGTCCTGGCGGTGCGGAGACCTTGGCGTGGTCTCCTTCCCTGCAGCGGCTGCTGCCTGTGCTCTGGGGAAGCACGGTCGATGCACTGTGGTCAGAACAGTGTTTGAGGCTGTGCTTGAACCTGCACCCAGGGCCAGACCTGAGTCGCAGCAGTGGGGCAGAGGCTTTCCAGGAACCAGAAGGGAGGTCCTGCTGCCCCTCCCAAGGCTGGTTCTCTTCGCTTTTAATGTGACTTTGATTTTGGTGACAGTGGGCTGCTGAGTGTATTTCTGGTATTGAGATGTTCGAGGAAGAAGAAAGCCAGCTGTGCAGGGAGGACAGGTGTAGTGTAGTTTAAATGTCACCATTTATACCCAAACGCCAGGTGACCGCACTGTCGACAGCCTTCTCCAGGACCTTTCGGCGTAAATTAGCGAACTCAGTCCTGATCTTTTATGATGTGGCATAAACACTGTGCTCCTCCAATCCTTCCACCTCGCTTTTATTAGGTTCCATTTGGTATAAAGGAGTGGCTGCAGCTTTAGGAGCAGGACTTACCTAGTCTCAGCCCTTCGGGAGCCCAGGGCCTTACCAGCAAGCCCTCCCAAGGGGCCAGACGCTGGTACAAGACGCGTGACTGGCTCAGCCAAGACCTTGACAGGTTTCCTGGGGCTTTGGGCTCCTCCTTCTCCTAAGCAAGCCACAGGGAGAAATTAAACGTTGTCATGCTCGTGGCTGTGATGATCAGGGGTGATGCAGCCGTCTTGCTCCCATCCTGAGGATAAACAGATACAGGAAGGAACGTACAGCTAAGAGAATTCTAGAGGAAGGAAAAGTCCCAGCCACTGAGTTAATTGAAGCCGGAGTTCCTCCCAGCCTCTGGCCTTTCTGTGTTGTGAGCCACTCCATGTCTTTATTGTGTAAGGTGGGTTAAATTAGGTTTTTGATTGCTTGTAGCTGGAAGCATCCTGACTGGTGAGTCTGATAAAGTATATGCTGACCCAGAATTGAACTTCTCAAGGGCTTCCTGGTAGCTTTCAAAATCTCATGGTAGGTTTGGAGGTGTACAACGTTGCTTGCTTTGTCTGTGGATTTACATAAGAAAGATGAAAGTAAATCTGTGTTTATAAAGGACTGTTGAGCCTAGAAAGGAATTGAAAATAAAGTCCTACTTTTGAACTTGCTTTTTCTCCTTGACATCTTCATATGTGGTCCATCTGCTGAAGAAAATGGCCTATATGTTTTTAGACTTCCACGACTTATTTTAATCATGAAGCCCTCAAAAGGCACCAGAAAGTAAGTTGTTGTTGTATCTGTGGTAGACACTTAACACTTCCTGAGAAACTGCTGAGGTGGATGGAGTTGGAACAGGGATGCCGTTGAAGAGAGCAGAACTTGACGTTGTCACGCTTCACTGCTCACCTCACGTTACTGTTTCAGGAAGCCTGGGCGATCGCTCTCTGACTCATAGCACTAGATGTTAGAAAACTAGGTAAAGGGAGGGCTGGGTGTGGTGGCTCACGCCTGTAATCCCAGCACTTTGGGAGGCCGAGGTGGGTGGATCACTTGAGGTCAAGAGATTGAGACCAGCATGGACAACATGGTTAAACCCCATCTCTACTGAAAAATATAAAAATTAGCCAGACATGGTGGTGTATACCTGTAGTCCCTGCTACTTGGGAGGCTGAGGCAGAAGAATTGCTTGAATCCTGGAGGCAGAGGTTGCAGTGAGCCGAGTTCGTGCCACTGCACTCCAGCCTGGTGACAGAATGAGACTCCATCTCAAAAACAAAAAACAAAACAAAACAAAACAAAATCCCACAAAAACAACTAGGTGAAGGGAGAAAGTGGTATCAGTGTCTCTAGAAAGAAGACTTAGAAGTTGGCTTCTTATTTGTTCAGTTAGTGGCCAGTGAAGTGAATCCCACCTCTGGTCGCTGGGAGATTGTTGAATGCTGGAGATTATTGAATAGCTAAGGCTATTCAATACTTCGACAAAAAAGTAAGTTTTGAGCTGAGCATGGTGGCACGCATCTGTAGGTCCAGCTACTTGGGAGGCTGAGTTGGGAGGATCACTTGAGCCTAGGAGTCTGGTGAACATAGGGAAACCTCGTCTCTAAAAAGTACGCAAAATAAAAAGTAAGCTTTGAAGAGAGAGCCGAATCTGAGAGGCGTGCAAAACTGGAAAATTGCAGGCATCTTTAACTCCTTAAAAAAATTCAAATGGTTACATGTTTAATTACAGAAAGATTCAGGATAAAAGAGAATAATCCGGTGAAGGCAGCAGTTCCCAACCTTTCTGGCACGGGTTTCGTGGAAGACAGTTTTTTCCACTGCCAACTTGGGGGTTGGAGGGGTGCGGATGGTTTCAGGATGAAACTTCCACCACTCATCATTCGGCATTTTTAAGATTCTCGTAAGGAGAGCATTACATGATCTCTTACATGTGCAGTTCACAGTACGGTTTGTGCTCCTGGGAGAATCTAATGCTGTGCTGATCTGGCATGAGGTGCAGCTCAGGCGAGGGGCACAGGTCACCTCCTGCTATGTGGCCCGGTTCCTAACAGGCCAGGAACCAGTACCACTCTGTGACCCGGGGGGATTGAAGCATTGATGTTTATCTTTCCAGGGGTGTGTGTGTGTGTGTGTGTGTGTGTGTGTGTGTGTGTGTGTGTGTGTGTGTATCGTTGAGACAGAGCCTTGCTCATTCGCCAGACTGGAGTGCAGTGGCCTGATTTTTGCTCACTGCAACCTCCGCCTCCCAGATTCAAGCAATTCTCCTGCCTCAGCCTCCCGAGTAGCTGGGATTACAGGCACCCGACACCTGCCAGGCCAATTTTTGTATTTTTAGTGGAGATGGGTTTCACCATGTTGGTCAGGCTGGTCTCGAACTTCCTGACCTCAGGTGATCCACT
Organism: Sapajus apella; assembly: GCF_009761245.1. Taxonomy (NCBI): domain Eukaryota; kingdom Metazoa; phylum Chordata; class Mammalia; order Primates; family Cebidae; genus Sapajus; species Sapajus apella. The sequence continues at coordinate 5,184,268 of NW_022437054.1, forward strand.
GGCCTCGGCCTCCCAAAGTGCTGGGATTACAGGCATGAGCCACTGCACCAGGCCTAGGTATTTTAAATGTGAACCTCATAGAATTTTCAATGAAATATTTTAGACATACAGAAAGTCATAGAATAATACAGTGAAGACTCATGTATGTCCATCCAATTTAAGGGGAAAAAATTTACAAGTACAGGTCCCTATTGTAGCTCTCTTTTGTCCACAAGGGATTGTGACATGAACTTTGTCATTTATACTTTATATGTATATTTTTTACTGCATGTTTATGCAGCTGTAAATAATATATATATAGTATATGGCAAACTGAATCCAACAGCACATCAAAAAGCTTATCTGCCATCATCAAATAGGCTTCATCCCAGGGATGCAAAGCTGGTTCAACATCCGCAAATCTATAAACGTAATCCACCACATAAACAGAACCAAAGACAAAAATCACATGACTATCTCAATAGATGCAGAGAAGGCCTTTGACAAAATTCAACAGCCCTTTATGCTAAAAACCCTCAATAAACTAGATATCAATGGATCATATCTCAAAATAGTAAGAGCTATTTATGACAAACCCACAGCCAATATCATACTGAATGGGCAAAAACTGGAAGCATTCCCTCTGAAAACTGGCACAAGACAAGGATGAACTCTCTCACCACTCCCATCCAACACAGTATTGGAAGTTCTGGTCAGGGCCATCAGGGAAGAGAAAGAAATAAATGGTATTCGAATAGGAAGAGAAGATGTCAAATTGTCCCTGTTTGCAGTTGACATGATTGTATATTTAGAAAAACCTCATCATCTCTGCCCCAAATCTCCTTAAGCTGATAAGCAACTTCAGCAAAGTCTCAGGGTACAAAATCAATGTGCAAAAATCGCAAGCATTCCTATACACCAATAATAGACAGAGAGCCAAATCATGAGTGAACTCTCATTCACAACTGCTACAAAGGGAATAAAATACCTAGGAATACAACTTACAAGGGATGTGAAGGACCTCTTCAAAGAGAACTACAAACCACTGCTCAAGGAAGTAAAAGAGGACACAAACAGATGAAAAAACATTCCATGCTCATGGTTAGGAAGCATCAATATTGTGAAATGGCCATACTGCCCAAAGTAATTTATAGATTCAGTGCTATCCCCATCAAGCTATCAATGACTTTCTTCACAGAATTGGAAAAAAACACCTTAAACTTCATATGGAACAAAAACAGAGCCCACATAGCCAAGACAATCTTAAGCAGAAAGAACAAAGCTAGAGGCATCATGCTACCTGACTTCAAACTATATTACAAGGCTACTGTAATCAAAACAGCATGGTACTGGTACAAAAACAGATATAGACCAATGGAACAGAACAGAGGCCTCAGAAGTAATGTCACACAGCTACAACCATCTGATCCTTGACAACTTGACAAAAACAAGCAATGGGGAAAGGATGCCCTATTTAATAAATGGTGTTGGGAAAACTGGCTAGCCATATGCAGAAAGCTGAAACTGGATCTTTTCCTTACACCTTATACAAAAATTAACTCTAGATGGATTAAAGATTTAAACATGAGGCTTAACACCATAAAAACTCTAGAAGAAAACCTAGGCAATACCATTCAGGACATAAGCATAGGCAAGGACTTACTAAACACCAAAAGCAATGGCAACAACAGCCAAAATAGACAAGTGGGATCTAATTAAACTTAAGAGCTTCTGCACAGCAAAAGAAACTATCGATAGAGTGAATTGGCAACCAACAGAATGGAAAAAAAAATTTGCAATCTATCCATCAGACAAAAGGCTAATATCCAGAATCTATGGATAACTTAAACAAATTTACAGGAAAAAAAAACAAACAATTCCATCAAAAAGTGGGCAAAGAACATGAACAGACACTTTTCAAAAGAAGACATATATGCAGCCAAGAAACATATGAAAAAAAGCTCATCGTCACTTGTCATTAGAGAAATGCAAATGAAAACCACATTGAGATACCACCTTATACCAGTTAGAATGGCGATCATTAAAAATCAGGAGACAACAGATGCTGGAGAGGATGTGGAGAAATAGGAACACTCTTACACTGTTGGTGGGAGTGTAAATTAACTCAACCATTGTGGAAGACAGTGTGGTGATTCCTCAAGGATCTAGAACTAGAAATACCATTTGACCCAGCAATCCCATTACTAGGTATATATCCAAAGGATTATAAATCATTCTGTTATAAAGACACATGCACATGTATGTTTATTGTGACACTGTTCACAATAGCAAAGACTTGGAACCAACCTAAATGCACATCAATGATAGACTGGATAAAGAAAATGTGGCACATATATACCATGGAATACTATGCAGCCATAAAAAAGAATGAGTTCATGTCCTTTGCAGGGACATGGATGAAACTGGAAACCATCATTCTCAGCAAACTGACATAAGAACAGAAAACCAAACACTGCATGTTATCACTCATAAGTGGGTGTTGAACAATGAGAACACATGGACACAGGGAGGGGAACATCACACACCGGGGCCTGGGGGTTGAGGGGCTAGGGGAGGAATAGCAGGAGGTGGGGGGATTGGGGAAGTATAGCAATAGGAGAACTACCTAATGTAGATGATGGGGTGATGGATGCAGCAAACCACCACCATGGCACGTGTATTCCTATGTAACAAACCTGACATTCTGCAAGCGCCCCAGAACTTAAAGTATGGTAAATAAATTAAAATATATATATACATAGTATAGTACTGTAGGGTTTTGATCTTTATTTAAATGTTATTCTGTGTGACTTATTCTGCAGCTTGTTTTCATTCATTGCTGTGTTTCATACAAATATTACACAATTTATATAACTATTTCCATGTTGATGGATGTATAAATATTATTAACAATGTTCAATTATAAAGAGTGCTGCTATGTGTATTCCTGTACATCTCTTCTTACATTCATGTGCATAATTAGGGTTTGTAATTAAGCATAGACTCTCTGTCTTATATAGCAGGCGTGACTTCAACTACACACACACACACACACACACACACACACACACACAGTTTTCCAAAGCAGTATACCCAGTTTATTTTCTCACTAGAATCATACGAGAGACAGTTAAGTTTGTGCCAGTCTGATATGTATGCAATGATAACTCATTCTTTTAATTTGCATTTCCCTGGTTATTCAAGGACTTGTATATTTGAGCTGCTTCTGCTTGTGTGTGTGTGTGTGCGCGCACGTGCGCACGTGCATGCGTATGTGAAGTATCTATTATACACTTTGCCCATTTAAACAAAATCTTTTAACTTTTCTTTCACTGATTTATAGTAATTCTTTCAAAACGTTAGATGCTAAATCCTTTACTATCTGATCACATTTTGCCAGCTGCCCCTGTCTATGGTATCCTTTTGCGTACACACTTAAAAATTTTTTCAATGCAGCCAAATTTATCCATCTTTTTCTTTATTTCTTGTGGACCTTAACCCTTGTTTAAGAATTCCTCATCCCCTCTGTTTGAAGATTGGGGGCTACGGAAGGCTGTAAGGTCATGCCTGTAAGAAGACGTGTATCCAAGTGCATCGTGCTACTTCAAAGGAATACCTGAGGCTGGGCAATTTATAAAGGAAAGATGTTTATTTGACTCTTGGTTCTGCAGCCTCTTCAAGAAGCTTGGTGGGCATCTACCCAGCTTCTGGTGAGTGCTTTAGGCTGCTCCCACCCATGGCGGAAGGGAAGCTGGCGTGTGTAGAGATCACATGGTGAGAGGAAGAGAAGGGAGGTGATGAGCTCTTTTTTTTTTTTTTTTTTTTTTAAACCACCAGCTCTCATGGAAACCAATGGAGCGAGAACCCACTCACAGCCTCCTCCTGGAAGGCATTAATCTATCCATATGGAATCCGCCCCCATGACCCAAACACCTCCCTCTGGGCCCCACATCCAACACTGGGGATCACATTTTAACATGAGATTTGGAGAATCAAATATCCAAACTATAGCAGCATGTTATACTGTTGCTGCCAGCATTCTGATAAACTCTCTGTGGCTCAGGGCCAGGTCTTTGCCAAAAGGAGGATCTTCAAAACAATACTGCAGAATTCAGGAGTGGCATGAATCCGCCCTCTTGGAGCCTGCCAAGCTGCAGGGTGACCGGTGCCTGCCTCTGTTTTCTCTTGCCCTTGCTCAAGGATTAATTGTCCTTGTCCTCTCCAAGACCCAGCAGTGATGCTTTCCAACTGTTTGTGCCCGGCTCTTTCCTTCCATAGGGGAGAAAATGAAACCTCACCTCCAGATTATTCCTGAGGAGCTCCTAGGAAGGAGCCCAACCCCAGGGCACCTTTGACATCCTGTGTTTTGGTTCATGACTTAAAGTCTGTTATTTGTTTCTCTGGTGTTCAGAGATCATAGCGGTCAAGTGACTTGCCCAGGGTCACTCAGCAGGGAGTGGGGAGTAGTTGTAGCTTTCGTGACTCAGTTTAGTTTTTTGCTTAGTCCCAAGCTGTTTCCTGCTGTGAAACTTTGTTTATCTGTCCTTTAGACGACTTCTGGGCGTGCTTAGAGAATAGCTGGGATATTTAAAAGTCTGATATCCCTTAAGCTGGAGATACCATTTAGCCTTACAGTACTTGTACAGGACCGCTCAATAAATTATTCTGCTCCTCTACTTGAACTACTATGGGGTTGTTGGTGTATCTTTTCTAAAAATAAGAACAAATTTAAATTAAAATATTTAAAATCTTTTCTTTGAGATGGAGTCTCACTCTGTCACCGAGGCTGGAGTGCAGTAGCACCATCTCGGCTCACTGAAACCTCCGCTTCCCAGGTTGAAGCGATTCTGCTTCCTCAGCCTCCCGAGTAGCTGCGATTACAGGCACATGCCACTACACCCGATTAATTTTTGTATTTTTAGTAGAGACTGAGCTTCACCATGTTGGTCAGGCTGGCCTCGAACTCCTGACCTCGTGATCTGCCTACCTCGGCCTCCCAAAGTGCTGGGATGACAGGCGTGAGCCACCACATCCGGCCTCTAAAGTCTTTTTGATTGACTAAAGGATTCCTGTGAAGGGACTTACGGTCAGAAAGCATCATCAAAGTGGCTTTGAAAAAGGTGCAGAGCTTTTCTTTCAGAGCTTCTTACACAAGGTGGCCATGTGTAGCATGTTTTTGCCCTGAAGGAATGGTTTTATATTCTTGAAAGTTTTAAAGGTTTTTCTGACACCAAATGGAATCTAAGGAAAAAGTGACAAATCTACCTCAGATTAATGTACTTCTGTGAGGCAGACGCAATGAACAAAGTCAGCAAATGGCAGATGGGAAAGACACTGATAGCAGTAAAAAAAAAATTCCAAAGGCTAATATATAAATAACTGTTACAAATCAAGAAGGACACAAACAATGCACTATTAAGATGGCCAAAAGTTATGAATGGCTGATTCTCACACAAAAACAGTTGTTGTTGTTGTTTTTTTTTTAGTAGAGTTTCACTCTTGTTGCCCAGGCTGGAGTGCAACGGCAGGATCTCAGCTCACTGCAACCTCTGCCTCCCGGGTTCAAGCAATTCTCCTGCCACAGCCTCCCAAGTATCTGGGATTACAGACATGCACCACCACGCCTGGCTAATTTTGTATTTTTGGTAGAGACGGGGTTTCTCCATGTTGGTCAGGCTGGTCTTGAACTCCTGATCTCAGGTGATCCGCCCATCTTGGCCTCTTAAAGTGCTGGGATTATAGGACTGCACTCGGCCACAAAAATAGATTTTAATAATTGAAATTCCTGGTGAAGCCCTCCCCAAGACTGTTTCTCCTTCTTCCTCCTCCTTAAAGGTAGCCATTGCCACAAATTTCATGGGGCTCCCATCCATACTTTTATACCTCTAGTACATATCTCTGATAATCAGCAAATACCAGTAATACTATTTCGTGTGTTTCAAATTTTATTTATTTGTTTGTTTATTTATTTTGGAGACAGAGTCTCACTCTGTTGCCCGGGCTGGAGTGCAGTGGCGTGACCTTGGCTCACTGCAACTTCCGTCTCCTGAGTTCAAGTGATTCTCCTGCCTCAGCCTCCTGAGTAGCTGGGACTACAGGTTCATGCCACCACGCCTGGCTACTTTTTGTATTTTTAGTGGAAATGGGGTTTCGCCATGTTGGCCAGGCTGGTGTCAAACTCCTGTATGTAACTTGTATGATGAACATATTTATGTTCACAGAAATGTTCATATTTTTGCAATTTGCTTGTTTTTATTCAGTCATATGCTTTTTGAGATCTGGTCTGATTGACACATTAACACCTTTTTATTCGTGTTAGTTTTATCTATTTTAATGTCAGTTAATAGTCATAGGCACAAATGACACAGTCTCCGTTTGATGGACACCTGGCTCATTTTCGTGTCTTGCTTTTGCATAGAGTGGCTCTTCCTCTACGGGTATTCTGCAGCTTCCTTCTGAGGGTTCTTCTCTGCATGGACATATAGAGGTAGCATTTCTGGCTCGTAGGATTTGTGCATTTTCAGTACTACTACGTCTTCGAATAATGTCATACTGCCATAATGTCCAAAATGTGTCGCTTTATACATTTCCAAATATATTGAGTTTCCATTTCTCCGTTATCTTCTTCAACACCACTTGGTATCATCAGATAATTCAGTGTTTCCAATCTGTTGAACCTGAAATGATAGGTGATGGTTTGAATTTGTGTAGGACAGGGAGCGACCTGCCCTTGCTTTAAAAAAGGGCAGGAAGAGGCTCTCAATTTAGAAAGTATGTGGGTCACATTTGTCTTTGAGAGGTCTCCCCAATAAGTCAATTGAATACCGACTTCAGAAAGGGGATGGTTAAATATCTCCAGCCTGTCGGAGGATGAGGGTAAAGTCTCATGAGACGGAAGTTACTGAGACTGTTATGCTAGTTGGCTTCCTTCAGAGCGACACACCAGAAAAGGAGTCTTAGATTTTTTTCTTGAGAAAAATCAGTCAATATGTGTCTTAATCTTACTTGGAGTAAGACTACAAGGCTGCATGTATAGTGATCTGTGTTTTCAAGGTAAGACGTTGGGAAAAAACTCAAGCAACAGTACTGGTTATCTCTTGGAGGTGGAGTTTGGGTGAGGCTTGTCTAAGTTTTTGACAATGAGCACTTATTACTTTTGTAGAGATAAAAGCATGTTTATTTTCCAAAAGGCCTTTGGTGCAGGTTGCTGGCAGTTGTGACATGCAGGTCTCCTGTGGGATGCCTGCATGGGTGGGAGTGGGGCCAGCAGGCGTCCACGCTGAGGCTCAGGAGGTGGGCAGTCCGGCTTCAGGCTCTGCTGCATTTCCTTCTTAGTTATACAGATTTCCCACTTACAAAATGTGGACATAGATTATTTTGAGAGTTAAATGGAAAGGCGTGTATAAAGTGCTTGCTACATACCAGGTACCGCTGCAATCGCTGGGAGATATTGGCAATGATGATGGTTGATTTTTAGAGTTTCTCATGCCAACGGCTTTATGTATGCTTTTTCACAATTAAGTGCAGTTTAGGCACTTTTGGCTAGTCGTTAAGGCAGTGGGAAGGTACGGTTCCCGCAGGTATTGGGAAACCTTCGTCGTATGCTTGCTGCTTTGGAAGAGAACAGAGTCAAACTCAGCAGCCTCCTCTCTGGAAGCTGAAGCGCCGATCTTAAGGCTCCAGGTAAACTGCCCTTCCCATGACAGCTTGGGATTGAGGCGGTAGCCACAGGCCTGAACAAAGCCAGGTGGATGAAACTTGTGATCTCTCCTTGGAAATATGGCCAAGAGTGAAACAACTACTTAGTTATTATTTTAAATGCAGGTTGCTAATTGGCTTGTGTTGGTATGTAATGGCACCCTAGAGAATGGGGGCTGCCAAGAAAATATTCACACTGGCAAGTCAATTAAAATACCATTCTCTTCCTAAGAGACCTGGCTGCATTCCAGAGCTTCCTTTAGGGTAATGCTCAAACCTGTCATAGTTTATTTTGTTCCTATTTTCAGGCCACAGATTTGGTCATTGCTTTTATTGTATGAGTGCTGAAATCGTGTCCTAACAGTCATCTGAACCGCCGTACCCCCGCCCCCACTTTCCGCCCCGCCAGGAGCCTGGCTCTCCGCCATCCGAGACCCCCCACATGTCTCAGAGCTGTGGAAGGGTCCTACTTCCTGGAGTCATTCTGGAGCCCACCACCATTCCTTTTTCTCTTTTGCCACTTGCTTTAGATTCTTTCTAAATGGGCATTCTGATCCCTGTGCCGTGTTTCAAAGCCTTTCATCATTCCCGCCTGTCTTTAGGATGAAGGGTGGGCTCTTCCGGTGCTGCTGGGGCCCTCCATGAAGTGTCCCTGCAGTCCTCCCACCCCCTTCTCCCACCAGGTCGTCCTCCCCCCCCCCCCCCCCCCCCCCCCCCCCCCCGCCCCGTCCCCCCCACCAGGCCGTCCTGCCGCCCCGTCCCTCCCACCAGGCCGTCCTCCTGCCCCATCCTCCTGCTCCCTCCTCCCACTAAACCATCTTCCCACCGCATCCCTCCCACAAGGTTCTCCTCCCACCTCCTCCTCCCACCATGCTGAGGCCCTGGAGGCCCAAAAGCACCCCCGTGCTTGGGGAGATGGCTTGGCACCTCCGCAGCTCTGGGTACTGCTTTCCTCTCTCAGGAGATGTTCTGTTCACTTTAGACGCCCAGTCCCAAGAGTGTCTCTTTCTGTGTGACCAGAATCAACCAGTTTTCTCCCACCCCGAGCCATTTTCATGATGCTGAGATGGGGTGAGTCATGCTGTGCTGTGGCTTTTTGTATCTGGCTGTTTCTCCACTCGGTTCTGAGCTGGTGGAGGTGAGACCGCTGGCTGCCTGATTTGTAGTGCCAACCTTCACCCCAGCTCTGGAGCCTGCGGCCTAAAGACAGATTGGCATCCAGAGCTGCCAGGTCTTTTTAATAAAGGTTAATACATTTTACTTCATACTACATATAAAAGTAGACGTGAAAGAAGTAAATACAAGATGGATTAAATAGATATTTAAGAAATGCTAAAATATTCTAGAAGGTTGCATAGGTCCCAAAACATGGAATTAGGAGGGCCTCACAAAGTGAGAACAAATGCTGGATTTGTGAACACTGAACCTCTGTGGGGCAGGAGGCATTCACAAAATCAGAAGGTAAGCAGCAGACCAAGAAAAATGTTTGCAGCATCTGCATCATATTAAAAAATATAACTCAGTAAGAAAAAGATGAATGCCCAGTAGAAAAATGGGCGAAATATGGGAACTGGCAATTTAGGAAGAGGAAAACCAGATAATTGGTGTGCATGTGAAAAGAGGATAAACCTCAGTAGCATTTAGAGAAATAAAAAAGAAAATAACAGGTGGCTGTGGAAGTGGAGACAGTGGCTACCCTGGCGGTGGTGGTGGGAGGGTCCCCACTGTGAGGCCTGATGGCAGTGACCACTGGGAAGGGTTCTCTGCTGCCTACACACGCCCTTTGTGCACTTACCGTGTACATTCTTCTGTATGTACGTCACTCTTCAATAATTTAGCAAATTACTGAACTCTTAGAAAAGAGCAGCTGCCTATTATTTTTGCGTCTGACATAAGCAAAGATTAAAGAGCCAACACCCGGTGTTGAAGAGGCTGTGGTGAAGTGGGTATTCTACATTGTCCTTGCAAGTGTAAATTGGTACTACCTTCGAGAGAATAATTTGGCAATTAGTAATTGAAAAATAAACCATTGATTTCTATGCTCTAGTAATCTGTGCTTCAAAAAATGCTGCCTCTCTCTATACATGGAGGCAGCATGTACATATATATGTGTGTGTGTGTGTGTCATATGGTGCAAGGATTCAATCACAGCACTGTTGGTCATCACAAGAAATAGGAAACAATCTAAATGTCTGCAGATAAAGAAATGGTTAAGTGTGGGCACACCCATCCATGGGGGTGCATGCAGCTGCGAAAGGTGTTTTTGAGATATTAAGGGTGAGGGACAAATTGCTGAACAAAATATAAAATGGAAGCCATTTTCGTTTAAAGAAAAAAATTCTAAATCATTTATATATGTGTTTGTATAAACTAGAAAAAAAGATCTAAATGTTTAACAGTGAAGGTTGAATTGGCATGAGGAAAGTAGACAGACCCTCACTTTCTATTTCAGATAATTTTCCTGGGTCTGATTTTGTTACAGTGTCTGTATTTTCTTTTCTTCTCTTTTTGAGACAGACTCTTGCTCTGCCACCCAGGCTGGAATGCAGTGGTGCGATCTCAGCTCACTGCAACCTCCACCTCCCAGGTTCAAGCAGTTCTCCTGCCTCTGACTCCGGAGTAGCTGGGATCACAGGCCTGTGACACCATGCTGGCTAATTTTTTGTACTTTTAGTAGAGATAGGGTTTTCCCATGTTGGCCAGGCTTGTCTTGAACTCCTAACCTCATGATGCAACAGCCTTGTTCTCCCAAAGTGCTGGGATTTATAGGGGTGAGCCACAGCGCCAGGCTCAGTGTCTGTATTTTTATTCTTTCTTTTTCAACTTTTATTTTAGGTACATATGCAGGTTTGTTGCGTTGGTAAATTGCATGTCATGGGGGTTTGGTGTACAGATCATTTTGTCACCCAGGTAATCAGCATAATACCTGATAGATTTTCAGTCCTCACCCTCCTCCCACCCTCCACCCTAAATAGGCCCCAATGTCTGTTCTTCCCTTCTTTGTGTCTATGTGTACTCAGTGTTTAGATTCCACTTATAAGTGAGAACATCCAGTATTTGGTTTTCTGTTCCTGTGTTGATTCACTTAGGATTATAGCCTCCAGCTCCATCCATATTGCTTTAAAGGCTATAATCTCATTCTTTTTTATGGCTGCATAGCATTCCATGGTGTATATGTACCACATTTTCTCTATCCAGTCTACCATGGATGGGCATCTAGGTTGGTTCCATGTGTTTGCTACTGTGAATAATGCTGTGGTAAATATAACTGTGCATGTGTCTTTATAGTAGAATGATTTATATTCCTTTCAGGATATACCCAGTAGTGGGATTGCTGGGTCTAATGGTAGTGTTCTCTTTTAAGTGCTTCAAGAAATCTCCAGACTGCTTTCCATAGTGGCTGAATTCATTTACATTACCACCAGTAGTGTATAAGTATTCCCAATGTCTGTATTTTGAAATATATTTTAAAAGGGCACAATTGAATGAAATTTTTAATATGTGGCTTTTGAGAGATTCTACTCTGCTTGGTGTAACTGCTGGTCAGATGGATGTAGCTGCATATGGCCCGTCAGCTATTCCAGCACCATTTATTGAATAAGGAGTCCTTTCTTCATTGCTTATTTTTGTTGACTTTGCTGGTTATCTGCTAGTTGTAGGGATTAAGCTTTATTTCTGGGTTCTTTATTATGTTCTGTTGGTCTATGTGTCTGTTTTTGTACAAATATGATGCTGTTTGGTTCCTATACCCTGATAGCTTTGTTCTTTTCGCTTAGGATTTCTTTGGTTATTCAGGCTCGTTTGTGGTTCCATATGAATTTTAGAATTTTTTTTTTAGTTCTATAAAAAATGATGTTGATAGTTTGCGAGGAATAGCATTGAATCTGAGATTGTTTTGGGCAGTACGGCCATTTCAACAATATTCATTCTTCCAAACCATGAGCATGGAATAGTTTTTCATTTTTTTGTGTTATCTGTGATTTCTTGTTGCAGTGTTTTTTAGTTTTCCTTATAGAGATCTTTCATTTCCTTGGTATAGAAGTAATCCTAGATATTTTAGATTTTTGGTGGCTATTGTAAATGGGATTGTGTCCCTGATTCAGCTCTCAGCTTGAACATTATTGGTGTATGAAGATGCTGCTGATTTTTTTACATTGATTTTGTATCTTGAAACTTTATTGAAATTATTTATCAGTTTCAGGAGCCTTTTGATGGAGTCTTTCTTCTTATTGCTTTCAATATTTCTCTTTGTCTTCTGTTTTTAGCAATTTGAATATAGTATATGTGGGAAGTTTTTGGAAGGGAGGGTGTATATTCTGCTTTGTGTTCTCTGACCTTCTTGTACATGGAATTTGGTTATTCTCATTAGTTTTGGAATATTCTTAGTTATCATTTCTTTTATTTTTCTTCTGCCCCATTCCTTGTTTCTTTGACAGAGTCTCACTCTGTTGCCTAGGCTGAAGTGCAGTGGCTTCATCTTAGCTCACTGCAACATCTGCCTCCTGGGTTCAAGTGATTCTCCTGCCTCAGCCTCCCCAGTAGCTGGGATTAATTACATGCATGTGCTACCATGCCTGCCTAATTTTTGTATTTTTAGTAGAGACGGGCTTTCGCCATGTTGGCCAGGCTGGTCTCGAACCCCTGACCTCAGGTGATCTGCCTGCCTTGGCTTCCCAAAGTGGTAGGATTACAGGCATGAGCTACCATACCCAGCATATTCTTTATTTCTTTGTGTGGATCCAATTTTTTGTCTGATATCATTTTTTCTTCTACCTGAAGACTTTTCTTTAAAAATTGTTATAGATTGATTAGGTCTGCTGAAAATGAATTTCCTAAATTGTTTCTCTCAGAGTAAGTTAATTTCTTCTCCAATTTTGAAAGACATTTTTATTGGGCATAGAATTCTAGGTTGATAGGTTGTTTTTCTTTCAGCACTTAAAAAATATCGTGCATTGTCTTCTGTCTTGCATTATGTCTAACAAAAAGTCTGTATTAAACCTTACCTTTGTTTTTATGTATATAAATGTGACTTTTTCTTCTTATTGCTTTCAATATTTCTCTTTGTCTTCTGTTTTTAGCAATTTGAATATAGTATAAGTGGGAAGTTTTTGGAAGGGAGAGGAGTATATTCTGCTTTGTGTTCTCTGACCTTCTTGCACATGGAATTTGGTTATTCTCATTAGTTTTGGAATATTCTTAGTTATCATTTCTTTTATTTTTCTTCTGCCCCATTCCTTGTTTCTTTTACTTCTGAGGTCCCAATAACACATATATTAGATTATTTGATACATTCACTGGAAGTCTTGGACGCTGTGTTTGTTATTCTCAGTCTTCTTGCTCTTTGTTTTTCATTTTCTCTGATTTCCATTGACTAACCTTCAAGTTCAAAGATTCTTTCCTCAGCCGTGTTGAGTCTACTGATGAGCCAGTCAAAGACATTCTTCATCTCTGTTACTTTGTTTTTCAGTTTTAGCATCGTCTTTGATTTTTTGCTCAAATTACCCGTATGATTTTGCATGTTGTCCAAAGTTTTCATTAGAGTCTTTAATGTATTAATCATAGCTATTTTAAATTTACTGTCAGATTTTTCCAATATCGAAGTCATATCTAAAGATCACTCTGTCTCTCAGGTGTATGTTGTTCTTCTGCTTTTTGGTATGCCTCATGATTTTTTGTTTTTAAAAGTCAGATACCTGAAGAGGAGAGTAGACACTAAGGCAAACAGTTTTTATGTCTGTGAATTGGCAAGCATTTTCTTTTACTCTGCTTTCATTGTGGGCATTTGAGTTAATCTAGTTGGGAGTTGAGCAAGGTTAGAGGTTTGCAGTTGTTGTGGTTATCCTTAGTGCATTAAAGCTTTCAAGTTCCTCTAGTAATGCCTTGTGTTTAAGATGAGGACTCGTTGGCCAGAGGGTTTTGTGTGTTTTTTTCCTCCTTAATATCTGCTCCACCTTTTGCTTTCAGTTTTCCCTTTGCACTTCCCTCATAGAGGACCTCTTCCCATGTTCTTGTTCTGTCCCTCTCCCAGAAGTATTATTCTGTTACTTTTCACTTAATGCTTGTCAGCCTGGGGACGGAGAGTGGTAGAAGGGCTCTGATTTAGTAGTAGGAGACACTGTGTCCCTGGCACTTGGGAGTTGGACCTATTCAGTGCTCCTGGCTCTCCCTGGTGCAGGGGTGAGGGTGAGCAGCATCTTTTCCTGCCTCTCCCCCAGGGATAAAGGTTTTTATTTCTGTTCTCTTTCCCCAAATACTATGAGTTTCCAATAATGGGAGTTTGTTTGCTATTGTATCCAGTCACTTCAGTGAATTAAACTGTATTTGTATCATATATTGAATGAATCAGATGTTGAGTTGCTCTTAATATCACAAAGAAACTCTGTTGGTCCTGATTATTTCCCTTAGATTTTTCCTGTGTACGTTTGAAGTTTAAGAAATTATGATAGTAGTCCTAAGTGGATTGGGAAATCAGTGAGCCTCATCATGTGCTGGTAGGATTGCCTGTCAGCTGCCCTGTGCCAGGAGTAATTCTGTTAATCAGTTTGCAGCACCAAAAGCTGTTATAGTATGGACCAGATCATGTCAGCTGCTGATTAAATCTTTCTGGCATACGTATAAATGATTGCTAAAAAAAATATTCCAGCTAGATTATAAAATGGTTTCACCACAAATGAAGGGCTCTTTTCTTTTTTAGTACTTAGTAGCCACAATGAAGATTTTGAAGTGTCTCTGAAGCACTATCCCAGAATTAAAGGCTCTAGTCAATGCAAAAATCATCTTGGTAAGTCGTTAATGAGAACACACACACTACCAACAGGCATAATTAGAGCCCAGACATTAACAAAATTGTAGTTCTTCTTGTTTAAAAAAATTAAAAAAAAACTTTTAAAGGCGAGTCACAGGTCTTAAATTAAGAGGGAGATAAGTCCTGTTTTCAGAACGGAGAACCTAGCTGTGAGGATGAGCTGACAGCAGCTTTTGTCACCGTATTGGTCTCAGCTGATTCTCTGGTCTGGCTAGTTCTCCCGTTCTGCTCAATGAGGAAGGCTCAATCCCTCAACAAAGAATAATCCCTTTTCATTCAAAAGCATGCAACGACAGTCAGAGTACAAATCAGTGGGGGCCTTTTCCTTATTTTGCCCAGCTATGTATGTCATTCAAACCAGTCCACTGAATAATTTTTAGCCGAGTGGGGTGGCTCACGCCTATAATCCCAGCACTTTGGAAGGCCAAGGCAGGTGGATCAACAGAGGTCAGGAGTTTGAGACCAGCCTGGCCAACATGGCAGAAACTCATTTCTACTAAAAATACAAAAATTAGCCAGGCATGGTGGTGCAAGCCTATAATCCCCGCTGCTTGAGAGGCTGAGGCAGGAGAATCACTTGAACCTGGAACATAGAGGTTGTTATGAGCCAAGATTGTACCACTGCACTCCAGCCTGGGGAACAGGGCAGGACTCTGTCTCAAAATAAATAAATAAATAAGATAATTTTAAAAAATCTACTGAAAACTATTTTGGGTTTTAAAATAAGTGAAGTAACGGCCATTCGAATCATGTATACTGTGCTTAGCTTTAAAGTAGCTTAGTGTATAGTTACATGTGTCTCACCATTCATTAACTTAAGCAGCATTCTTGGCTAGGTAAAGATCTGTAGGAAGCCAGCTCGAAGACAGAACCAAGTGGGCTGATTAATAACATCAACATATCCGTCCATTGTTAAGTCCAAAAACCATGCCAGAAAATTCCTTGATTCTCTCATGATAAACCAGCTAATTTTTATTATTTAGTTGTTGAATTTCCATTTGATTTTTATCGTTTTATTTTATGCTGAAATTGTTCAATATCATTTTAGTTTCTTAAATATCTTAATTATAGTTTATGTCTGATACCACCGTTATCTGAATGCCCTATAGGTCTGTTTCTAAAGTCTGTTTTCTCTCTTAGTTTTCATTCAGGTCTTCCCTAACATTGTTGATTTGTTTGAGTATGAGACATTGCTTATGAAAAACTAGGGCTCTGGTTGGTGTTATCATTCTCCAGAGAAGCATTAGGAGAAGGCAGGTAGGCTAGGAGCATATCTCCCTAACTTAATTGTGGATTGAGATAAACTGAGACCAAGTTTCAGCCCTTGTGAAGACTGGGCTGTTTCTTGTTACTATTATTCCTAGTATAAGGGATGTTTAAGGGATATAGCCCTTGAAGGTTCCAACTGGAAGCCTGGAGCAGTTACCAGCCCTTCAATGTCAACATTTCCCCCAGCACTCTGCTTGTCATTTTAGCCATTTTGTCTGTGCTTTTGAAATAAACAGTTGCCTCATAGGTGAAAGTGGTCCCAAATGTAAGCCTTATATCTCTGAGTTCCCCACGACCTGGATCTTGGCTCTGCAATTCTTTGCTGCTTTGAGTGCTTTCTAGTATCTTCAAACATATTCTTCTTAACATTTTTTTCAACTTTTAAAATTTGTTCTCAGCAAGAGGATATCTCCAGAACAACCAAGCCCACCAGTACCAAAGGTAGAACTTTGTCTGCCAATAGTTTGTTGTATATTTGTTGCTATGCACAGTGCTAGGCCCTGGGGTATGGTGGTAAATGAAACCATTTAGAGACATTTTTATGTTCCTTCTGCTATTATCAATATGTCTTCTCTTTTCTCCAAATAATTCTACATAAGTGTAATTTGTGCTGCTATGTTAGTCATCTAGCTATGACCAGACCACACTGTAAGTGTCTGTTTGTAGTCATCAAGTCAGACAGGCATGTAAGTGTGGCAGTCTGGCCTGGCTCTGTATTATCATTCTGCTTTCTTTTGTTACAGCACATGTTGCCTGCCCTGTGATAGTTTCTTGCATCTGTGTCTGTCTTCCCCACCAGAACATGCGTTTCTTGAAAAGCAGACAGTTTCATATTGTTCTGTTCATCTGGCCAAGATAAACAGACTTGTTCTCTAACAGAGGTGTATTTGAATTCACATAATGCTGACATTGGTGTCCTGTCAGTCTATCTCAGACCTCTGTCTTCTTCAGGTCCCCTTGATAGATGTACTTGATGTGCTGGCCTTCAAGATTCCTAAAATACTCTCCATGAGGGGAGAGGGACAAATGCTCACACTCCCAACAGAAAGTCAACTTTAGTCAGAAGAAATGCAGCATGAAAGAGCAGACTTTTAGACTCACAAAGAAGAGTCTGTTTCAAACATGTGGATCCGGGACTGGCTGGGGCTGCTTCAAGTGCTGTTTGAAGGCAGGATATGTCTGTGTTTCTTCCTCAAGCCCTCTTTAGGCACTTCGTCTAAAATAACGTAATGATGGAAGAGCGTAAATGAGTAGTAAATTCATTGAGCCTGAGGGTGTTGTATGAAATCAGCTACTATAATCACAGAATTAATTAATTCATTCATTAATTGATTCAACAAATGTTTATTGAATACCTTCTTTGTGTCAGGCACTATTCTTGAAATTGGAAATAGAGCAATAAACAAATAAATTTCTGCCCTCATGGAGCTTACATCTTTGAATTCTCTATTATAGTACAAATGTTTGTTCAGATATAACAATTTTCTTTTTCTTTCCTTTTTTTTTTTGAGACGGAGTCTCGCTCTGTTGCCAGGCTGGAGTTCAGTGATGTGATCTTGGCTCACTGCAACCTCCGCTTCCTGGGTTCAAGTGATTCTTCTGCCTCAGCTTCCAGAGTAGCTGGGGCTACAGATGCACGCCACCATGCCCAGCTAATTTTTGTATTTTTAGTAGAGATGGGGTTTCACCCTGTTGGCCAGGATGGTCTCGATCTCTAAACGTCGTCATCTGGCCACCTCGGCATCCCAAAGTGCTGGCATTACAGGCGTGAGCCATCTCATCTGGCTTCAGATATAACCATTTTTTGTATGTCAGTTCAAAAGATGGGGAATATTCCGATAATATTTTTATTTTCTCCTGCATGTGAGATGTAATATTTTAAAATATAGAAATTTAAAACTTCTCCGCTTTCAGTCTTAGAGTTTACAGCATGTTTATTTCACTCCAGTACACCCTAGATGTGATTGTACTCATTTGGAAGGAAGAATTAATTGCCTTATGACATCTTTAAGTACATGATCAGCAAAAATTTGTTGCTTAGCCTTAGAATACTAAAAACTAACATTGCAGATTATAAATTTTTAATCAACTAAGTTTATATGGAAACATTTTGCAAAATAATGAAACTTACTAGACTAGGCACAATAATTTTGTAGGAAGGAGATTGGAATTATGGTATTACTTTCCTATAAATCATAAATTAATAGGCTAGTCAAAGTTCTCTTTTCTGTGTTGGCAAATCTGTATACCAGCTGGCTTTAGAATCGGGGACCAGATTAGGTAAATTTGAGGGGCCACTGAAGCATTCATGTAAAGAAGCTCTGAGGAGGAGAAATAAATGTGATCATGAGTATATAGGTAGTTTAGTGACTTAAGCTGTGGGCTTGGTTGAGATTTCCTAGGGAGAGAGTACAGGGCGAGAAGTGAAGACGACTTGGGGCTGAGCTCTGAGGAGCTGCAGCTCTTAGTGGCTGGCTGGAAGCCACTTTCTAGAGGTTTGCCAAACTCGTTAGTCTTCTAAAAGAACTAATTTGGGTATTGATTCCCTGTATTTGACCTATATTTTATCTTATTGATTTCTGTTCTTATCTTTATTATTGTCTTTTTATTTTCTTTGCATGTGATCTTTTATTGTATTTCTGACTTTTTAAATTGGATACTTAGCTTATTAATATTTTAGGCTTTCTGGCCAGGTGCAGTGGCTCATGCCTGTAATCTCAACACTCTGGGGAGGCTGAGATGGGCAGATCACATGAGGCCAGGAGTTTGAGAACAGAATGACCGATGTGGTGAAACCTCGTCTCTACTGAAAATACAAAAATTAGCAGGCGTGGTGGTGGGCACCTGTAATCCCAGTTACTGGGAAGGCTGAGGTATGAGAATCGCTTGAACCTGGGAGGCAGAGGTTGCAGTGAGCCGAGATCATGCCACTGCACTCCAGCCTGGGCAGCAGAGCATGTATTAGTCCATTTTCACACTGCTGATAAAGACATACTCCATGTTGAGAAATTTACAAATGAAAGAGGTTTAATGGAGAACTCAGTTCCACATGGCTGGGAAGCCTCACAATTGTGGGGGATGGCAAGGAGGAGCAAGTCACATCTTACATGCATGGCAACAGGCAAAGAGAGAGCTTGTGCAAGAAGACTCCTGTTTTTAAAACCATCAGATTTTACGAGACCCATTCACTATCACAAGAACAGCACAGGAAATACTCACCCTCATGATTCAGTTATCTCCCACTGGGTCCCTCCCATAACATGTGGGAATTATGGGAGACGAGATTTGGATGGGGACACAGAGCCAAACCATATCGAGTGAGATCCTGTCTCAAAAAAAAAATAAAAGGCTTTCTTTTCTTAAAACATTCAAAATATAAACTTTAAGAAATATTTTACTTGAACACCACAAACTTTGATATGCAATATTTCCATTATTGTCCAGTTATATTTTAATTTTCAATAGGGTTTCATTTGATCCATGAGCTTTTTGAAGTTTAAAGTTTTTGAACCTATGGCATAATTTTCCATTTTTTTCTGTGTTAATTGCATTGTAAATAGAGCACATGGTTTTATGATAAGAATCCCTTGAAATTATTGCAGCCTGCATTCTGATTGAGTACAGGCACTTTTAATAAACATTGCATGTGTGCTGGAAAAGAATGTGCATTTTTTCAGTAGACGGATGCAAGGTTCTTAATATATTTGGTAGATCAGAGTTGTTAATTGTGTTTTTCATATCTTCCATATATTTACTGAATTTCTGTATGCTTGCATTACCAATTGAGAGAAGTGTTAAAATGTTAAACTATAATGATGGGCTTGTCTGTATCTTCTTTTTGATGCTAATTTTTGCTTTATGGATTTGGCCTTTCTGTGTGGCATTCTGGGTAATTTCCTTAACTCCATCTTCTAATATACGAATTAGCTTTTCAACTGCATGTCTTCTATTGCTTAATTTATTGTTTTAATTTCAATGACTTTAATTTCTAGATATTCTAATTAGTACTTTTTCAAATGCGCCTAGTCTTTCTGGGTTGAGTCCTTTCTTACACTTTTTTTTTTTTTTGAAACAACTGTGTTGGAGTCTGATTGACTTATGTCAAGTTCTTTGTTATCTGATCCTGATCTTTGTTCTGTCCAGATGGTTTCATGTGTGTTATAATTTTGGGTTGTGAGCTTTCCTCAGTGGGGCTCTTTTGTGAATCTGAAGAAAGATGTGGCCTCTTTTAGTAAGTTTATTTTTGTTGTTGTTGTTTTAGTTTGCTTCTACCAGGCTTTTCGATAGCCTGGAAGCAATTTTGATGTGACTTTGTCAGCTCCGGGAGTGTCTAGATCACAGGTTTAGTATAATTTTGAACCTCAAACCTGGGTAAAATTCAGGCTTATGAATATGAATTCACATGTTAATTTATTCCTCCCTTCACCCTGTGACCCTCCCAATTGGTGGCCAAATCTAGACACGCTTCCCTGTTTTTGCCCTCAGCAGGCGGGCTGTTTTCTGTTTTAACTAGTTGACCAGTTCACTGAAAATAGAGCCTTTTGAGGGTCTCAGTTTTAACCCGGAGGTCTTGATGCCAGCTCCCTGAATCATGTGGCTGCTGGTTTCAGCCCTCACTGAGGGCCTGTGATTCCTCACCCAGACCACTGACATCTACTCCCCACTCCAGAGGGCCTCAGGATCAGCTCTAACGCTGGCAGCCTTGGTTTTTTAGCTTCCTTGTTTATTCCACCTGGTGATTTTCCTTACTTTTTCAAGGACTCAGCTATTCTTTTTAAAGGGCAATTCATTTTGTATAGAATCATGTAGTACCTGCAGAGGGAGAACTTTTAGGTTTTCTAGTCTGTCGTATTGCCAGAACTATTACTCTTCATCAGTTTTAAGGAAGAAATTTTTATTAGCACACACACTTTCTCTCCTTTTTAAGTTTTTAACCAGCTTGACACGAAGCTGCCTATCCACCTTTGTTTTCAGGGTTGTATGCATTTTCTTGATTTACATAGCTGTTGTGGTACCTTGTATTAGTCCGTTCTCACATTGCTATAAAGATACTCCCTGAGACTCTGTAATTTATTTTAAAAAAAGGGGTTTAATTGACTCACAGTTTCACATGGCTGAGGAGACCTCAGGAAACTTACAATCGTGGCAAAAGGCCAAGGAGAAGCAAGCACCTTCTTCACAAGGCAGCAGGAGAGAGAGTGGGCTCAGGGCAAGCTGCCAATTCTGACACCATCAGACCTCATGAGAACTCACTATCACAAGAACAGCATGAGGGAAACCGCTCCTGTGGTCCAATCACCTTCCACCAGATCCCTCCCTCAACACCTGAGGATTACAGTTAGAGATGAGATTTGGGTGGAGACACGGAGTCAAACCATATCATGCCTGTTGGGAAAGTCTGGTGTGGGGATGCTTTTAGTTGAAGCCTATTGTAGGCCAAAGGTTGGTTTTCATAAACAAACATGCAGTCAAACCAATAAATGAGCAAATACATATATACACTTATAATGACTAGCACCTTATAAATTAGTCAGTTGTCTTTAGTGATAGGAGGTCAGCATCTCAGGACTGTGGTTAAACAGTGCCATGCCATGAGATCTGGAATGCCTCTGTTTTGTGTGAATGATGCAAACCTTTGAAGTGGTGATCCTACCATACCTTCCCTTGAGTCTGATTCTTTCCAGGAACCTTCATGGTTTTGGGGTGGGGAGGACTCATTTAAGAACAGAGGGGCAACAGTATGTTCTTCTTTATATAGTCTCTGGAGTAGAACACACTGCTTGTTGGCTTTCTGCATGTTTTGTAGAACTGGAAGGAACAATCATGGTAGCCCCATAATTTCTGTATGACCCCCAAGTGTCTACTCTTCCTATATTGCCA
Organism: Sapajus apella; assembly: GCF_009761245.1. Taxonomy (NCBI): domain Eukaryota; kingdom Metazoa; phylum Chordata; class Mammalia; order Primates; family Cebidae; genus Sapajus; species Sapajus apella. Next base: position 5,205,899 of record NW_022437054.1, read on the forward strand.
CAGACCAGAATTATGTTAAAAATTGCAGGCTGGATTACTAAAATTGTATTAGCAACTCTTGACCCACAGAAAAGATTAAACAAAGTCTATTAAAGAAAAAGCAACTTGATTACATTTTTAAGAACAAAATTTAAAATAGATGCAGCGTGTGTGTTATTACAGATAGAATTATAAACCTCTTTTTTAAAAAGGGGAGAATAAGATTATGGTTCTCTTCAGTTACGTAGATAAGAGAGATTAAGTGGATAAGAAAGGAATCAAGAAAAGTGAGACAAACATAACATCTGATTGTCAAAGCTAAAGAATGTTAAAAAAAAGCTGTGTTCTAAAAGTAACAGCCAGAATTTGTTCCTCAAAAGCTCTAAAATTTCTGCTTAAAGTTTGTAAGCCCAGCTAATCTCAAAAACCTCTATTCCTAGCTAAAACATCTTTCTTTACAGTAAACTTCTTGTCTCAGCAATGAGAGTCACCCTGAGATGGGAAAAACTGCCTTTTAGAATACCTACCACAGATAACCAGTGCCGGACAGGGCGTGAAGAAAAGGGAACCCCTGTATATGGTTAATGGGAATGTAAGCTCGTACACCCATTATGAAGAACAGTATAGAAGTTTCTCAAAAAATTAAAGCTAGATCTATCATATGAGTCAGCAATTTGATTTCTGGGTATACATCCAAAGGAATCTAAATCAGCGTATGGAAGGATATCTGCGTTCCCGTGTTTATCACATCACTGTTCACAACAGCCAGGATATGGAATCAACCTAAGTGTCTACAGTGGATGAATAGTTAAAGAAAATGTGCTGTATATACACAATGAAATAGTATTCAGCCATAAAAAGAATGAATTCTTATCATCTGTAACAACACGGATGAATCTAGAGGACATGACGGTAAATGAAATAAACCAGGCACAGGGCCAGACACTGTGGCCCATGCCTGTAATTCCAGCACTTTTGGGAGGCTGAGGTGGGTGGATCACCTGGGGCCAGGAGTTCAAGACCAGCCTGGCCAACATGGTGAAAGCCCATCTTTATTTAAAAAATACAAAAAATAATTAGCCGGGTGTGGTGGCATGTGCCGGTAATTTCAGCTACTCAGGAGGCTGAGGCAGAAGAATTGCTTGAACATGGGATGCTGGGGTTGCAGTGGGCTGAGACTGCACCACTGCACTCCAGCCTGGGTGACAGAGTGAGACTCCATCTCTAAATAAATAAATAAATAAACCAGGTAGAGAAAGATAAATGTTGCATGGCCTCACTGATATGTGGAATCTGAAGAAGCTGAACTTATGGAAGTAGAGGAGAATGGTGATTGCTATGGGGTAGGGGTTGGGTGGGGTGGGGAAGAATCACAGAGGCTGTAATACAAAACTTCACTTACGAGGATTAAGTTCAGGAGATCTATTCTACAACATGGTCATGAGTTAATAACACCGTATTGTGTACTTGAAAATTGCTAAGAGAGATTTTAAATGTTCTTAGCACAAACATGATTAGTATGTGAAGTAATGGATGCGACAGTTAGCTTGATTTAGCCATTCCACAATGTATATATATATCACATCATGTTACATACCATAAATAGGTGCATTCTTGTTGATTAAAAAAATTAATTAGAAAAAAGAATACCTAACATAGACTTTAAAGCACTTTTCCTTTAAATGCACTTTTCCTTTAGTTTTTTTTTTTTTTTTTTTTTTTTTTAGATACAGAGTCTCACTCTGTCACTCAGGCTGGAGCGCAGTGGCGCAATCTTGACTCACTGCAACTTTGGCCTCCCAGGTTCTAGTGATTCTCCTGCCTCAGCCTCCTGAGTAGCTAAGATTACAGGCACCCACCACCATGCCTGGCTAATTTTTGTGTTTTTTAAATTAGTGGTGGGTTTCACCATGTTGGCTAGGCTGGTCTCAAACTACTGACCTCAAGTGATTCACCTACCTTGACCTCCCGAAGTGCTGGGGTTACAGGTGTGAGCCACTGCACTTTTTCAACTGTAGGCAAAAATGGCTTCACTCCCTGGTTTCTCCTGTGGGCGGATGTATTCAAGGTACAGATCGCTATTGACTTGAAGATGGCATTCCTGTTGAAAACATTATAACATTATGCAATTATTTTATAGTCAGGTGGCAAGTGAAACTAGTTTCATGGTACTGTGAAACAAACCTGAATTTTCAAAAATGAGAATGTTCTCAGAAAACAGTGGTTATTATCCTAACAAACTAAATCAAGTGCAAATTCTTGCTTTACTCAAAGCAGTAACAAGGTGTTGTGGCTATAAACATCTATTTAATTTATTCTCAACAAGAAGAGTAGTTTTTTGTTTTTGTTTTTGTTTTTCTTCTTGGAGACGGAGCCTTGCTCTGCCGCTCAGGCTGGAGTGCAGTGATGCGGTCACAGCTCACTGCAGCCTTGACCTCCAGGTCCAGGCAGTCCTCCCAGCTCAGCCTCCTGAGTAGTAAGGAGTACTGGAGCACGCCTCCATGCCTGGACAATGTTTCGTGGAGATGAAGTCTCCCTATGTTGCCAAGGCTGGTCTGTAACTCCTGTGCTCAAATGATCCTCCTGCCTCGGCCTCCCAAAGTGCTGAGATTAGAGGCGTGAGCCACTGCACCTGGCCAAGAAGAGTATTTCAATTTCTGCTTTCCCTCCACAAACCTCACAAGCAGACTTTTCTCTTCCTGCTGTAGCTTTGAGAATTGCCACATTACAAACAGAGACATCAATAAAAATGCATACATATGCGTCTAACCTAGAGACAGAAAAAAACATTATGTAGAAAGTAACTTGTGTAGTTCTCTCAAAGTTTCAGGTGTCACCTGGAATTCAGAGAGATTCCTCACTGGTAATAAATGGTCTCAGTGATTGCTGGCTACTGTGAGTTACTAATATCCTTCACACAAACTTTTTTATTTTCCATTTTTCTGTTTTAAAACTCACTCTGTACTTAAAGATTCTCCAATTTTATGTTTTGTGCTATTCCCAGCACTTTGTTAAAAACAAGAAAGGGATTTGTTACAGGCTCATGCCTGTAATCCCAGCACTTTGGGAGGCCAAAGTGGGCGGATCACAAGGTCAGGAGTTTGAGACCATCCTGGCCAACATGCTAAAACCTCGTCTGTATTAAAAATACAAAAAATTAGCTGGGCATGGAGGTGCACGCCTGTAATCCCAGCTACTCCTCTGGCTGAGGCAGAAGAATCGCTTGAACCCGGGAGGTGGAGGTTGCAGTGAGCTGAGATCGCACCGCTGCACTCCAGCCTGGACTCCTCCAGCAAGACTCTGTCCCCCAAAAAATTTGTATTCAAAACTCTCACTTCTTCCCCGTGAGAAATAGAAATGCAGCAAATCTATATCATTGCAGGACTAAATGGAATATTTTCAGTTGTATTATTTTTTCATGTCAAGCATTTTAACACAATTCTAAATAAATGATTTCATAAAAGGTACAAAAACTATTGGAATGAGGATGGGACAGATACATCATCAGGATAGCAACTGATGCATGTGCCACGGGGGCCGCCTCTGGGTTCTCTGTGGTCACCTGGAGAAAGGACTGCTCTTTAAAGTAAACAACAATAATCCTTGTAACTGGAACACCTAAGCCCCAGGAAGTCACATTCTTAAATGCAGTCTACACTGATTTTTACTTTGGAAAGGTCTCTTTTGAGTGAGTATAATTTGTTCTCGATTATGGTAGAACTGTTTAGGATTTGTAATATGCTTTTTAAAAAAAATTAAAAAAGAAATCCTTTATTTTGATTTTTATGGAAAAAAAGAGACCCCGGTTAGAGCATAGTGCAGTTGGTTGCCTGTGATGTTGAAAATAGATGTGCTCTTTTCCCTTTTACTTAACACATTGTTTATTCTAGAGCAAAAAGATTCTTATTTTTTAAAATAGTAATTATGGTGTCCACCTCTTAAAAAGTGTTGCCATAGCAGTCTTTCATCTGACAGATTTTCAAGATTGTGCTCCTGGGAGAAATGGTGAAGAGAAACTGGGGTGTTAATTAGGCAGATTGAAGTTGGAGATGTAACTAGTGCTAACAGAATTTACAATGCAGAACACCTCCGTCTCCAACCTGAGAGTGGATTTCCTTCTGCCATGGTTGCAGTAGGATTCAAACTCATCTTTCCTTTCTTACCACGTCTTTCCCTCTTAAAATTACCTTATAGATCCTTGCATGTAAAGTACCCTAAATATTGAAGTCTGCTAATTTGTTTTTTTCTTTCTGGAAAGCACGTTGAAGGCTGCGTCCAGATATTCTGCACTAGCAAATACAGATTTTCTAGCAACAGGATGCCTATTTTAAATGCCTGGATTGGCCAGGTGCGGTGGCTCATGCTGTAATTCCAGTGCTTTGGGAGGCTGAGGCAGGCAGATCACCTGAGGTCAGGAGTTCGAGAACAGCCTGGCCAACGTGGTGAAACCCCATGTCTACTAAAAATATAGCCGGTGTGGTGGCGTGCACCTGTAGTCCCAGCTACTTGGGAGGCTGAGGCAGGAGACTCACTTGACCTGGGAGGTGGAGGTTGCAGTGAGCAAAGATCACACCACTGCACTCCAGCCTGGGCAACAAAGCGAGACTCCATCTCAAAAAAAAAAAAAAAAAAATGCCTGGATTGATTTAGCAACAACAACAACAAACTTAACAAAATTTTATTTTCACCATGAAAATATATGTTTTGGAAAATGTATGTTGCATAAGTAAGTGGGTAAACTTCAGAAGTGAATACTTAGCCAGCACGCCCTTGCCCTGGGAATGGTCCAGTTAGCAGACTTGCTGCGGCTCCGCCAGTTTTCCACATCAGGGTCCTAATGAGTTGAATGAACCACACGGGTAACTTTTACTAACCGTCAAAAACTGAAGTTTATAAGTGATTGACTTTAAAAATACAAGTTAGAGAGCATTAGAAGTCGTGCCTGGAATTGCATCACGTTGTTTCCTCCCTTCAAGAAAGGCAGGGGAAAACCACGGTGTCTAAACTCTGCCTCACCTGTCAGCTGGGGATACCTGCTGAGCCAGTGATCAGTCTAAGGAAGAGGGTGATCCTTTTGACAGATGGTTGTGAGAACTGGGAAGTCACATTGTGCTTTACCTCTCCCCAGAGTTTTGTTTTATTTGTCAAAATCTGGGCCTGCCAATGGTGGTTGTGCGTGAGAATATTATTTGTCATGCGCTGTGTCTCCCTCCCCTGCCTCAAAACAAAGCCCAAACAAACAAGTCCGTGCTTTGAAAGATGCTGCCAGCCTTTCATTAAGCAAAGTCAAGCTGATTCCCTTTAGTAGTGGTAGAATTTTTGCTAGTGCTTCACATTTGGTGCCTGTCTCTACAAAGCGCCCCTGAAAGACAGAGTTGACAGTGCACAGGTTGCGTCTCTCTGGTGTGGACAGGGAGGGCAGGTACCTTCTCAGCTGTCTCACTGGCATTCTTCCCTGCCTGCCCCCAGTCCCTTAGGGCAAAGAGAATGACTGCAGCTTCTCTGAGCTTTGTAACCAACTGCAAGTGAGGAAGGTCCTGATAAATGTGTCAGACTCCCTTTCTCAGACCGAGAGTATCTGAATAAATAATAGCAAGGAAATAAATTCAGCTGTGACATGGACAGCATCCTCATAATCCCAGCCCAGCACATCCAGCACAATTGGGTCACTCTTAAAAACAGCAACAACTACCGCAACAAAACTTCCAGCAAATGTGCTGTTAAAAACTCTTACATAATTGTAACAGATTTGGGTTTCCTCTGGTTCAGGTTTTCTTCCCTCTTTGATAATCAAATGATCTGAAGAAAGGCATAGAATTTCAGGGGAGAATCTGCACGACAGGCTTACAATAAGGCTATTCACAGAGACTCTTTTATGAGCTTACACAGGATCTGCATCATTCTTCGTCTCTGGCTTTGCTACAAGGCTCCATTTAAACTTAACCCAACTTGCAGACTTAACTGATCCAGGAATGACTCACTACAATGAGCCAGCTACTGTAGCTCTTTTCCTCCTGTGGATAAGGGGACTTGACACAATGGGCTTTACAGTTCTTAAATGACGGATTTTTTTTTTCTGTCTTTGAGATGTGGTGCTTATGAGACCTTTTGTTTCTTTAAAAAGATTCACATGGTTTGATTATATTTTTGAGAGGTGTAAACAAATCCAATATGCACTCCCTACACGTAGAATAAAACGTTAAAAATCTTGTAAAGGACATAGAAGCAAAACTCATGTCACACTATTTACACAACTGATTTCAACGTATTAGAAGATATTAACCCTTAGGTATTATTCAATTAAACTTGAAAACATTTATTTTTGAGGGGTGATTCTGATGTAATTTCTAGTAGTTCTTCAGCACTGAATTTCGTGTTTACACATTTTTTGTTATCTGCTGGTGTTTATACTGTGTTCGCGACCTAATACGATACGCAAATTTAATATTTTAGTAAAATTGGTCAGATGGTTAGAGACCATGAGATGGGTGCAGTGCTAATACAGTTCCCAGTTCCTGCCAGGGCACCTCGTTTGTCCCTGAGTAGTTGGGACGGAGGGGAGACCCTGGAGGATGCATCTGGTGGCACACTGCAGCGAGAGCATTGGGGACCCACGCTTTGGATACACACCTCAGAATAGTGGTTCCCAAACTTTAGTGGAAATAGGAATCATCAGGGATGCTTGTTAGAACTGTAGATGCTTGGAGCCCACCCCCAGAGACTCTGATTCAGTAGGTTCAGGATGGGAGCCAGGTAATTTGCATTTTTAACAAGCCATGCAGTTGATTCTGATGGGGTGGCTATTGCACCACACTGAGAGTCATCCTCCTGAAGTCACCAGGGAATGCTGGGAGACCCTGCCTCCTCCCCTGCAGCACCCGGTGGGTGAGCGGGGACCTTGGTTAGGAGTGACCCCTGCTGTGATCCGAGGGCTGCAGATGCCAGGAGGGGAAGGACAGCTCTAGTATTTGCAGAGTGTCAGAGCAGCTCTTACATCTTCCACCTGGTCCGCCTCCATCCCTCTTCATCCTCATGTGGCAGGGAACACACCTCGCCTGTGGGTCAGCGCTGGGTGTTTCAACGTGCTTCTCACTGTCACTCTAGCTTTGTAATTAGAACTTCAGAGAGGTTGTTATCTCCAGTATTTAATCCAAATTTGCTTCTTTATCCCACTCCCTTACCCGGATTAATGTAGTTTTAGATTTTTGGAAATGAGGATCTTTTCCAATTAGAAATGGATTCACAAGAACCCTTTTTGGAATTATGGACGTAACATATTTATTCATTTTGTGAGGATGAGATTTTTCCTTGAAGATCTGTTGATCTGATGGTCAAAGCCGATAGGGAAAATAATTGTTGATGATAACTACTGATGTTTACAGCAGTTTACCTAGGGTGCTGTTGTGTGTTTTGTTTGTAGAATCCACCCCCATATGGTTGGCAGACTTTTCTATTATGAGAAATGTCAGGCTATTCACAATGAGGAAGTACAGAAAACTCCCATATATTCATCACCCACTTTCTAGAGTTATCAAGATTTATCATGTGTTTCAGCAGCCTTTTATTGTTTTTAAATCTTGCTGGTGGCTTTTGTAAGGGAGAACAAGTAATATCTTTTCTGCACCTATGGAAAGGTTCATGGCTAAGGCCCCTATAACAAACGATAGATGAACAAGAGAGAAACATACAGAGGTATTTATTGTAAGTTTTTGTGACACAGGAGCCTCAAAAGGAAGTATAGACCCCAAGACATAGGGGAACCTCTGTACGTTTCTGCTTAGGTTTGATCAAGAGTGGACAGAGGTATGATGGGACAAAAGGGTATGATTTAGCTGGCATGAAACTAGAGGGAAGTTGGCAAGGCCTGTTGGTCCAGATTCGTCCCTGTGTCTTCAGAGACAAGGAGATTTTTTTCTCTGGGTATGAGGGGCACCTCTGGAATGAGGAGCTTATGAGCTGCTTCAAGGGAAGGGCAGAGGATTCTTTCATGGCCTGCTTTAGGGGAGGAGGGAGGCGAAGGTTAAAGGGACCTTCCTGCTTCCGCTGCTCTCTCAAATGCCAAGTTGCCATATTTTGGGATACATGCTGAACCTCGTCATTTTCAAAGTGGTTTGTTTCAGGAATGAAACAAACATGAAACGCTTTGCTTGGGGCCTGAGTCGAGTGATCACAAAGAGTCAGTCATTTAAATGTGTCCTTTCCAGGAATGTGTTCCAGAAGACCTAGAACTGAAGAAGAAGATTTTTGCTCAGTTAGATTCCATCGTTGATGATCGAGTGATCTTAAGCAGTTCCACCTCTTGTCTCATGCCTTCCAAGTTGTTTGCTGGCTTGGTCCATGTGAAGCAGTGCATCGTGGCTCATCCTGTGAGTATTTTAAATCCAGAGGATTGATTGTATATCATTCTGTTTTTGTGGGGGGGTCAATAACTTGGACCCCCCCGAATCCATTAGTATTTTAAACTGCTTTATTGAGATATAATTCACTTACTCAATTCACCAATTCAAATTGTGTAGTTCAGTGGTTCTTATTGTATTTACAGAGTTGTGCAATACCAGTATTTTAAAAACGAATTTTATCCAAAAATCCCTTGGATTTTTATCTGTGTACCACGTGAGCAATGCTTTGAGGCTTTCACCTCAAGTAACTGTGTAGCTGAGAAGGCTGACTACTAAACACAAAATTCTACTATCAGTATAAATGTGCTACATCAAAAATGTATACATCAGGCAGGATTGTACAGATATGTCACTCGCACTGTGTAGTTTACTCAACGCAATTCAGAGTAGGATCTGTTTTGTTAAAATGCACATTCTGGGTCCCACTTCTGAGATTCTGACTGTAGGTCTGACGTTAAGTACTTTTTTTCCTTATGGTTCCCTTCCACCCCTCATTGTAATTAACTGTGCAAGCTTATTTGCCAGGAGTGCGTTATGAGGTGCCCTGGACAATGAGTTTCAAATTGGCATGCAAGCACTCAAGCAATCTTCTAGTGGTTAATGTATTGAGGTGAGGAATGGGGAATGAGAGAGGAGATTCAGTGAGCAACATTTGAGTTGAACTGTGAGTTCATTGTGACCTTGGAGAACCAGGACAGCCTGTTGGAATGGGAAGGGTGACTTAGCGCAAGCTATGATAAATATAATAGTATATAATAGTGACCACACCCTTGGCACCACCAGGTTGCCAGAGGATAAGATCAGGGAGAAGCAACACAGAGGCGCTGGGCCCAGCCTGGCTAGCAGCTGGTTGGGCTGATGAGGGGAAGAGAGGGTCTGAAGCTGGGGAAGAGCATAAACAAAGACCCTGGGCCAAGAGCAAGCTCGTTGTGCAGAACTGTGGGAGGCCAGCCTGGTGGGATGAGCACACATGCCCTGCAGCCATGGGAGCCCTCAGTAGTAGCTGGGTTTGGAGAGTCATGAGGGTTACTCTGCAGGCTGGGACAGGCAGCTTGGGTCCAGAGCAGCAGTGTGATGTGGTGAAGGCGCTGCTTGGGGAGAGCAACACGAACGTCCTTCCTGGGGTGAAGACGGGTCAGAGAGGGGAGCAGTGATGTCACAGGACTTGAGCAGTATTCCAAGCTTGAGTGACCAGGGCCTAGGATCAAGAGCTGGGCAATTCCTCTTTCTGGGCAAGAACCATTTAGAGTGTGGAGGTAACAGATGCCTACCAGATCTGCAGATGCCTGCCCGGTTTTACGTGCTGAGAAGAGCGGCAGCTTGGACCACCATTTGCATAGCTGCATGGTCCTGGGAGAGAGGACGGAAAGAATGAGGAACGATTATAAAATAAGGAGGCTGAGATGCATAGAAGTAGAAGAGAACCAGCCACATTTGGTTACCACTCAAATAGGAATGAGATTAGCATTCGAGGGACCCTGATGGAAACCAAGTCCTGAGAAGTCTGCCATGCCTTTGCTTTGGAGACATACATGTGTGCGTAAAAAGGGCTCCCGGAGACCTAGGCTGCTGCTTGATTGCTTCAGCGGAAGGTGTCAGCCTCCTCATTCCTAACCCATGTTTTTGCTTCTAAGTTAGTTTAAAACAAAACTAATCTAAATTAAATCGTTCAGAAAATACCTCCTGAATTCTTTGATAAGACCTTTACTGCGTCTCTTTAATTTTAAACTGCCAGATGGGTGAGAGGACACCTGAGTCACTTTCTTCTCCCTCACACCCAGCACAGTCCCCAGACCAGCAGAATTTGGTAACTGTAGATTAATGACACTTCTCTCCCTCCCTCCTACTCTTGTTCCATCACACTACTGCTTACTTATTTAATGAAACAGCATAAAGTCCAGGGCTTATTTTAAAAATTAATCTTCCTTATTGTTACAAATTATTTTTAAACAAAACTCATGTTAATTAAAGCAAAACCAGATAACCTGAGTTAGCGGTCTTTGGATCTTTCCCTTCCTTTCCTCTGTGTTCCAGCTGCCCCCCTCTTTTTTTTCTTTCTTTCTGTCTCTGCGGCTGTTGCCCAAGCTGGAGTGCAGTGGTGCCATCAAAGCTCACTGCAGCCTTGAACTCCTGGCCTCAAGCAAGCCTCCTGTCTCAGCCTCCCAAAGTGCTGGAATTGCAGGAGAAAGGCACGCCACCTGGCCCCACCTCTTGCTCACCCCACGGGGCCTCTAGGAGAGTGGACAGGCAGTTGCTACAGAATCAAGACCCAGTGATTATCTCTGAGGCACCACAGTTTCCGCGGAGACCCCAGGCCAGCTAGGAGCGGCTCAGCCTGCAGCCCCAGGCCCTGCTTGGGGGCCCTTTATTTCAATCACTGGTAATCTTTGCTTGGACCTAAAATAGGTTGAAGAAAAAAGGCCTGTTCATGCCGTGGCAAAAGTGGATATTCAGCAGATTGGAAAGGTTGCTTCTGTCCCCACCCACACAGAGAGGCCCGCAGCCAGCGTCCCACCGCCACGGGCCCCCTGGAGCGGGGCCACACTTCCGGTCGGGGGTCGCGAAAGGCACTGGCCAGATGAGCATGTGCGCCCAGCGCAGGAGCTCAGGCTGCGCTTTAGGGTGGGCTCCCGGGACTGGAGCCACTGGCGGCCACACTGAAGGCCCAGGAAGGGGGCTGTTCATGCAGCCCTGCTCTGTTCTGGACGTTTTTCTTCTCCAGTGACTTTGTGTTGTTTCCTGGACTCCTCGTGGCAGTGACTCCGGAATTCCCACGTGGGGGGCTGGGGGAGGAGCACGTGGCGCTGGGGCCTGTGGTGACAGTGGCGTGCACTGCGCATCGCAGTGTGTCCTTACTGGGCTCTGTGTTCGCGCTGATGGAGGGGCAGTTTTCTACTGATAGTTTAGCCGCACTTTACAAAGAGGCTCCTGCTTTTCTCTCTTCCTGAGTTCAGTCTGGGAAGGACGTGGTCCTATGGAGCTGGCGGGGTCTTGGGCGGCCTCTAAGCAAGGGGCCTGCTGTATGGCCCGCCTGCCTGGAAGGGGGGCCGCGCGGTGGGCGTGGGGGGAGGCCACCGGTCAGCCCCTCCCCGCCCCTTGCCTGTGCTCGGCCTTTTCGGACTTGCCTCCCGTCTGACGCTGAAGCCGTCAGCCCCGGGGGCGGTAAACGCCGGAGGCACGGGCTTGCTGTCTGCGGAGCGCGGGGCTCTGGGCGGCCTTTGGCACCTGCACCGCCCCGCGGCCGCTCGGACCTGCTCCGGGCCCCGCCTGCGAGCGCGCCGGGGAGGACGGGCCGCCGGGGAAGCCGCGGGCGCCGAGGGCACAAGAGGCTCCAGCCCGGCTGCCTCCCGCGAGGGCGCCGCCGGCCCCGTGGGCCTCGCCGCTTGGTCCCGGAGCGAGGGTGAAGGGAGCCTCTGTGGGCGGCCGCGCTGTCGGCGCGGTCACACGGGGCCCGGGCGGCGGGAAGAATGCGCCCCTTGTGCTCGGGCCGCCGGCGCGCAGCCTTCCCGCCCAGGCCCCGGCCCCGCGCAGCCACTGTGTCTGTCTAACCCTTTCGGGCCGTGTTTCTGAGTCCGCCCCGCGCACTGCCACCCTGAAGTCTTCTCTTGCTTCCTAAGAGGGCAGAGCAGGTGCCCACGACGCCCCTTATTGCTCCTTCCCTCTTCTGTGGGCGTCACCTTGAAATAGAAGCTTTTGCTCATGGACGCATCACTTAGGAAATGTGACATTCTACCTGTCACCCATATGGTGGAGGAAAACGCATTTAAAAGCATCATTTGGGGACCAGTTTGCTGCGATACACTTGGCTCAGTGCTCAGGCCAGTCAGGTTCTACCAAGCACTGTTTTCTCTGGACATTTGCTAGTTCTCTGTGAGGAATCTCTAAGAACAGTTTCTCAAAGTAAACCAAGGACACCACAGTCGAATAGTGAAGTCCAGGCCCCTGCCTCGGGCTCCCTCGCCGGGACAACGCCTTCCTGTCTTGGGGTTGTTGGCGTGCAGGGCCGGCTGAGGTGTGTGGATGACTGTTGATATCTAGAGCAGGAAGGTGACCTTCGATTGGAAGAGACAGACGCTTAAGGTGCAATGTGGAGGAACTGAGGAAATACCAGGTTTTGGGAAGACACTGCTAATCATTTATTTTTGAGACAGCGTCTGGCACTGTCACCTAGGTTGCAGTACAATGGCACGATCGTGGCTCACTGCAGCCTCCACTTCCTGGGCTCAAGTGATTCTCCTACTTCAGCCTTCCAAGTAGCTGAGACTACACGTACACACCACCACACCCAGCTAATGTTTTTGATTTTTTTGTAGAGACAGGGTCTCACTATATTGCCTAGGCTGATCTTGAATTCCTGGGCTCAAGTGGTCCTCCCGCCACAGCCTCCCAAAGTGCTGAGATTACAGGCGTGAGCCACCGCATCCAGCCTGCTAATAATTTTTAACACTGACACAGAAGAGTGTCAGAGTCTGTGGTGACTGTAGACGGGAAGGCATGCTTCCGGAGGGTGGTGGGGTGGGAGGAAGCTTTGAAGACAAGGCGGGTGGGAGCACAGAAATTCTGTCCTGGGGAGGCCAGGGATTTGAAGATCAGCCACAAACATACAGGATGGCTAGCTGTTCCTCCAAATTCCAACTTTGTATTTTGGGTAATTGTTTTAAAACAAAACCACAGAATTCTGTATCCAGGTTCCCTTTTCCTCTCACCTTTGTGAATACATTTCTTTCTCAAGTATCTTGTTGTTGGCCGCTGAATCTAAAGGCACCTTTCCAAAGATGCATTTGCGCCTCCTGACCATTCAGGGTGGGAGCAATGCCCCAAACCCAGGGTTGTCTCCCTGACTCCCCCACTTCTCTCTCTCTCCTAAGGTGAATCCACCATACTATGTCCCGCTGGTTGAGCTGGTTCCCCACCCGGAGACGGCCCCTACGACAGTGGACAGAACCCACGCCCTGATGAAGAAGATTGGACAGTGCCCTGTGCGAGTCCAGAAGGAGATGGACGGCTTTGTTCTGAACCGCCTGCAGTATGCGATCATCAGTGAGGCCTGGAGGATGGTGGAGGTGTGTGTGCCCTTCCCTCCTCCCCCTTCCCTTCCCTCCTCCCTCCTTCCCTTCCCTCCTCCCTCCTTCCCTTCCCTCCTCCCTCCTTCCCTTCCTTCCTCCCTCCTTCCCTTCCCTCCTCCCTCCTTCCCTTCCTTCCTCTCCCCTTCCCTTCCTCCCTCCCTCCTTCCCTTCCTTCCTCCTTCCCTTCCCTCCTCC
>NW_022437054.1:5219937-5249841 GCF_009761245.1 Sapajus apella
TCCCTCCTTCCCTTCCTTCCTCTCCTTCCCTCCTTCTTCCCTCCTTTCCTTCCTTCCTCCCTCCTTCCCTTCTTCCCTCCCTCCTTCCCTTCCTCCCTCCCTCCTTCCATCTTTCCTCCCTCCTCCCTCTCTCCTTCCCTTCCTTCCTCCTTCCTTCCCTCCTTCTTCCCTCTTTCCCTCCTCCCTCCTTCCCTTGCTCCCTTCCTCCCGAAGTTGAGCAGGACAGTGAAAGTTGTTCCTTGGGCAGCCTAGAAACTGGGAAAGTCAGAGGCTGCTTGGTTCTTCGCGTTCTGTTCTGGAGACCAAGGGCCAGCTTTAGAAACAAAGTAAAATGCAGCGATTCATTGTCTGGGAGGTTCTTCTTACAGTCACCTGATACCAGGACAGGACGACAGGCTTCTCCCCTTTGGCCCTTTCATAGCATTAGACATAATTACTGTGTGGCCCACTGCATTTTCCCAGAGTTGGCTTTTACCCTTCAGTGTTACAGTTTTTCAGGAGGAAAAAAATTATATTTTGTGTAAACTTTTTTCTCCTGAAGGAACCTAATTGTTTCAAGAGCTTGAGGAGGAAATGATGAATAGACTTGTTAGAGTAAATGCTTGTCTTATATATAAAGAGGAAATGATATATAAATATATGTAACATCATCCTCTAAAGAAAGGCTTTTACATGGAGGTGAAGAAGTGGCCTGGCTGCACGCATTCCCGTACACATTTGCATGAGGGGCCGTGGCACCTGGAGGAGCTAGGTGGGCTGGATGAGGCGGGGAAGCCTCCAGGTCTGGGAGCGGAACTGGCTGGCTTCCCTATGGCACTTACTTGCCCAGCTTCTGTAGCGGGGAGGCAAGACTCTGCCCACGCCTGTGTTGCAGAAACATGGTGGAGGGCCGGAAGTGCCCAGCTGCAGAGGGTAGGGAGGACGCTGCTCGGGCTTGCGTCATCTGCGCCTGGCATGGCTCCACAGTTCCTTGTTTGGACTTGCATGGGCACACACCGAGCCTCGCCTGAGACGGCAGCCAGGAAGCCGACTGTGCCCCAGCTTTCCTGGGTGTTGCATTTCAATTTCCCACCCGTTCTTCCAAACCAGGCAGGTGTGCATGACGGACGTGGCCTCCCGCACCTGCTTCTCGTGTTGGGATTCTGCTAATCCCTGTTAGGTTCGTCGTCTGACTTGACTGCGGAGTGCATTTGTCATGCAGTTGCCTCGATTCTGTCTCAATGTTTCAATCCACTTAAGGCTCCTGTATCTTCAAGAAACTGTGCTTGGGTTTCCACTGTTATGGTGGAGGTTTGAATTTCTGAGTAATTTCTTGAATGTCAGTCAGTGGCAAGGTATTTTTAAAGAAAGGCTAATCTATCAGAACCTCCTTGGAGATTTGAATATTTCCATTTGTCTAGAAAAGGGGAACAACTTCAGACCCTTTGCCCATGTTCACTTGTTGCATTAAAACCTTGTGTGGTTTTACAGGCAATCTGAACTTTTTATTCGTAAGGTATTTTAGCATGCTCAGTTAAATCTTGCTTTCTCCAATCTGAAAGGTGTGAGCCCATTCATGGAAGGGTTTGGGATTCTGGCGTAAGGGGATCAGGTGGGAGGTGTGCACAAAGAACGCTCCGCTGCAAGAGCCATGGATGACTCTGGTGTTTCCTGCTGCTGCTGGAGGAGGGCAAGTGGGAGGGGTGAGTTGGGCTGCTGTGGTAGTTCTGCTGGCTGTCCATGTCCACCCTGCTTTTGGTTGTCCTGCTTTGTGGGTCGTGGCGGCCTGAGTGATGTCGTGTTACTGGCTGGCGGGAACGTTCTTACTCCTAGCTTTCTGCAGTGACATACCTCCTGAGAGAGTGAAGCCCGAATGTGTCTCTGTGTTGGCTGCTGTGGGGACTCACATGCCTGGAGTCCCTGTAAGGAACCGAGTGCTGAAATCTAGCAGGTTACAGTTTGTGACAGAACAGGAAGAGGTCAACAGAAAGGGGAAATTAAGAAAGTGTGAATAAGACTCCAAGAATTACCTTGGTGAAAGTCTAGAAGATAATTCAGTTTTTAAAATAAGGATCATCTACAGGTAGCGGGGCCCAAGGAAGCTCTAGAAACTGCAGGTCCTCTGCCGGCAGGGGTGGGGTGGGAATAATGCTACCAGGTACCCAGAGCCCCACAGGGATGACTTCCAGGGTGTAAGGGGCTTTAGTTATGTGGCAAGGCTGGCAGGGAGGGAGCACGGAGGAGGTCAGAGAGGAGGGTGGGCTTGTCATGTGCTGACCTTGACCGACACCGCTCAGTGGCAGCACCTCCGTTGGCCGGCCACTTCAGGAGCAAGGTCACAACCGGCGTGTGAGTGCTCCAGCAGCAGGTTGAAGTTTGACAGCCTTTTCTGTTTGATCCTCGCTTGGCGTGTTAATTGGGTAGAGCTGGGATGCTTTCAGGGTAGGGGAGGGGCTGGGTGACTTGGTTCAGGGCACTAAGGGAGCCCGCTGGAACTGGAGCGCAGGCACGCTGGTCGGGACCTTGCTCCTGAAGTAGCCGCTGACATGGGCTCCTGAGCATCCACATGGAGGCCTGCGTTCCGTAAGGCTCTGGGGCTGGGCAGCAGAGCCATGCCTCGTCTCAGTGTTGCCCAGAGAAATCTTGCCCACGATGATTGTGCCAGCTGCAGTGTGCCCCCCACCTAGCAGGCAGGGTGTACCTGACACAGTTCCCACAGGGGGGTTGGTTTAAGGATTCTTGACTTTATAGTAGGAATCTCTTGAAAGAGAATCTATGCTGCGGTGGCCTGTTTTCCCTGCCAGATACTGCAAGTCAGCAGAAGTTAGCAAATCTCTCCAGGGCCCCACCTCCCCGTCTTGCAAATCTATGTGGTTGCTCCAAGCCACAGTTGAACACAGGGCACGGTGACACCACTTTGACTCACAACTTCCAAGCCAGATGAACTTGAACTTGCATTTTGGAGTCTTTCAGTAGTTGAACTTAGATTTGGGGTGTTCCAAGTTTACCTCGAAACTCTCAAGAGCAACTTTTAATAGAAAAAGGAGCAGAATTGGGGAAGTTTTATGGTACAGACTAAAGGCTTGTGTATCTTTAAAGCTGAAAAGCTCCAAAGGCCTTGCAGAGCTTCCCCTTCTCAGTGAGGCCTGGGCTGGGTTCCACATGTGGCCAGAGTGCCCGGCCCCTGAACCTTGACCGTAGCGAACGAATGAGTGTTGGCGGGAGGCATTGCCCCTTGGGACTCACTGCGGTAGGTGCTTCTGTCTCAGGGCTCTCTGGGCTCAACAAAGCAAGATGAAGTTTGACAGCCTTTTCTGTTTGACCCTTGCTTGGTGTGTTAATTGGGTAGACCTAGGATGCTTTTGGGGTAGGAGAGGTGCCAGGTGACTTGGTTCAGGGCGCTAAGGGAGCCTGCTACAAATGGGCTGTGTGCCTCTGTCCAAGCGTGTGGGTGCTGGGTCAGCAGGTCAGGGAGGAATGCTATTTCCTGCCATCCCTGTCATCTGTAGGTGAGCAGCTCTGCACAGAAAGGAGGAAAGTGTGAATTTCCAGGGGTCTGGCCCCCAAGTTAAGGTAGGAGCTAGAACAGGATGGAAGGATGGCTTGCATTTCCACCCATGGCGGTGTCTTGCTGCTGATGTCAGGGTAGGGCAGAAGAAGCTGCGTTACCGCTCACTAAGTGGTGATACCAGGGATCCCGTGGATTGACTTTCGCCTGTTCAACCAGCCTCACATACATGGAATAATCTTACTTAGGATTGCTGGATTCAACCTGGTTATGCTTTGTTGTGAATTTTTTTTTTGCATCTAAATTCATAGGAAATATTTGTCTGCAGCTTTCTTTTTTTTTTTGTGCTCTCCTTACTTGATTTTGGTATCAAGGTCACACAGGTGGAGAAGCCCAATGCTTGGGACCAGAAGTATTTTAGGTTTTGGATGTTTCCAGATTTTGGAATATTATATACTTACTGTTTTAGCATCCCTAATCCAAATATCTGAGACCTGGAATGCTCCAGTGAGCATTTCCTTTGAAAAAGCATTTCCTTTTTGTCATCACCCATTCTTCCTCTGTCCTCATGCAGCTCTGTAAGCCCTCAGACTTTCGGGGGGTAGAATGGACACCTGGATAGCCAGGGGCATGAAGAAGCCGGGTCTATTGTGCCGTCTCACAGACGTTCACTCCGTTTAGTTTCTTTTCCAGTTGGCTTCAGATTTGGAGTGCAGCTGCCCTTGTGGTCTTGGAAATTCCAGATGGACATGTCTGGCCACAGTCTACTGACACTCACTTCCCCTGCCAGAGACATGGTCCCTGGTGACAGGATCTTGTTGGCCGGGATGTCATTTCAAGTCTGTATTCTTAAGTTATTGGCACACTGAAGGACATTGTGTTGTGATAATAGACTTTTGGCTGGACAGTGGCTGAGTTTGTTGCCTGTAAATTCCTTCCCATGAGGGCAGTGTATGTGGAAGTGCCTGGGAATGAATCTGCAACCCTAGGCAGGTTCTCAGCCTGCTGGTGCGAGTTGGTGGTGATGAGCTTTGGAAATCGCTGACCTCAGGTTCCGCCCGTCCTTCTGAACGATGTCATGCCTGTGCTGGACCGCTGTCCTTCGGGCCTGGGCTGCAGAGAGTGAACTCTTGGTGTCTTGATTTGTCAGGGTGGGTGTGGTCTGGGGTACCTGGAAGGGGCCCTGAGAATCCAGAACTTTGTCACTGAGCTTTATGTCAGACACAACTGCCAACTGTTAGGAGGCATTGTTTTAGTTCACGAAGTGCATCTCGAAGCTCATGGAGTAAAATTGGCAGATGAGGCTTTTTGTGGTAAACTTACTCAGAGGTTCCTGTTGAATGTCATTTGTATGCAGATACCATGTCCCTGGCTGTGTATGTGTCTCTATGTGTGTCTCTTGTTTCTGACTCTCTGACTGCGGGCTCACAACAGGCACACGAGCAGCCCTAACCAGCCTCTACTTCGTTGGAGATTCTCATGTGGTCTCTCTACAGCTGTGATTCACAGTCCTAGTTTTAAGACACCGAATAGCTCCGATTACACCAAAAGATGTGAACATTGATTTTAAAAAAGTAGCTGGGCAGGTGGGACACGTCTATAGTCCCAGCTACCGAGGAGGCTGAGGCAGGCGGATTGCTTGAGCCCAGGAGTCCAAGACCAGCCTGGGTAACATAGTGAGACCCTCTGTTTTTGTTTTTCGTTTTTTTTAACATAGACTTAATACACTTTTAATTAAAAACACACAAACATATTAGAACTAATGAAATAGGTTGTAGCTGCACAGAGGATGAGAATCGCTCTTCCAAATCCAACGCTCGCCTGGCCAGACCTGTCCCACTTGGACCTGCTGGAAAGGAACCTCCAGGGCATCTGCCTTGTCATACTGCTTTGCATACTTAGCATCAGTCATCCGCCACCCGCCTCCACCGTTTGATTTCCCGAGCAGGGATGCAAACTGAGATTAGGTTTTCCTTTTAGGAGTCATGGGCCTGTGTGGGCAGAAGCAGGCCCCTCAGGAGGGACACCCAGAAGCTGGACGCCTGTGCTTGGGTGTGTCCTGCCTGCCGACTGTACAGTGGGGCATCCGTGTACCGGGGCCTGGCCTCCTGCTGTCACCTGGGTTTGCGGGTAACCCGCTGCGTTATGAACTGTTATGCTGAAATTAGAATGTAAATTAGAAGCTCCTTGGCAGACTGGGAGATTACACAAAGGGAAGCCAAGGGCATGAACATATTTTGGGGGGAAGATGGCCTAAAATGTTTCAATTGGCTGCTGTAACTACCTCTTACATTTCTCTTACATGTGCTGTGTTCACTTGGAGGCGAATGGTCCTTTGATTTCTTCTCTCCTCTTATCAACCAGCGTTCTATGGGTCTAGTTCTCCACGTCTGCGGGAATACCCCGGAAGTTGTGTTCTCACATATCCAGTTTTCTGAGCAGGAAGCCATCTCAGCAAGCTGCCTGCATGGCCTGTGCTTTCCTGGCCGTCTGGGGAGGCCCCACCATTTCACCAAATGGCTTTAACACCATTGTCAATGTGAGCAGGTGCCCTGAGACCCTGTGACAGGGCACGGCAGGCTCACTGATGGCTACTCAGATGTGGACTCTGGAAGAGATTCAGTACAAAGTGGGGGCTCCACGGAGGAGCAGAACGGGGCTCCCTCATTGTTGCGTGGGCTTTGAGGTCAAGGACAGGAACAGTAGTCTTGTGGCTGGAAGCAGCGGAGCTCGACAAGAAGCAGCCTGTGCGGAGCCGCCACTGTCAGGAGATGGGGTCCTGCTGGCAGCTTTTCCAGAGAACAGCATTGGAGATGAGCCACGCTGGTTTGCTTCAGACTGGGGTGCACCTGGAACGTGTCCTGGGGGAAAACACCGAGGCGTGAGTAAAATGGCACCACACAGACATTGGCGACGTCTGTCTGGCCTTGGAAAGAGGTCATGTGGAGCGATGGGCCTGGCGTATGGGGAAGCTGGGGGAGCCAGGAAACAGCCAAGTCTGGCCTTCCTACCATGCCTCAGCTGGAGGGGTTCTACATTGTACCCACTTGAAAAGTGAACCCTAAGAGCTCAGGATTTTTTTAAGACACAACGTACAAAGTATCTGAGTAAATAACTGATGGGGCTTCCAGAGCTCCGTGTATCTCAGCGCTGCCTTTTCTTCCGGCTGCTCCAAGGCTTACATCACCCCGAAAGGGATGTGCTCTCCCTCTGCTGGCTTTGCCCTGGGCCAGGCCTGTGCGGGCTCTGCAGGAGGAGTCTTTCCTCTGCTTCTCCTACCTACCTATGAATGACCTTCTTGCCAGAAGCAATGAAAGAGGTGATGTTTTTCATCTATAGGGACGCACTCAAAGATTATTTTGGGGAGCCCTAGACTATATCAGAACCCACACCTGACCAGCTGTGGTGGCTGACGCCTGTAATCCCAGCACTTTGTGAGGTCGAGGTAGGCAGATCACGAGCTCAGGAGTTTGAGACCAGTCTGGCCAAGGAGTTCGAGATCTGCGTGGCCAATGTGGTGAAACCCTGTCTCCACTAAAAATGCAAAAATCAGCTGCGTGCAGTGGCACTCACCTGTAGCCCCAGCTACTCAAGAGGCTGAGGCAGGAGAATCCCGGGAGGCGGAGGTTGCAGTGGGCCGGGATCGCACCACCACACTCTAGCCTGGGCAGCAGAGGGAGACTCCATCTCAACAACAGAAAACAGAACCTACACCCATGAATCAGTGAGTGCTCAGTTTCCAGCCCTGACCACTGAGAGGGGCTCCACTCAAATTGAGAGTAGAGTCAGGCCTTTTCAACATCTCAACAAAACACTAGCAAACTGGATTCAATAGCACATTGAAAGGATCCTATATTTAATACCATAAACAAGTGGAATTTATCCCAAGGTGCAGCGATAGTTCACCCTGGGCAAATCTGTAAATGTGGTATGTTATATTAAGAGAATACGGGACCAAAACCATACGATCATCTCAACAGATGCAGAAAAAGCGTATGACAACATTCAGTGTCATTTTATAATAAAACTCTCATCCAATTAGATATAGAAGCATTCCTCAACACAGTAAAGGCCATGCAGACACACCCACAGCAAGTACCATATTCAATGGTGAAAAGTTGAAGGCTCTTCTGCTAAGACTGGGAACAAGACAGCGCCACCCACTCTCACCACTTCCATCCGACATAGTACGGAAGTCCTAGCCAGAGCAATTAGGCAAGAGAAAGAAACAAAAGGCATTCAAATTGGAAATGAAGTTAAATTGTCTCTGTTTGCTGACAACTTGGTCTTACATATAGAAAACCCCCAAGGTCTGTTGGAACTGATAAATGAATTCAGTGAAGTTGCGGGATACAAAATCAAGATACAAAGTCGGTAGCATTGCTATACACTAACAAGGAACTATGTGAAGGAATCAAGAAAACAATTCCATTTATAATAGATACCCCCAAAATGCTTAGGAATACATTTAACCAAGAAAGTGAAATATCTGTACATAACAACTGTAGTACACTGATGAAAAAAACTGAAGACATAAATCAATGGAAGGACATTCTGTGTTCATGGATTGGAAGAATTAATATTGTCAAAGTGTCCATACTGCCCAAGGTGATCCGCAGATTCAGTGCAATCCCTATCGACCTTCCAGTGGCATTTTTCACATAGTGGCTTGGCCCTCTGGTTGGAAAGACTCTAGATACCACTTGAGGTGGGTTAGGATGCATAGGACAAACTGTTGGAATGTGGGCCTCTTCCAAAAGGAGAACAGGAGTGCAGGACTTTTCCAGTAAGGCTGGTGGCTTTGTGCAGAGAAATGACTCTAAGCATGTTTGTAAAGTTTTCTCCTCCTCCATGTTAGAGTCAGGAGCTGCATGCCCCCGACGTGCAATGCCAAGTCCGGCTCAGCTTTCCCACAGGTTTGCTTACACTTGCTGGGCACCCCCAGCCTGGCTGGAGATGTAAGGGTGTGCGTTTGAACCTTGTCATGGTTTCTCTCTAGAGTGGTGCAGATGTTCCCAGGGATGACGTCAGCTGCCCCAGCGACTGGAATTCTGTTCTGTCTGGGAACTCTTATTTGCTGCCTGACAATCATCAGCTAATTAGGACTTTTTTTTTTTTTTAATGGAGTCTCACTCTGTCGCCCAGGTTGGAGTGCAATGGCGTGATCTCAGTACACAGCAATCACCATCTCCCAGGTTCAAGGGATTCTCCTGCCTCAGCCTCCCAAGTAGCTGGGACTACAGGTGCATGCCACTATGCCTGGCTAATTTTTTTATTTTTAGTACGGATGGGGTTTCTCCATGTTGGCCAGGCCGGTCTTGAACTCCTGAGCTCAAATGGCCTGCCCACCTCGGCCTCCCCCAAGTGCTGGATTACAGGTGTGAGCGCCTCAATTAGGACTTTTTCTAGCAGTGATTTTCCATAAGAAGCAGACGATTTTTATAGCATTATTTATTATTTTGTGAGTGGCCATTTTCTGAGTAGTCACATTGGCAAGCAACAAAACCCTATTGAAAGGAGAGATATTGCTGATTCATTAATTTAGAGATACCTGTATCCCCATTAACAGGTAAATAAGTAACATCAACCACGTACTCATTAAATATCCCCAAAATGCTGCAAAGCTTTTATGTTAGTATTCTAACCCCCAAAACAAAGCAAAACAACAAAAACATAAATGAAAATGCTGTTACTGCAACACCTTCTAGCCACCTTCTAGCAATCATCACCAATAGTTGCATGAGCAGTGAATATAAATGATGGATTTCAGCTTCCTTAGAGGATGGGGGTGAGGAGTCCCCAAGAGAAAAGGCAAAGAGAAGGGAGGCAGGAGGTGGGAGATGAGACTGCATCCCCGCTCCCTTGTGGGAACCAGGCTTTGTGCTTTTCATCAGCTGCAGGTAGAAGCCAGGTGAGAGGCGGAGCCCCGTGGGCCATCGATGCAGGAAGCCTCTCTAGTAAGGATGTGGAGAGCAGGCAGATATGGGGCTTGTGCTCCATGGCTGTTTTTGGAGTCAGGGCTTACATTCTTTGGTTCAAAATTTATTGTAGTAAACTCTGTTCCCAGAGGACCCTCAATTAAGGTATCACTGCCCTCATAGAATGGAAGTGAATGTATTCACATTCATACACAATGATGGATTCTTTTTGCTGTTGTATTTGTCTTAAAAGTCAAGGCCTTTCCTTTCTTTCAGACTATAATACTTTTTTTTTTCCCCCTGAAAGCATCATTATACACACAGTGTACTAAGAAAAAGTGCAGCAGGGAATTAGCATTGGGGCCTGAAGTACTCTGGAATATCCCTTTTATTAGGGCAAAGTCTTTCCTCTCTTTCCCTCCAATTTTTTTTTTTGTTTCTATTTAAAAACTCTATTTTAAAGACAAGTCAAAGGGAAAAAATACCACCTATGTTTGTTCCACCCTACGTCAAATTGTTTTCATTTCTCCGTGTTCCTGTCTAGTCTCTCTTAGGAACCTTCTGCTCAAGTTTTTATTCATTCTTAATGGCTGTATGATATTTCATTTACCTGGTCTTTTTTTTTTTTTTTTTAATATAGTCTTTCCCTTGTTGGGGGTTGTTTTAAGGTTAGGCCTCAGTGACCCTCTCTGCACATCCGTTCTCTTTTTCTGGAGTCTTTCCTGGCATAATTCCAGAGTGGGCTCACCCCGTGGGAGAATAACATTTTTATGACTTGATAGATGTAGCTGAGATGCTTCCCAGAGGGGAGAACCGCCTCTCCCCTGGCAACCGTGCACATAGGCTTGTTCCCAGCAGCCTGGCCAGGGTGGTCCACCTGGTGTTTCTCATCTTCTTTCCCCGGAGCGCTGACTCCTGCGCGTCCTCTCTGAAGGCTCTTGACGGGACGGGTGTTTTATGGGCGTGATTCAGCGTCCTCTTGCATCAGTGCAGTGTGGTGCTGTTCAATCGACCCTTGTAGTGTTAGCAAAATTTGCCCGAGTCATTCGACAGGAATGTCTGTGTCTTGCTTCCAAGAAAACTTGTAAGTGCTGGCAACAGGCCAAGCAGCTCACAAACCTGACCACAGCCTGTGAGTAGTTGTGGGGCAGCACTGCCTTTTATTTCCTGCTTATTAAGGTCTCATCTTGGCCTCACCTTCCCCCTGGAAGGTGGCCTGGGTGGGGACCGCCAGGTCACATCTTTTTCACCCTGGCCATGGAGCCAGTTTCCCATTGCATGTGGGAGAGACGACATGTGGTGAAGAGTACAGAAAACAGAAACATGTGGGTACAGTAGGTATCAGTGGAGGGAACCAACTCATAATTCCGGCTAGTTCTCATGAGAGACTCATGAATCATTGTGTTAGTTCTCAATTTAAACTTAATCTAGGCCGGGCACAGTGGCTCACGCCTGTAATCCCAGCACTTTGGGAGGCCGAGGTGGGTGGCTCACTTGAGGTCAGGAGTCTGAGACCAGACTGACCAACACGGTGAAACCCCATCTCTCCTAAAAATACAAAATTAGCCGGGTGTGGTGGCGGGCGCCTGTAATCCCAGCTACTCGGGAGGCTGAGGCAGGAGAATCACTTGAACCCGGGAGGCAGAGGTTGCAGTGAACTGAGATCCTGCCATTGCACTCTGACCTGGACAGTAAGAATGAAACTCCATCTCAAAATAATAATAATAAATAATAATAAATTTAATCTCCAACTCTGTTACTCCCCATAGCATTTGCAAGGACTCTAGGCCTGGATGTTCTCAGAGGAATAGTTCAGTACCTTGGCTCGTGCTTGGGTTATTTCTTCACAGGTGATTGTTCTTTTCTGGTCCGTCCTTGAACATCTGTGGAGATGAGGAAATCACCGAGATTGAACTTTGTTCCATCCTCGCTTTCACTAGAGATTGAGGTAGACGTGCTGTCTGTAATCCTTTCTTCCTGGCCACTGACCTGGGGTGAGCCACACAAACCCAGTGCTTTCTTCATGTTGCCCTCATAGGATTGAAGGTGGCAGAGTACTCTACTTCTCACTGTTGCATTTCATTATTTGATGCTCACCTACGATAAAACCTTTTGTGACTCCTGACTCTTAATTTTTCTCCTGTCTCTCAGTTGACAGTGGACTTATGCGCAAACCACTCTGGTTGAGGAGGGGAAGGACTTGAATAGAGCCTCATCTAAATTCCTGGGTAGCAAGTCTGTGTTCCTAGTGGTGATAGTGGCGGTAAAGTTATCGTAGTATTTGCACAAGAAAAATGTGAAAATTCAGGACCAACTTTGGGGAAAAGTAGAGCAGAACAAAATAGATCAAAAGCTGGGGATTAGTAAAAAAGAAGCGGAGGAGGAAGCATGGGATGAAGAAAAACGAGAAAAGCAAATGAAAATGAGGGCATGCAAAAAATACATGAATCAGAAAGTTAAATCTGGGAATGGGATGATTAGAGAGCAGGATGATTCTGTGTAGCTGGTGGTCAGTAGAGGAGATGGCCACGGAGGACGTACCCATCAAATATCCTGTGCCTCCACCGTGCAAGTTTCCCTCCTGCCCTCCTCTTCTTCGGGGACTGTCTGAAGGACCAGAGCTAAGTACCACAGCATCTGTTAACCCTTTGCTGTTTTTGTTTTGTATTTTTTTTTTT
This sequence comes from Sapajus apella, assembly GCF_009761245.1. NCBI lineage: Eukaryota > Metazoa > Chordata > Mammalia > Primates > Cebidae > Sapajus > Sapajus apella. The sequence goes on from NW_022437054.1 coordinate 5,232,021, forward strand.
TTTTTTGAGATGGAGTCTCACTCTGTTGTCCAGGCTGGGGTGCAATGGTGCGATTTTGGCTCACTGCAACTTCTGCCTCCTGGATTCTCCTGCCTCAGCTTCCTGAGTAGCTGGGATTACAGGCATGTGCCACCGTGCCTGGCTAAGTATTTTAGTAGAGACGGGGTTTCACCATCTTGGTCAGGCTGGTCTTGAATCCTCACCTTGTGATCCACCTGCCTCGGCCTCCCAAAGTGCTGGGATTATAGGCAGAGCCACCGTGCCCTGCTCAATCCTTTGCTATTGTTAATTGTTAGATGTGTCTTGCTTCCTCCTCTCCCCACCCCACAAACAAACAGAAGTGCTTGCTCCAAGATCCCCAAGGGAATCTGTCCCCTGAGAGGGTCATCTCGGCCAGGCTAGAGCATCCAGTTATTCCGTCAAACTCAGTCTAGATGTTACTGGGAAGGTATTTGGTAGATAGTTGACTTTAAGTAAATGAGATTATTCTCCATAGTTTGGGTGGACTAAATCCAGTCCGTTGACAGGCCTTGCAAGCAGAAGTGAGATCTCCCCAAGGAAGGAGAAATTCTGCCTGCAGACTGTGAGGTAGTTCCTACCTGGAGTTGCCAGCTTGCCCTCCTGATGGCCTGTCCCTGGATTTCTGACTTGCCAGGCCCACAGTCACATGAGCCAATTCCTAGAAATAAATCTCTTGATGTATGTGTGTGAATCTTACTGGCTCTGTCTGGTAGAACCCTGGCTGATAAATCCCTACACCTTTCATTCAACTTAACATTTGTGTCATAGCAGCTGGGTGTGCTATTTACTGTCTGGGATTTTCTCCTTACTTCATGGATGACAGTCTCGTGGCTCCTCCCAGCCTGGGCATTTTCTCCCACCACATCAGGTGCAAAGTATGTGCCCCAGCTATCCATGTGTTCCTCGGCTGGGGAAAGTCTCAGGTTTTAACTAAGGAAGCAGAAGCAAGAAGTTTTTCAATAAAGGGGATTCCTTACCACTGCCTTGGATCTCTTTGCCCAATGATTTTCAGGCTGTGAAACCAGGTTTTGAACTAACAGTGATCTGATTGTTCATTCCTTTGTATGATTTTTAAAGAATCTTTTCTTTGTATGTGTGACTTGAGAATTTTACCGTAAAATGGAATAAGTACTGATTGTGAAACTGATCAATGTAAACGGAACCTCGGAAAAACTGGACTGGGGTAGGGTTCCTGTCTCCACACAGCTGTGCTGCCCAACACCTATTCCAAGGAATTGCTTGTCAGTTCCCCATTTCAACATAAGCCCTGTTTCCGCCTATCCTGCTGCTGCGTTTATTTACTGTCATTGTTATGATAATATTAGGTCACAGATGTCACAAGGCTTTGGGTAGAATTGAGCTCAGTGGCAGAATCAAGGAACCTGAGCTTCAAAACATCCTAAATGGGAAAGCTTTAGTTCAGTACCAGGTGCAGCAGGGAGAAACTCAAATGTTTGCCCTGGGGACATGCAATCCTAGTTGATCTTCTCAACAAGTGCCTTGTGGTCATTTTCTTTCTGTAGACTTAGCTTCTTGGTAAAAGCTCAAGCTTTGAGAAATCTATTTCAGAAATTCACAGGTGCAATAAGAGGAAGGGAAGGTATCAAAACTTTTCCCCCTTTTCTAACTTGTTCTACTGGTGAATAGTGATTGATGGAAGGCAAACAGCCCTCCGCTAGATGAAATCAGGCAGAGCTGAGAACATGCGAGTTGGTGATGAGTGTGGGCACATCATGGGGAGAACCTCTCTCAGGCATTGGTCAGGGGCTGTTAGCTCAGATAACACAAACGAAAAAGGAGCTACTCTGGGCTGGCTCACCTTTTGTCTGTTTTGACAGACAAATTAAGAAATGATTTTTTAAAAATCAGCTCTAGGCCTGGCGCGGTGGCTCAAGCCTGTAATCCCAGCACTTTGGGAGGCCGAGGCGGGTGGATCACGAGGTCAAGAGATCGAGACCATCCTGGTCAACATGGTGAAACCCCGTCTGTATTAAAAATACAAAAAATTAGCTGGGCATGGTGGCGCGTGCCTGTAATCCCAGCGACTCAGGAGGCTGGGGCAGGAGAATTGCCTGAACCCAGGAGGCGGAGGTTGCGGTGAGCCGAGATCCCGCCATTGCACTCCAGCCTGGGTAACAAGAGCGAAACTCTGTCTCAAAAAAAAAAAAAAAAAAAAAAAAAAAAAAAAAATCAGCTCTAAAAATACTAAATACGATTCTAAAAGAGCCAAGCCAAATAACACTGCAAGTGTAGGGTGGCTTCCATATTTGCAGCCTTCCCAGTTTGAATACTAAAATGAAAACTTGGGGCTGTGTGGAATGTTGGCCAGGACACCAAGGGTGAGGGGAGACTCTGCAGGCTGCTTGGCTGCCTTTCACAGCATTCCAGAGCCCATGGGGGTGCGAGGGGCCACAGCCCAGGCCTTCTAGCAGCCTGGAGAGCGTAGGGAGCCACCCTTCCTGCCCCTAGACCTGCTGCCAGGGATTCTTGAGGGTTCCGAGTGTTTCCGTGGGCCTTGTGTAGATACCTCCACCCCCATGATGCGCCCGACCCTTTCCAGCTTCGCTATTGGGAGTGAATGGAGGGGACCCTCCTCAGCATTGCAGTGACCTGCACAGACTGATTCGCTGTCCTTAGCAGGCCCAGTGACCACGTGGTAGGGTGACTTACAACTCGCAGGAAACCCAGCGAGATACCATTAGACCCTACCAGATTAGCGAAACTTCGCAAGCGTGAGGGCGCCAAGCGTGGCGAGGCTGAGGCTCGACGGGACCTCTTCCACACAGTGCTGGAGGCCCGGGCTCCGCGGCGAGGGGGAGACGGATGCTCTGGACCACGGCCCTGGCCCGGGCCCTGTGCGCGTGTCCCCGGCTGCCCTGCTCACTGGAGCCCCGGACTAGCCAAAGGCTCATGGCCGCAGGGTGGACGAGTAAACTCATGTCTCTGCATCAAGGAGACAGACACTCGACACAGGTGAATCTGAAAAACAGGATGGTGAGAGACAAGTTGCGCAAGAACGCGCGATCAGTGATTCCATTTACAGGAAGATTAGAAACTCGCGGGCGGCAAACGCTGCTGCTGAGGAATGTTAACACGGGCGGCCAGGCTCCGAGGCAGGAAAGCCGCTACTGCAGGAGTCAGGCCGCCGGCCTCCGGAAGGGGGTGGAGGCTGCGGTGGGCGAGGCGGAGGTTAGCTTTGTAATTCTTCCGGAACGTGGGTTGTGGCTTGTTAAGTCTCAATATGTTTGTGTCCCATGTGCGTAAACAAAAGGAAATGGAAAGTGGCTCTCTAAAAGGGGGCTGTGGGTCACAGTGAGTGGCCCTCACCCTCGCGGATGGCGTGGCTCTAGCGGGTCCCCTGCTCCCGCCTCGCCAGCGCTCTGTCTGCAGACGCAGGGCGGTGTCTAAGTCGGCACGTGGACCCGAGGCACCTGGGTGTCGCCTGCCACAGCCGGTTGCGGGGCACGGCGAGGGTTGTGGACCCCTTTTCTCTCTTCTTGGGGACCCCTAGGGCTGCCTCGGAGTCCCAGGAGTCTCGAGACCAAGCCCAGGCGTCCCAGGCCCTCCGCGGGGCAAAGGGCGCCTTCCCGCAGGCCGCTGTGCCCGGGTCCCCGCAGAGCCCTCAGGGCCAAGCAAACCCGCAGCTCGGAGAAGGCCCTCTCGACACAGACAGGCTCTGCCCGCAACCCCGGGGAGGGAGACGCCCGATGGACCACTGGCCCGGGGCCGTGGCTGGGGCCGGGTGCGGGCGTAGGGAGGTGCCCCGGGGTAGGGAAACGGGGTTCAACTGAGGGCAGGTGGGGTCGCCCAGGACACGATAGGAGGGGCGCGGCCGCCTCGCCCAAGATCAGGGGCCCTCGCAGGCCGCAGCCCCGGCCTGGCTGCAGGGACCGCTGCCTCTGTCCCACAGTGCTGTGGTGAAAGACAGCACTCAGATGAGACCTGGGGCGGCGGATTCCGTGGGAGCGCTGCCAGTCGGAGCCGTGAAGGCGTGGGGGAAAAGGTGGCGGCTTCTCTCCCTCCGCCCTCCTGACAGTGGAGATGCCCAAGGGGGAGGCATCCTCGACAGAGGGAACGGCAGTGGAGCGCCAGCGCCTGCAGATCATTATCTGCGCTTCCATCCCAAAAGCCATCTGCACTTCCATCCCAAAGCCACCTGCGGCCAAGGAACACAGGTGGCTGATCAGACATCTAACCTCAACACATAACAACTTGCCTCTTGCTTTGCGATTTACACTGCGGAAGATTCTACGGCCCCACCTTGGCAAACAAACCCATGGTTCTAAGCTGCATTTCATCAAATAATATCGCTTTTTACAAACTCATTAAAAGCTGAACAAGGCCTGACTTGCAGGCAGGTGAGGCCAGGAGAGCACCTTCCCGAGTCTTTTGATGGCTCTAATCTTACTCCCCCAGGGTCCTACGCAGCAATCAGAAAATCCTTCCTGCCGTTTTCTTGCCATGCCCCTCCTCACGCTCCCCTTGCCCTCAGCCTCTCCTACTCCCTGCAGCTGCAGGCGGTCTGTAGGTTGTGAGGTGAGATGAGGAGGCAGGGGAGGTCAAGAAGAATTGATTTCAAACCCTAGCGGATTGCAGGGATGGAAAAGATGAATTGGTGTTTGACCATTTCACAAAAAAACTCTTTTTAGACACACACACACACACACACACACACACACACACACACACACACGTGTGTGCGTGTGTGTGTCTATATATATATGTGTGTACATGTTTATATATACATAGTTTGAGACAGTCTCACTCTGATGCCCAGGCTGGAGTGAGGTGGTGAGATCTCAGCTCACTGCAACCTCTACCTCCCAGGTTCAAGCACTTCTCGTGCCTCAGTCTCCCGAGTAGCTGGGACTACAGGCATACACCACCATGACCAGCTAATTTTTTTGTATTTTTAATAGCAGTGGGGTTTCACCATGTTGGCCAGACTGGTCCAAAACTCCTGACCTCAGGTGATCTGCCCACATCGGCCTCTGAAAGTGCTGGGATTACAGGCACGAGTCACCATGCTGAGCCTTTTATAACATATAATAACATTATATTTTTGTCATGCAAAATTCAATCAAAATACTATCATAGGTTGAGCATCCCTAATCAGAAATTCCAAAATTCCCCAAAATCCAAAACTTTTTGCATACTGACATTAGGTAGTGATACCTTTGCTTTTCTGATGTTTTTGTGTACAAAAACTGTTTCATGCACAAAATTATTGAAAATACTGTGTAAAATTACCTTCATGCTAGGTGTATATGAAACATAAATTTCATGTCTAGACTCGGGTCCCATCCCCAAAATATCTCATTATGCATATGCTAATATCCCCAAATCTGAAAAATATCAGCCATCCAAAACGCTTCTGTTCATAAGCATTTTAGATAAACGGGTACTTACCCTGTATAGTGCTTTGGAGGAGAGTTTGGGCTTCTGCTCTAAAGAAGTTAGGATGGAAGTGGTGGTCGTGAAACTGTCTTTCCACAGAACTCATCTATGTGCCGCCTGTTTTCTCCATGTAGGAAGGAATCGTGTCTCCTAGCGACCTGGACCTCGTCATGTCAGAAGGGCTGGGCATGCGGTATGCGTTCATTGGACCCCTGGAAACCATGCACCTCAATGCAGAAGGTATGCATCTGCGGCCAGGATGGGAATTCCATTCTATTTAGTGTTGTCATGGGTTTTGTAAACAGTCACATTAGCTGCCTTTTCTTATAACTGAGTAGAGACAGTAGGATGTATAGGAGATGATGGCCAGCCCTGGAGATTCACAGACATGGCAGGGATGCGGAGCGCTGTGTACTGAGATGTAAATCCAGGCAGAGTCCGTGCACCTCAGGGCTCTATGTGGTACATTGTGCTCAGGTGAGAGCTCAGAGGGAGAGAGGTGGGTGATGCCATGGAGACTTCGCTGCGTGTCACCCAGCCTGGCAGAAGGGAAAGTGGTAGTTTCTTAAGGAAGGTGGTGAAATTATTTACAGAGGCAAGAAGAAAATGCAGGGGGCTGACTTAACCCACAGGGAACTCTGCTGGATGTATCTTCTGCCCAAATATGAGCAAGGTTTTCTTCTAGAAGGCTAGGGAGCCTACAGTGAGGGATTCCAGAGGCTGGGAGCTGGGGAGGGGCTTCAGGGCAGGACAGACCAGACATTGGCCAGACGCCACCTACAGAAGGCTTGTGCAGAAGTAGGTCTGAGCTCAGGATCTGTGATCTGGTAACTCTAAAGGAAAGATGACTTGAGAAGGACGAGAAGCTTCCAAGAATGAAACTCTGTCAACCAGATTTTAATTGATCCAAAAAGAAGATGTCATTTGATAACCAGCAAAACCTATAGCAAATTAAAACAAAGTAAATTTTAGAAACTATGTATAAAATCTGGAGAGAGATGTGACCTAGATGCTATCATTGCCAGCTGTCTCTTGGTGCTGAGATTATAAGTAACTTTTAGTATCTTTTTGCTTGTCTGTGTTGTTATGAATTTCTATAATTACTATAGTAATAATATTACTAACATGGAAAACTTGTAGAAAGAGAAAAGAAATATGGTATGCATCTCCATGGTCTGCATTTAACGAAGGATACTGAGAAGCTGGGTCTTATCTAGAAAAAGGCGACCAGAGTCTCTTGTATGTCTCTCGGTCTGTATCTTTTGGGGGATGGAAGTGGAGTGAAAGACTGGAAATGGCAGGCAGGCAGACAGGTTTGGGCTCAGTACATGGCAGGAAGAACTCTCTAGTAATGAGAGCTGATGTCCAGGAAAGGCCCGTGCTTTAAGTAGGTGAGCTGAGCAGGGGACCTGGTTGCCTGCCTGTCGGAGGCTTAGATGTTGAGAGGATACTCCCGCTGTGAGAGAGAGGTCAAGAGTTGCCGACCTCTCTCAGTCTGCGTGACTTCAGTTCTATAATGTCAGTATTACATTTTGGTAATAGTTCAGTCAATTTTCACAGCAGTTGTTGAAATATACTGTCCGATGAATAATTCAAGGCAGCTTTACTAGACATGTTCCTGCACACAGCAGATGCACAGATGATTTCTGAAGTGGATGGGCCGTGTGTTCCCTGCTTCCGTCCTCATCAGAATCAAGCTGAGAGGAGCTAAAGGGAAGAGGGGAATCTCCTGTAGCACCTGCGTGTTAGTTTTGTGGAAATATAACCACTGAACAGAGGAAGGCAACATAGAGAAAGATGGCCTCATGCCATGAAACAAGAGTCTTGTGGTATCATTAACATAAAGTCTTACATCATTTCAAATGGTTTTTTCAAACAGAACCTCAAAACTTGTGAGTATATTTAAGCATTTGAAATGTATTTAGATACTGCCTGATAACCACTGTGTTTTTCTTTTTCTTTTTTTCTTAAGAAAAATAAGATAATTGAGGTATCATAAGAAATCGATAGGGACAGAACTGAGAACAGCTTTGACTTTCAAACAAATAGAAGCCAATGAAACCAGAAACTCAAGGATCAAACAGAGTGGCAGACAGGAAGGAGGCCCGTAACAATTTTTCAGACAAAGCAGATATGATAAGAAAACCTAATTGGCTTTTTATGATAATGGTGGACGGATGTAGTTTTCAACTTCAGAGCATTCCAAAGACCAGAGTTGGGAGTTATAAGATCTGGCTGGGAACCCAAGGAAATGTTCATCATTCTTCACTCTGTCACCCAGAACATATCAAGATTGGAGTTGGGAGTGTTTTTCTTCTTTTCTGATACTGTTTTCATAAAGCCAGCATCTCAGGTTAAGGGTGGTTATTAGCCTGAAAAGCTACGGTTATCTAGAACTAGTGCAAATATTTTAGGATTTATTTGTAATCTAATGAAATAGTTCCTGAGAAATAGGAGGCCACCGCACCATTGCCTTTTGGCTCCTTTCACGAACAACACCCCTGGCAGATGTGCCCTCAGAATGGTGGTTCTGGCCTGTGGAGCCAGCGGGCCAGCTCCTTTCTCTACTGGCTGTATAACCCTGGGCAAGTGACTTAAGTTCAGTGCATCTCAGTGTCCCCGTCTGTGAAATGGGGACAGCAGTAACTGCCTCCCCAGGGTGGTGTGAGAATTGAACCAGATGGAAGCTCTTGGCTGGATTGCTACAAAATTCTGTTTGACTATGACATTTATTAAGGACTATTTATCCTAAATAAATAAAGTATTCAAACAGAATTTTGTCTTGTTTAAGTTACTACTTTTCTAGGTTTTTTTTTTTTGTTTTATTTTTAGTTTTAAAAATTTTTCCTAAAAGGTTCACAAGTGCATGAGCGAGGAATAAATACAGATTAGGATTCTTTTCTGTGGCGTGGAGAAGCCTCGGAGCCAGCTACCTAGAGTTTCCCGCTGGGTGTGTTTCTTTGCTGAGCTTTCGACTTGCAGGTCAGTAGAGAGAGGAACCGCTTTGTCCTTTCCCCGGGGTTGTTTGGGCTCCTCCTGTGTTTTGTTCCACTTGAAATGAAGATATCTCAGAATCTGGCAGGGTGGAAATTGCCTCCAGGGGAAGTGGATTTTTTTTTACCATTTTGCCTCACAGATGTCCCCTCCTGTGTAGATACTTGCCTTTTTAAAAATTGAGATGCCTACCTGGTGGGTGGCAGGTTTGGTTCATTGATGGGAAGCGATTATTTGCCAGTGGAGGCAGGTGAGCTGATGGGCGGGGACTTGGTGAGGCGAGGTGAGGGGCCCAGGTCAGTTCTGCCTCCCCTACCCTGGGCAAGTCCTCGCTCAGGTGGGAATTTGACCCTGAGAGGGAGAATGAGATAATGTCTTGCTGTGCTTTGAGGCATTTTTGATCTTCCTTAATGAGCTCTGTGAAACTCTGTCTCTAAAAAGCTGGTGAATTCACATAGGTGTGGGCTCATAGCTGTGTGAAAGAAAACCACGCTTCTCAGGTATGGGTGGCAATCAGGGCTCTCCTAGGAGCTGACGCCCGGAATCCCTCCCGGTGGCTGTGGCCTCGGGCTGGGGTCAAGGCCTCCTCTGGTGCCTGCTCCATCCATGGGAACAGAAAGGATTACTGCCTGCCCACCTGGGGCACTCAAACCCACTGTCCCTCAGAGGCCCACAGCCCAAGGTCCCCAAGTTAGAAAGCAACAAGTTAAGCTCCAACCAATCTCATGAGAATCAATTCTTTTTTCTACTTTGTTTTCTTTTTCTGCATAAGCATCTCTTAAGAAATTAGGTTCAGAATCTTCTAAAACGCCAGACTCTACAACAGTTTTTGGAAGATTTAGAACTCAAAAGGACAGAGGGCATGGAAGCATAGAAGAAAAACCACAGAGGAGGCTGGATTAGATAGAATCAGTGTGGAAGGGCAGACCAGGGGCATAAAAAGTGAAGTGGGCTGTGTTATGTTCTTCCTATTTCCAAAGAAATTGGTATTTTAGAGTAATTTCCACCCAATTCCCCTCTCATGGTGTAGAGAAGCCAAAATGATTGTTGAAAATAAATGATACCTCTCTAAAATGGAAGGGGAGGAGTTGCAAATAACAGTCACAGTCATAAGTTTACTGGGACATGGTCGTAAATAATCAGGCAGATGCAGGTCGTGAGTCTCAGTCACCGTGAACTCCTGCCCTCGGAGCACCTGGAGGCCCCACCCGCCTCATGGTGAGCACGTGGTGTAGGCACCTGAACTTCGTCACAGACAGTGGGGCTCTTCATCCCACGAGCGTCTTACAAAAAGTTTTTTTAATCAGTAAAATTGACATTTTAAAGGGTTTCCTGAATAAAAATGGGGAAAATTATGAATTGCACTGTCATAAATTCCAGCATATTTTATTCTATTTTGAGGAAATAAATGTCCCTTTCAAACCACAAAAACAGTAAAGAAAAGAAAATTCTGGAAAGTCCCTAGGAGATTCAAATGGTTTCACAGAACAGGAGGAGATGAACACTTGCTCAGACAATGTGACGTGTTCCAGAGAGCAGGTGCTGTGTGAAGGGAACCCATGGCCTGTGGCTGCCGTGGTGGGGAGGGAGAAGGCACTGGCTGCTGAGGGGTCTCGGGAGGGCGTCTGCCTGCCCTGCAAGGGAGGGACACACGGCCACAGCAGCTCTTTCCATTTTCTTCTCATGTGATATATTTCCAACTTGATTCTTGTGTCTCTGCCGCCACCCCAAAAGGAAGGAATAAACTGTATTTCTGTCTAGATGTTTGTCTCCTTTCGTTTTAATAAACAAGTAGCTAGCAAAAGTGAAGTAAATAATTTCCTAAATGAAATCAATGTATAGGTTGTTTTCCATTCTCCAGAAATGCTAAGCCATCTACAGTACCTATCCAGCGCTGGACAGCTCAGGAGCCTTCCAGAATTCTGCACTGCCAAATTAACACTTAGGTTAAATGAGACGAAACCCCTTCTTTTATAAAGAGAGTACCCACCAGTTAATTGCAGGTGCTAATGTCAGAGAAGTTGGTACGTTTGAACTTTTTACCGTCAAAACCATTTTTGGGGAGATTTTAACACACTGAGAACTATTTGAAGCAAACAAATTGCCACCCAATGAATTTGGGCCCTCACATCGGCATAGGTCAATCAAAACTAAACCTCAAAGATGAAGTTTGCTTTTTTTTTTTTTTTTTTTTTTTTTCTTGTTAGTGTATCTAACACTGATGGTTCATATTTTAAGTTAATCATCCAGTTTTTGTGGGGAGAGGGGAGCTGAGCTGGGGCAGGGTCTGCACTTTTTGCGACTTCCTTTGTCCCGGTGTTACGTTTTAGGCAGACTGACCAGCTACTGAGCCTTTAAGGGCTTGCAAGATGTGGGAAACGGGTCCGGGGCGCAGCAGTGGCCCAGCCTGTGTCCTCCACAGCTCCCAGGACTAGAAACGCCTCCTTCTCTCCCAGGATCCCGGGCCTGGCCTCTGACTTGACTTGCTAAGCACAGGCCGGCACCCACCCCGGTCTCCTCCCAGCAGCAGGGAGGGGTCTGCGGGTCAGGGCAGGCTGAGGCCGGGTGTGCTGTGTGGCTGGCCCTCGCTTGCCCCTGGGCGCGCCCCATTCTCACTCAGTCAGCCTAGCCCGGGCCGCTCCCGCCCTCTCCCTCCAGGATAAGCCTCTTCCTGCGTCTCTTCACCAAAGTCCCAGGGCTCTCTCCTTAGAATCTGAGAAATCATGGCTCCCCAAGGCTGGGGAGCAGCAGGAGTGTGGGGAGCGTGCCTGGGGGCTGGCGCAGCGGAGCACCTGGCTCCGTCCAGCCCAACCAGCAAGCCGCATGCCAGCGTGAGCTCTCCCACCGGTGTTCAAGTACCTGCAGCCTTGGCCATACCTAATACAGTGCTGAGATCTGTGGCCTAACAGTGAAATAAATGAGGGGTTTACTTGAACTCCGACATCTTTAATTCTTGGAAAATGCATTGAAGCCTTGTACACAAGTAACCTCATAGACCCATGGTTGGAGGAGACACTTTTGATGACAATAAGACTTACTGTAATAGCCAACAAATCAGTGTGTCCACGCAGGCCAGCTGGAGTGTCTGTGAGATGCACCCGCAGAGGTGACATGTCAGGCCTGAGGGGCCCAGCACTTTTTTTTTTTGAGATGGAGTCCTACTCTGTTGCCCAGGCTGGAGTGCCGTGGCAAGATCTTGGCTCACTGCGACCTCTGCCTCCCCGGTCCAAGTGATTCTCCTGCCTCAACCTCCAGAGTAGCTGAAATTACAGGTGCCCGCCAACACACCTGGCTGATTTTTATGTATTTTTGGTAGAGACAGGGTTTCACTATGTTGGCTTGGCTGGATCCGAACTCCCAAACTCAGGTGATCTACCCACCTCAGACTCCCAAAGTGCTGGGATGACAGGTGTGAGCCACCACACCCACCCGGCCAGACCTGGCACTTTTTGACATTCGAACACCCAGGAGCCAGCAGGCCCACACACATTCCTCAGCTCTGTTTTGTCTTCACAGGGAGGGAAGAGTGTAGCTTATCTGACCCCAGGGTGAAACTCTCTGAACGCATTTCTGAGTTTGAGTATAATTAAGAATGTTTTTTTCTGAGATTGTGGATCCTTGTCTTCATGCAATTCCAGGTATGTTAAGCTACTGTGACAGATACAGTGAAAGCATCAAACGTGTCCTAAAGACGTTTGGACCCATTCCAGAGTTTTCCAGGGCCACGGCTGAGAAGGTTAACCAGGTATGTAGACTCACCACGGAGAAGCATGCTAGCCCCCTGCAGCGCTTACTGCCCTCACCTCTGCAGTTGGTGAGCCTGCATCTATAGCTGGAATCTTTTTTTTTTTGAGCCGGAGTCTCACTCTGTTGCCAGGATGGAGTGCAGTGGCACGATCTCGGCTCACTACAGCCTCCATCTCCCAGATTCAAGCGATTTTCCTGCCTCAGCCTCCCAAGTAGGTGAGACTACAGGCGTGCACCACCATGCCTGGCTAATTTTTGTATTTTTAGTAGAGACAGAGTTTTGCCATGTTGGCCAGGATGGTCTTGATCTCTTAACCTCATGGTCCACCTGCCTCAGCCTCTCAAAGTGCTGGGATTAAAGGCTTGAGCCACCATGCCTGGCCTATAGCTGAAATTTGGCACTCAATCTTGGTGGTTCCTCATTCCCGACTTGGCTCCTGCTTCCACTGTGTCACCAGAACACCTTGAGGGCAGGGTGAGCAGTGAACTGGTAGCTCATTGTGACTTGTCTCTGAGGGACTGAGGCTTTCCAAGATTTGAAAAGCTGCTGCTCATTGAGGGTTTGCTGCTTTTGTCTTTGAAAGCAGTTTCTATGCAATTTGCATAAACAAGAGCAATAATCACACTCCCGGTAAATTATTTCCTCTTTATGGTTCTTTTTTTTCTTCTCCTTCTCACAGGGAATGTGCTTGAAGGTCCCTGATGACCCAGAGCACTTAGCTGCCAGGAGGCAGTGGAGGGACGAGTGCCTCATGAGACTCGCCAAGTTGAAGAGCCAGGTGCAGCCCCAGTGAATTTCTCGTAATGCAGCTGCCACTCCTGTCATTGGAGGCCCTATTTGGGAACATTGGAAGCTCTTAATCAGCCCACTGTGACACAAGGAGCAGCCCACGGGGATTCTGAGCTGGCTCTCTTGCATGCAGCCGAGTGTGGTGATCCAGCCCAGTGGTCTGCCTGTCACTTTGGATCATAGCCCTGGGCCTGGGGGCACAGTAGCACTTGGGTTCTTGGGCTGTGGATTTCCTGCCACCTGGGCAGATAACTCGGAGATTTTCACCTTTTCTTTTCAGTGTGATTACATATGACTGTATTTTACCACCAGTGATTAGAGTTTCATGTTAATACTTGACAAAATATTTTCGTAATTATTTTCTAATGAGTACTCTATGGCCCTGCATTTATGAGGCGCCTGCCTTCATTTTGCTAATGCCTATTCTGAATAAAAGTTTTTGATTCCTTAAAGATGTCTTTTTTCTTCTGATCTTTTCTGAGAAACACAGCATTTGATCCTGGTGACCGGCATATTTTAGGGTGACCCTGACGAATAAGTCATTAGCGGATACTGTGTTTCAGGCTCTTCATCCATCACTCAGCATAAATCCAGCAATGTGGGCACTTTCTAGGGTAGAGTCCACAGTGCCCTGAGGCTCTGTGGTCAGATGACGTTTGGGAAACACCACTGACCCCCCAGCCCTTGGACACCCAATGTCTGTAGCAAATTGAAGGCACCAAAGTTCTACGCTAATGTACCTGTTTGATCTAACATTCTGTTATTGCCTTTGATGTGGTATTTCCCAAGATCTAGTCCCAGGACACTCCGGGAGTACCAGTACACACTCTGCCACCAATGAGGCCATGCACACCACAGTGACTTTGGTGCCAGATGCCACCACTGGGCTCCCCCGACAGCTCCCAGCCTTGCAGCTTCTGGTGCCCAGCTTCGCTCAGCAGGGAGATGCCTTTCTTGGGGCCAGGGCTGTGGAGGTGTTGGGAGCAGTGCCCCTTGTCAGGAGCCTTGTGGAGGTGGTCATCTTGGCTAAGCCGTGCACACAGATGCCTGCATCACACTAGTTTATTCTCACGGCATGCGCTGAGCGGCTGTGATGTGTCAGGCCTCCCACAGGTAGCCCCTGCCCTTCAGACGGTCACCATAAGAGAATACAAATTGAGAATAAAACAGGACTGGTGCTCCAGAGGAATCCCGCACAGGAGAGCCTGGCCAGCTGCCTCCCCTGTGTGCCCTGGAAGGCCTCAAGGAGCTGGCCAACGAGGGGGCTCGGGTAACAGGTGGAGTCAGCCAGCCCTTCCGGGGAAAAGGAGAGCATGGGGAAGGGCTGGAGTGTTCTGGAAACGAGGAGCTGCCCACTCTGACCAGAAAGGAGCCCTGGAGGGGTGCTGAGTAGAGGCAGGTGGGGAGGAGCCCAGGGGCTGTGCCAGTGGCTGGGCCTTCACCTAGTGCCAGGTGTTCTGCAGGCGGGGAGTGGCCCAGTCAGGTCAGGCTCTCAGACAGCTCATCCCACAGCAGAAGGGGCAGCCTGGAGGCAGAAGGTGTCGGGGACCAGGTGAGGAGTGGATCGGGCAGTGAATGCAGACAGTACCCCCGGTGGAACCCACGGTCCCTGCAGGACCCGAGAGAAGGTGGCTGCAGGGCCAGGTGAGGAGGCTGGAGCTGATGTCACACATGAGATAAGGCGACTAGGGGAGAGGCAGGAAATGCCAGGGCCCCCGATATGCAGACTTCATTGAAAAGCAAAGTGGCCAGGTGTGAAGGAGGCTTCAGCAGGAAAGGGATCCTCCTCTTCATCTCATTAAGTTTCAGAAATTCCTTAACTGGTGACTAAACTCTCACCACTCACACCCTGCGACCTACTGGCAGGGCTCCTTGCCGTCAGGCCTGTGCTCTTCCCTGAAGCCTCCGGCTTTGGCCGCTTTCCTTCTGCATGCCCCGGGGTCTTGGCCCTGTCACTGGGCTGTCCCCTGTGCCCGGAGGGGGAGGTGGTTCTTCCCTGATGAACCACCCACAGTTCCCATGCCCAGGTGTGGGGTTGCCGAAACGAGGATGACCTACCTGTGGGGGGTGGGGTGCAGGCGACCGCACCCATGGCCTGCTGGGCTCACAGCATCCCTGAGCCACACATTCCACACGGAGCGGCCACGGCAGCCCCGGGCAGCACTGGCGCCAGCGTGAGGGCGGGCCTGTGCATGGCTCTGGGCACCTCCATTCATATGAGTTCATTTTCCCATTTTTGCTGTCAGGTTTTTTGTGTGGATATCAGGCGTGTTCTGGCAGAAGGAAGCAGAAGTGCTTCATGATTTTGCTTGAAGCAGGCATAATGTGTAAGGAGGAGTGATCGGCTGTGGGGTGCCCAGAGAGTCTCACCTAAAAGCTGAAAGAGTCAGGCTTCTCAGGCTCGAGAACAGCAGCAGGCTCATTTGTGGTTCTGGGCCCAGCTTCAGGAAGACGGTTACGGAAACAGCTGGATAGAGCCGGGAGCTGGTCCAACACGGAGCTGATGGGAGAGTGCGGGGCAGGGGGGAGGGCATGAGTGCCTAACCTCACACAAAACCCAGGCAACAGGCCCTTTAGAGATAAGTGGGAAGGCTTCAAAGCAAGCAGCTGGCTTGTGGGGGCCTTTCTGCTTTGCAGTTTGCCATCCCTGGGCCTGGCTACCAAAGTGCTTGGCTGATTTATGAGTTTAGCGGCTGTAAAATTTCATGTGCCAGTTTTCCCATAAGTACCCTCTTTCTGTCCCAGGATCCCATCCAGGAGCTCACAGTACATTTCCTTGTGCCGTCTCCCAGTCTCCTCTGGTCTGTGCCCATTTCTCAGCCTTGCCTTGCTTTTTAGAATCTTGACAGTTTGAAGGAGCCCCCACCAGGGATCCTGTAGAATATTTCTAGTCTGGGTAGATCCGATGTTTTCCCCATGATTACGCTTGAATTAGATCTTGGAAAGAAGACCCCAGGGGTGACACGTTCTCCTTGTCACGTCATATGGATGGGGGACAATGGTTGTATGACACAACTGGTGACGTTGGCTTCCCTCCCATAGCTTGCTGGGTTCATCCACTCTGAGTTACTACTAAAAAATAGGAAGTTAGTCAGAAGGACCAGCCCAATCAGACATTGTCCCGACTGGTTTCTGAGTCATTTTCTCGGAAGAGCAAAACTATAATCTCATCCACATTAATTAATGCTCAGTGTGGCATAGTGCGCACACAGTTCCCTCCTGCTAGTCTTGGGGTCCAGGTGTCTTCTCTTCCAGAGCAGCAGCATGGACTCGTGTGCACAGCATTCATATGATGGCCCTGTTGTGCCTGCTCAGCGCGAGAGGCTGGCAGTGGGGTCCCCACAATTCATGTCTGGTTCCTACTTGGTTTGCATAAGCTATCCTGCTAGTGCATGAATTGGAAGCGGGTTTTTCTCATGCTCATCCAACTAGCAAGATCGACAGAAAAACCAGAATGCCAGTTGTATGAACTTTGATGGATTCATCTAACATACATTTATTGAGCATCGACTCTGTGCCAGGCTCTGGCACTGAAGATACAGCAGTGAATGAAACAAGCCAAAAAATACTTGCCCTCGTGGAGCTTAGATGGTAGCTCTGGTGGGGGAGGAAAAAACCAGCACGGTCCGTGGAGCCGCTGGCAGGAGGGTTACAGGCACTTGGGTGCCCGTCCACGCAGCATTGTTTCTTCAGATCTTTCTCCACACCATTTGGCTTGTATTACTCTCCCTTTTAGGTAGGCAAAATCTAGAAACATGTACAAACATGCTACTAAATATCCTGTATGTAAATATGGCACAAAATATCATCATTGGTGAAGCTTCTACATACAGCAAAGGCGTCTAGAGCAGACCAAGCCATCTTCACAGAAGTGTCTTGGGCACAGGTGGCACACTGGAAGCCTGACGACGGGACTTGACTCCAGGGACTCTGCGTTTGTCCTCTGCATCCCTGGCCCTGAGCCCCAGAGCTGTTCCATAGCAGGCGCCCAGCAGGACCTGAGAGCGAGGACACAGGCACAGGCGGAGCTCCCAGTGAGGGGAGGGTGGCAACGCTTTGCCAGGCTGGTGGGCATGGGGAAACCACCCACTTGTAGCACCTTGGAGGATGGGGCAGAATGAAGGGGGCTTCAACCACACACCTGAGTGTAGATCACGAGTGTGAAAGGTGTTTCCTCAAGCTTCTTACATCTTCAGTAAGAAGCTCCGGTGTCAGCAGCCTTTACCACTTCGGGAAACTAATCTCTTAGATGCTGATCTCTCGGGACCTTGAAAATCGGTCCGTTTAGAGGAAAGAGGGCCTTGGCACATCGAATAAGGAGAGTCAGCCATTAGCTCACATATGGATATTTAAGTGGAAAATACCTGGAAGACAGCAAAGCCTGCTTATACTGAGATCATTCTAATTTTCTTCTTTATGTTTTTCTTTATTCCGTTACCATCACCATAAGCATGTGTTATTTTTATATTAAACATCTTGATGCTGTTACATCGAGCTGTCTCTATCTGCTGTAGGGACTTCCGTGTGGCCATGTGCGTGGAGGAGATGACCTCTGGGCCCTCAGCTGATTGGTTTCCTGTGTTTGACAGGCCCTGGTGTTTGTAATTTGTTCAATGGCCCAGTAGACCCAGGCAGGTTGTACTCCATTGAGAGCCCAAGCATCTGGATGCAAAGCAGATGCTCTCTGTGTACAGAATTGTGCAGTCCCTCCCAAGATCTGCCTGCATGTCCACTAACTCAAAATTGCCAACACCATCTCACTGCCATCTACCACCACCACCATTACCATCCTATGACCGCCGTCACCACCCAGCACCACCAACAGCATCATCACTACCACCACTGCCACACCCATCACTACCACCACCCCAC
>NW_022437054.1:5249851-5259152 GCF_009761245.1 Sapajus apella
ACCATCACCACCCCTACCAGCACCAATACCATCATCACTACCACCACCGCCATGACCACCATCACCACCACCACCATTACCATCACTGTCACCACCACCATCAGTAACCCTACCACCACCAACACCATCATCACTACAGCCACCACCACCACTACCATGAACACCACCACCACCGCCACCACCGCCACCATTACCATCACCACTTCCATCACTACCACTATCACCATCACCATCAGCACTATCACCATCACCGCTGCCTACTCTTCAACAGTTACTGATCTACTGTCCAAGGTCCAGGAAATACTGTGTGAAACAATACTCATCAGAGGTAAGTGCCCATCAGAATGCAGCTGAGTGACGAGACAGTGTGCAGCTGAACGCCTGCTCCATGTTGGGTGGCTGGAAGAACCTGTCTGAGATGTGAACGACAGGAGGATCGAGCCCTGTGAGGATCTGGAAAGGAGTGATCCTGGCAGACAGTGTGTTCTGAGCCCAGGACAGGACGTAGGAGCCTCACCCCGTACAGAAAAAGCCAGAAGGCAGCATGAGCATGGTGGGGTAGGGGTGGGGATGGACGGAAAGGAGGCTGGGGAGGGACCCAGACTAGATCTTGTGGGACTTTGTAAGGTTCGGTCAGAATCTAAATGCAGAAGGAAGCCCTGGACTGCCAGGTTTCAATTGACTTGCATTTTGTAAAGATCACTGGCCGCTGTGTGGAGTCAGAGGTCAGCAAAATTTTCTTGTCAAGGTCCAGATAGTGGAACACTTCAGGCTTGCGGGCCATCCTCTGCCGTGGGGCATGTGTTGCAACAATTCAACACTGCCTTGCAGTCTGAAAGCAGCCATGGGTAATGTGTATGGAGCGTGGCAGTGTTCCAACAAAACTCGTGTATGAACAATGAGACCCGAAGTTCATACAACTTCCACATAACACCACGTGTTGTTCTTTTAATTTTTCCCCTAATCCTTTAAATGTAAAACCTATTCTGAGCTCAAAGATGTGCAAGGTAGAC
The DNA here is from genome assembly GCF_009761245.1 of Sapajus apella. Classification (NCBI taxonomy): domain Eukaryota; kingdom Metazoa; phylum Chordata; class Mammalia; order Primates; family Cebidae; genus Sapajus; species Sapajus apella. The sequence goes on from NW_022437054.1 coordinate 5,250,865, forward strand.
GGCAGGTGGGTCCCGACCCTGGAAGAGACCGAAGGAGGCAGTCTGGTCACAGGGAGGGGGCGGAAGAGACCCAGGCCATGGCTGGAGGTCACAGAAGGGAGCACAGAGGGTCCAGGAGTGAAGGTGGAAGCCACAGAACCTGTTGACGGTTCTGATGTGGGGCGTGAGGGAAGGAGAGTGAAATGCCTCACGACACTTTTGTCATCCAGACCTGTGTGCTACCAATGATTCAGCATCTGTAGTGGGCGAAGGTTAAACTGCTGCCCTGAGCTTATGACAAAAAAGGGCGTCTGGCCTGGGAAAGGTAGATTGCCAAGGGCTGGCCCCAGGGACCTGTAGGGGCTGGTTGTGGTTGGAGAGTCTGATCCTCGGCTCAGGCACATCCTGCAACCTCAGCTCCAAGTGCCCAGCTCAGGCCTCGTCATAAGCCCATGAATCTAATGTAAGGGCACCTCAGAGAGAGTAGGGGGAGGAGCAGCCAACAATCTACCAAGAAGACAAGATCTGTCCCCTTCAGAAAAATGGGAAATGTGGCTGCCAAGAGGACACAGCATGCACACATGGCACGATGGTGTGCACACAATGGCACAATGGTGTATACGCAGTGGCTCAATAGCATGCAGGCATGGCATGACAGCACATGCACAATGACACACTAGTGTGTACACAGTGGCAGAAGCGTGTGTACACATGACATGATAGTATATATACAACGGCATGGATTGAAAATGAGTTTCACACAACTCCCCTGTGGCTCGGCTGGATCTTTGAGAAACAACAGGACGCAGAGGTGAGGAGCTGAGGGCCAGAGTGCCTTCGCTTCGGTTCTAGGGCAGCACCTGCTAGCAGGTGGCCCCAGGCAAATCGCCCAGTTCTGGGCCTCCCTTCCCCTGACCCTAGCACCTCCTGGCGGGGTTTGAATGAGATGGTGGAGAGCGTCTTTACTGCAGTGTCTGGCTGCTGGGGACAGCGGATGAATCACAGTGAGAACTGCATGAGGTGGGAATGCCTGCAGAGTTGAGGTGTGTGTTTTTTTCTATGGGGTGTGTGATATTTGTGTGTATGTGTATGTGTGATGTCTTTTGTGTGTGTGTATTGTGTGTTTAGTGTGTGTTTTTGGTGTGTGTTTTGTGTGGGCGTTTTTGCTTGTGTGTGAATTGTGTGTGGTGTGTATAGAGTGTGTGATACGTGTGTGATATGTGTGTGAGATGTGTGTGGTGTGTGTGATGAGTATATAGTGTGTGAGGTGTGTTTTCTGACTGTGTGTTCTGTGTGGTGTGTGAGGTGTGTGTGTCATGCGTGTGAGGTGTGCTTTTTTTAATTTTTGCTTGTGTGTGAAATGTGTATGTGGTGTGTGCGTAGTGTGTGATATGCATGTGATGTGTGTAAGATGTGTATAATATGTGTTTTGTATGTAGTGTATGCTTTGTTTTGTGTTTGTGTGGTGTGTTTTCTGGGTGTGAGTGGTGTGTGTGATGTGTGGTGTGTGTGATAAATGGGTTTTCTGTTTTGTGTGTGTTGTGAGGTGTGTGATATGTATGTGATGTGTGTGTGTGAAGTGTGTGGTGTGTGGTGATTTTTTTTGTGTGGCTTCTGTGTGTTTTTGCTTGTGAGTGAAGTGTGTGTGGTGTGTGTAGTGTGTGATATGCGTGGGGTGTGTGAGATGTCCGTGGTGTGTGTGATGTGTGTATGGTGTTTTCTGAGTGTGTGTGTTGTGTGTTCTGTGTGAGGTGTGTGTGATATGTGTTTTTGGGTGTGTGTGGTGTATATGTGTATTGTGTGCGTGTGTGAGGTATGTGTGATGTGTGTGATGTGTGCTGGGTGTGTGTGACGTGTGTGATGTGAGTGAGGTGTGTGATGTGTGTGTTTTCTGGGTGTGCCTGATATGTGATATATGGTGTGTGTGATGTATGTGGGTGTGTATGGTGTGTTTGTGGTGTGTTGTGAAGTGTGTGTGATACATGTGTTCTGTGTGTTTGGTGTGAGTGGTGTGTGTGGTGTGTGTGATATGTGGGTTTTCTGGGTGTGTGTGGTGTGTTTGGTGTGTGTGAGATGTGTATGTTGGGTGTGTGTTATGTGTGAGAAGTGTGATGTGATGGGTGTGAGGTGTGATGAGTGTATGTGTGAGGTATGTGATGGGTTGTGAGGTGTGTTAGGTGTGTGTGAGGCGTGCGGGATGTGTTATTGTGTGTAATGTCTAAGGTGCGTGAGGTGTGTGAAGTGTGTGAGATGTGTGTTGGATGTGTGTGACATGTGCAGGGGATGTGTTTGAGGTGTGTGTAATATGTGTTTCTTAGGGGTGTGTGTGGTATGTGTGTGGGGTGTGTGATGTGTGGGTTGGGTGTGTGAGAGGTGTGTGTGTGCATGATGGGTGTGTGTGTGAAGTGTGTGGTGTGTGGGGTGTGTGTGTTTGGTGTGTGGTGTGTGTTTGGTGTGGGTGTGTGTGTATGTGATGTGTGTGTGTGGTGTGTGTTCAGTGTGTGTGGTATATGTGTGTGGTGTGTGGTGTGTATCGGGTGTCTATGTGGTCTGTGTGTGTGATGTGTGTGGGGTGTGTGGTGTGTATTGGGTGTCTGTGGTGTGTATGATGTGTGTGGGGTGTGTGGTGTGTACTGGGCGAGGACAAGGGTGAGCCTGTGGAGTCCAGAGGAGGACGAGGACGCAGGAAAATTCCAGGCCCAGCCCCAGCACCGACCCCTCATGTGCACCTGTTCCACGAGGTGCCTCCCGGTGCAGTGCGCCCAACCCCTTGGGCTGATGGTGGGAGTCCTCTGCCTCCCTCCCCAACACTCCACCTCCCTTCCCCCAACCCCTCACCTCCCTTCACCTTCCTCCCCCAACGCCTCCCTCCTTCCCCCCCCACCGCCTCCCTCCTTCCCCCCAACTCCTCACCTCCCTTCCCCTTCCCCCCACCACTCGCCTCCCTTCCCCCACCCTCACCTCCCTTCCCCCACCCCTGGCCTCTCTTCCCTGCTTTCCTGAGCCAACCTTACCAGGGAGGAGCCTCGTGACTGCCAGCCTGGTGACTCCTGCATCCTGCTGACTCCCCTCAGCTGTGGCTTCCTAGTAACCCTCTGCAGAGCTGCCCGGCCTGAGACTCTACCTCAGTTTCCCTGAGTAGTCCCACAGGACCCCCCCCACCTCTCCCCCCCCCGCTTGGGCTCCACCCCATCTGTGACCCAGCTCTGGCAGACCTCCTTTCCCTGCTCCCACCAGGACCACAACTGGGCCTCAGGAGGCCCTCCCCGCTTGGGCGGTGCCTGGAAAGCCAGTCTGGATTGTGGCAAGGGGCGCGGGGGCCCTCTTGGCAGCCAGCTTGGGGCAGCGCAGCCCGCCAATGCCTCTTCCTGCGGCTTCTCCAGCCGCCTCCTGTCCTGACCACAGCGGGAGGTGCCCCCCAAACCCCCTGCCTCTACTCGGCAGAGCCCACGCCCAGGCCGGGGCACGTGCACAGGCTCCCCTTTTGTTCGGGGCGCCCCGCCAGGCCCCTTGGAAGGCCTCGTGGGTTGCAGCACTGGTGGCAGTCCGGCTGTTCACCCTGCTCCATGCCAACATCTCCGACAAACTTCCTGCTAGAAAGCCTGGGTGGCCGAGGGGACCCGGACCGAACAACAACCTTCTCCCCCTCGCCCCTTCTCATCTCTTTTGCGCAGGGCAACCTGAGTGACCTGCAGCCACGTGTGTCAGGTCCCCTATTTTGCTTAACACCTCCCTGCAGAGGACGGGGAAGCCCTCGCTCTTGAAGGACGACCTAGCCTTGCCCTGGCCTGGAGACCCGACACATCTGCCCTGCCACTTCCCTGCTGCAGCGACCCCGCCTCTGTTCTAGGGGTTCGCTCTGCCTGGAACACTCTCACGTGGCTGGCCCCTCTCATCTTTAGGTCTCTGCTGGAATGTTGTCTCTCTGGAAGGACCTCCAGGAGCCCCCCACTCCGGAGGGTTCACTGGCATTCTCTAGCATGATAGATGGTTTATTTTCTTCCCCGTGCTTAGGAAACTCTTTGATGTGTTATTCACGTGGTGACTTTATTTTCTGACTCTTCTCTGGAATATCAGTTCCACAAGGGTGTGAGCCGCCTCTGTTCTGTTCAAGTGGTGTCTCCTTGCATATGTGAATATTAAATAACATTAAGAGAGCCACCAGTGGACAGCAGGAACTGATGTGACGGATCAGATACAGAATACTTCTATCATGGTGAAAGCTCTGCTGGGCAGCGCTGATGTGCCCCAGATTCTTGAATGAAGCAATGACTCAACAAATGAACCCAGCATCCTGGCCCCCTGCACTGGCGGCCACCTGCTGGGTTGAGATTAGACGCCGGGCTTCGGATCCCACGAGGTTTTCTAGGGCTACATTTAACCAAGTTCGCAAATGACACTGTGCTTCACGGCAAATGGAGAACCGAATACATCACCTTATCTTTAAGATGGGTCTGGACAGGTTTGAGTCCCATGTCACAAGGACACCTGGCACTCTGCTTGAAAGTCCCTCCTGTCCAGGACATCAGTCCAGAGTTCAGGGAAAGTAGCAGACTTGGGGAGGAGAGGAGAGGGAAGGGAGAGAGAAAGGAGGGAAGGAGCAGAGAGGAAGGAGGGCGGTGGGTCCCGGGCGCCCTTCAAGTTCGGCTGGTGGCCTTTGCTTTTCTTCCTTGGTGAAGAGGTTAGCCTCCTTAGGGGAGGGTGGTTCATATTTGGCTGCAGCAGGGCTCTGTCTGTTCCCTTTCCCTTGGCCTTGATGTTTCTGCATTTTTCAGATCTCTAGGCCCACATGAGTTATGTCACCACCCCACCCAGCATACTCAGAATTCACTTTCCCCACTAAAATTCTGGCTCCTTCTGGCCCCACAGCTCCCTAAGCAAACCAGAGGAAGGCTCTGGGACCTGGGCCACATTGAAGCCAGCCTGACCTTTCTCTGTGCCCAGCGTCGGGGCTCCCAGCCAGCCTGGCCCACAGGGCACTGTGGTTCCTGCCCAGTCTCGTGCTCTGGGCTAACATTTTCTTCCCCCCATGAAGATCTGAAACGATCCCTTTACCTCTTTGGAAAAATTTCCTTCTAATTTTGTGTCCTCAGATAAACCGTGCTACTTTTTCTGTTTTGTTTTGGTTTTGTTCTCACCTGAATAATTCCCAAGATAACTTCACTTCCACCTTCTCTTTTATTCCAGGAACTGGATGTAGAAAAATATATATTAGATGAAAATTTGTCTCAGGCCTCTTGTGAGGATTAGCTTAAGAGGCCCCACAGAGGAGTGGCTGTGGTCAGAAATGTTTCCTTTGCTGCACCTGGTATTTTTGTGGAGAGGCTACATGACTTGTGCATATTGTGAAATACTAGAAATACAGGCCACCAGGTGAAGTCCGGAAGCCTTTCTTGGGGGCATGTCTCTTTTGGGTTGGCTTGGGTTAGGAGGCTGCTGGTATGTGATCTCAGAACATTCTCAGCAGCCTCCGCTGAGCCTATGTGCCAGACACAACTGCAGGGAAAGAGGGTAATGTCTTCCCCGTGTCAGAATCCCCAAATCCTGCTTGAGCTTCCCAGCGCCACTTCTCCCTTGAAGCCTGCCCTGTCCCTGCCAATTCCCTTGAAACTCTGCTTGAACTTCCATGCATTATGTCTCCATCCTGCCCAGCAGCCATGGCGCTCCTGTTTCTGACTCTCCCAGCTGACTGCAAATTCTTTGAGGACCTCGGTCATTCTTAATTCATCTTCTTGTTCTCTGTAGCGTCTAGCACTAAGCAGGTTCTCTGCAAACACTTGTTAAATAAACCTATGATCAGGTATATTAACTTCCACTAAGGCCAAACAAAACAAACAAAATGAATCTATAAAAATCTTAAAGGCAGAGAGGAGATAAAATAAGATTGTGAGAAAGTACTGGGCCATGGTCTGAAAAACTCAGAAACAGGATACTGTTAAGCAAGGAAGCTCCCCAGACCAGTGGGGCAAGTCAGGTCAACTCAGAGCCAGCTGGAGTTGGGGGGGTGTCTCATGGCCCAAGGATAGAATGGTGTTGGCATCAATAAGAAAAATAACTGCTGAACAGAAAACCTAATACTGTATGTTCTCACTTCTTAGTGGGAGCTAAACATTAAGCACACACGGACATAGCCTGGGAACAATGGACACTGTGGATTACTCGAGTCGGGAGCAGAGGGGAGGAGAAAAGGGAGCATGGGCTGAAAAACTGCCTGTTGGGTACTATACTCACTACCTGGGTGATGGGATCTGTTCCCTAAACCTCAACATCACTCACTTTATTAGTCTGTTTTCATTGCTGCTGGTAAAGTCATGCCTGAGACTAGGCAATTTACAAAGGAAAGAGGTTTAATGGACTTACAGTTCCACGTGGCTGGGGAGGCAATCATGGCAGAAGGCAAGGAGGAGCAAGTCAAATCTTACCTGGATGGCGGTAGGCAAAGAGAGAGAGAGCTTGTGCAGGGAAACTCCCATTTTCAAAACCATCAGATCCCGTGATACTTATTCACTATCATGAGAACAGCATGGGAAAGCCCCGCCCCCATGATTCACTTACCTCCCACCAGGCCCCTCCTAAAACGTGGGAATTATGGGAGCTACAAGACGCGGTTTGGGTGCATATGCCAACCCATATCACTCACTATGCCCATGTAACAAACCTGCCATGTGCCCCTATAACTAAAATAAAAGTTGAAATGTTTAAAGAAAAAATCCCTGCAATTTATTAAAGCACAACTAATATGTAAAAAATCTATGAGTTTATAATGATGCTGATGCATTTTAAAAACCTCACTGGTAACCTCGGGAGCTGTTATAGGCTAACTCATTTCTCTGAAAAATTGCAAACAAAGAAAAGGGTTCAAATGTTTAACCTGCTTTTCTTATATACAATATACCTCGGTAACCTAACAGTTTAGGAAGGCATATTTTTTTCTATGTAGTCAAGCCAATAAATTAAGAATGGTGAAATTATACATTTTACACACTTTTTTGCAAAAAACTAATGCACAAGTAAATCTAGAAAATTACAACAAAAGGCTGCTAGTGTCACACACACACACACACACACACACACACACACTACCAACTAGTATTCCATAGTCACTTGAAAGACAAGACAACATTATAAACAACTTATATATGTCAACTAAATTGAAATTTTGAAAAGAGGGACAGTTTCCTAGAAAATATAACTAATCAAGATTCACTCTAAAAGACAAAATTAAAAAAAAAAAAAACCCCGAATGGTTCTACAACCATTTTAAAAGAAAACTGGATGAATCATCAAAAGCCTTCCCAAAAGGCAAACATTAGGCCCAGATGGATTCTCTGGAGAATTATATCAACATTCATGAAAGGATTAATTTCAGTCTTATATAAACTATTCAAGAGAAATTTTATAAGGCTAGATAACCTTGATACCAAAATCTGATACAGACTGAAAAAAAAATAAAATTTTATGCCAATTTCGGCACAAAATACTAACAAACCAAGCCCTGTACTGCATGAACAGGGTACTACATCAACAGCAATTTCACTTTATACTACAGTTGCGAGACTGGCTTAACCTTAGACAATCAGTCTATGTCTTTTACCACCTTAGCACATAAAAGAGAAAAAAAGATCCTCTCCATAGTTTCAGGAAATGTGTTTCATAAAGTTCCCTTACTAAACAAGGAGTAGGCAGGAACTTCCATAAAGAGATCAACAAAAACCTCGAGCAAATATCACACTACAGGTTGATGTGTCAGAAGCATTCACCTTGAGATTTACAAAGAAACAAGGCAACTATAACTATTCCGCAACTTTCTAACAGATCCTAACAAGAACAGTTAGTCAAGAGGGGAAATAAAAGATATAAGAATTGCAAAATAAGAAGCAATGCTGTCCTTATTCACGATGGTATCATTATGTGTATAGAAAATGCAAACAATTTACAGATACATTTTTAGAATGAATATGAATGTTTATCAAGTTTGCTGGATATAAAATAAATGTACAAAAATCAATTTGTACTTATATAAAGAGCCACAAATTGAACACGAAGCAGAAGAGGTATCCGTTGTCATAGCATCAAACAATGTGAAATTTCTAGGAAAAAGCAAAACGTGTGGAATACCTGTATCATTAAAATTATAGACCATTATTGACAGATATTAAGAAGACTTTAATATATGGAGATATATACCATGTTCATGGATTAGAAAGCTCAGTATTATAATAATGTCAGTTCTCCCCAAATTATTCTTATAGAGTCAATGTCATCCTGTGTGTGTGTGTGTGTGTGTGTGTGTGTGTGTGTGTGTGTGT
>NW_022437054.1:5259162-5284682 GCF_009761245.1 Sapajus apella
TGTGTGTGTGTAGCTTGATAAGTTGCTTCTAATTTTATTTGGAGATTCAAAGGTCAAGGAAAGCAAAGCTTAGCCATGTGTGGTGGTGCACACCTATAGTCCCAGCTGAGGTGGGAGAATCACTTGAGCCTGAGAGGTCAAGGCTGCAGTGAGCCAAGATTGCATCACTGCACCCCAATCTAGGTGACAGAGTGAGGCCCTGTCTCAAAAAACAAATTGTTTTTAAAAAAAGAAAGAAAAGAAAAGCAATTCTCTTTTAAAAATGAGTTAGTTTCTGTTCCACCAGATAGATGTATTATAAAACTTTAGTAAGATGGTGTAGTTTTAGTGTAAAGATGGATCACTGGAACAGAACAAGGAGCCCAGAAGCAGATTTAAGCAGAGAGACACTTAATTTACAGTCAGGATGGCATGAAGAAATGAGAGAATGGGTATCCACACAGAAAAACATAAAATGAGACCCCCTCATCCTACCATACACAAGACTGGCTATAGACCTTAATGTGAAAGCAAAACCACAAAGCGTTTAGAAGGAAATATGGAATATTCTTATCTTCATGAGCTTGAGGACCTATTTCTCAGCCAATATACCAAAAGCGTGAGTAGTAAAGGAGAAGGCTCATAAGAAGATTCATGAGAAATGACTGAGAACTTCGAGGCAGATTACATGCTTATGATCAACATTTAAATATGATCATGGGAGATGTAGAAGAAACTGACTACTATAGAAATTGATGAAGAAACATATGAAGAGATATATATGTAAATCAACGAAACAAAATATTCCAATGCTCTTTGTCCGGGGAGATGGCGTTGTGCTGGTTGCCCCTCTGCTGAGAGTGGGCTGAAACAAAGAATTTGTCCTGTAGGGAAAACAGGAGACTTTGTACAGTGGCCTCTTTAAATGTGCAAGACATTCAAAAGAGAAACCTGCATACATTTTGATATTAAGAAATAATTCCTGGGATTCTTCCATTCCTGAAATGAGTTGATTTGCAGAAAACTCACAACTTCTTAAGCTAAATTGTATTTTCATTTTCCTCAAGCTCTTCCAATAAAGATGACCACCAAGATGCAAAAACAAACAAACAAACAAAAAACATTACATTAACATGAGGAGATTCTGTTCAGCAAAGGACATCATGAAGAGTGTGAAAAGACAAGCCCCGCAGTGGGAAAAGATAGGAGTTAGGTCCAGAATTCTAAAAACAACTTCTGCAAACATATATATATGTGTGTGTGTGTGTGTGTGTGTGTGTGTGTGTATTTTTTTTTAATCTCACTCATAGGCCGATGTTGAACAATGAGAACACATGGACACAGGGAGGGGAGCACCACACACTGGGGTCTGTCGGGAGGAAATAGGGGAGGGACAGCGGGGGGTGGGGAGTTGGGGAGAGATAGCATGGGGAGAAATGCCAGATATAGGTGAAGGGGAGGAAGGCAGCAAATCACACTGCCATGTGTGTACCTATGCAACAATCTTGCATGTTCTTCACATGTACCCCAAAACCTAAAATGCAAACACATTTTAAAAATAAAACATGAGGAGAGTACTTCTAGAGCTGTCAACATTCTATGGCTTCACTTGTGTGGTAATTTCACAGGTGTGTTTACCTTTTAGTTATTTATTATACTAAATATGGCTTGTATCTTACACAAAAAGTATGAAGAGTATATCTATGGCATTTAAAACACTTTTTACTATGGAAAAGTTCAAATATACACAAAGATAAAAATAACAGTGTAACGAGCTGCATGCACCCCACATTCAGCCCCTAGCTTCACTACTCATCACTATTTCAACATGCCCTCACCCCCCTTCCCTCTCCCTCCCTCTCTATCCGGGGCTTCTGGCCATCAGGACCCACCCTCCTGCTGTACTGTCCACTCCTTAGACAACCTCATGAACTCTCCCCTCCCCCTCTCCCCTTTCCCTCTGGAAACTAGTATCCATGTATCACGCTAAGAAAACGGTCTTAACAAAGTAAGAGAGTTTACCTTTCATAAGAAAGGCTTACATTTGATATTAGTTAACTTTTGAACACTAAACCAGCAGTGCTTGTATAATCTGAGGACTTGAGACAACTCTTTCTGACAAACCACCTGAACTAGGCATCCTTCCAAGTACTGGGGCTACTGTTATTACTGCGCTTAAGATAACAATGAAAACAGTCCTTTAAAAAAATGCTTACTGCACTCAAATATTCTCTGCAGCTGAATAAGCTGCTCCTTGCTGAGCACTTCAGGAAGCTACTTAACTCCTTCAGGCAGGTGGGGTAATATTTAATTCAGTTTTACCAATAATTAAAGATTTCTCTATTTCCACATATAGATATATAGAGGTAGATAGAAAGCTCGCTCTAGATGCCTGTCTCTATATCTATCCATCTATCTACCCATCTATCTATCTATCCATGTATCTATCTATCCATGTATGTATCTATCCATCTATCTGTCTGTCTGTCTGTCTGTCCGTCCGTCCATCCGTCTGTCTCTCTATCTATTGAAGTAGTTAGACCAATGGAACCACTTTTCATCCTTCCCAATACACAATGAAAAAAATTGCTTGCTTGCGATGAGGTGTTTTTCACTTTAAAATATACAAATAGGGTCTTTAAACTCTCTGTTTCCTCTGTTTCAGGAAACAGAATGTTAAATGAGCATTAAATGGGTTAGATGAGGGGCGGAGCAGAAAGAATGGTGGGGGCAAACCCCACTTTGGCATCTGTATTCATTCCCTAAGGTTGCCATAACAAATTCTGCGCAACTGGGTGACTTAAAACAATAGAAATGTATTCTCTCACACTTTTAGAGGGCAGAGTTCAAAATGAAGGTGTCAGCAGAGCCACACTCCCTCCAAGGAGAACCCTCCTGCCTCTTCCAGGTTCTGGTGGCCCCAGGTGTTCCTTGGCTTGTGGCAGCAGCACTCCATCTCTGCCTGCGTCTTCAGGTGGCCTTCTCCTCCGGGTCTGTGTCCTGTTTCTCTGATCTTGCTACACCTCACTCTTATAAGGACACCTGTCATTGGATTCAGGGCCCACCAGGCAATCCAGGAGGACTCTCGTTTCCATCATTAATTATATCTACAGAGACCTTATTTCCCTAATAAGGTCACATTCACAGGTTTGGGGGCTCAGGACAAGTACATCTCTTTTTGGGGGGCTACTACTCAATCCACTACAGTATCTGCTTTGCCATGTGCTAAACTGTGTGACTACCGACTCACAAATGTTACCCCTACATCTCATTTCCCACTGTGTAACGTGGGGCCATGGATAGGACATGTGTCTTGGATGGCGTGACAGCAAACAAAACCATGCATTCCAGGCATCCAGCACGGTGACTGGCATGGATTTTAACAGCCATTATGATCATTACACAACTCATGCATTATTTGTGTGTAAAAATATTTTATTTTAAAATGTCCAGTAAGTGGACTGGACTGATTACCTATTTATTGCTGGGCGCCTGTGGAATGTTGTGTATGCATTTTTCTCTAACTGTCCTGTCCTGTCAGAGTAAGTTGTGTCATTCCCATTTTTGGATGGAGAAGCTGAGGCTCTGCAAGACTGGGTAACTTGTTCATCTGGAAGAACAGTCCCTCGGAACACCTGGATTCACTTTCAAGCCACTGGTGCCCTGAAGCCACTGGAGACGCAAAGTCGTAAAACAAATTCTGAGACTAAACTCCGCCAGACTCCCTTCCAAACAGGCAGGTCCTATAGCGGGGACCCACCCAGAAAGAACTTTGGGGTGAGAGGAGTGTCCTTCAGCTCTGAAACACCACAACTGGACATCCGTAACGGCAGCTCTGTAGCCCCAGAACAGATCTGGGGTATCTGTCTACTCCAGATGAGTCTGGGGGTCCAATTTGGGGGAGGGGATCTTTGCACTGAGGATAAATGGGCCCTGACGACTTCACTCTTGGGCTGGACGAGGTCAAGACTGGCCTGTGGGCCTGAGGACAGGACTTTGGGTGGCCTCACACCCCATATTCTTCAGGTATGAGCCGATGGTCTACATATAATTAGTTGTTGATTGCATAAAGTTTGATACTGACATTCATTGTTTTTTCTGAGCCTGTCCTACATGTTCATTATAGAAATGTTGGAAATGTTTTCATATAAGCATGAGAATTATAAGGGAAAGTATAAAAGGAAAAAAGAATCACTTATAATCTCAGTACCCCAAATAGCTGGTGTTTACATGGTAAGCTTCGTTCTGGTCTTTGGGTATGTATATGTAATATACATGAATGCATGTGTATTTTGACCTTTAGAAACTCAAATAAGCAGTGTGTAAAATTTTTATTTTCTTTCTGGACCAGCGTTACATTTGAACGTATTCTTTGTCTTTCTCACTCAGTCACTCAATCATTTCTTTATTCAGCAAGGTGAAAGCGACATGTCTCTTCTTGTCTAGAGGTTCTCCGCAGAGACGCAGAGGCAGGTGGACACTAGGCAGAGCTTGAGAGGAGGTCCTGGAAGCAGGGAAACAGCTCCAGACCAGCGGATAAACTGGAGGCTGCCACTTACCAACTTCAGACGTCAGCAGGAGAAGCTACAGACGCCTGGCCTGGGACCAGGCCAGCCACATCCTGGGACAGCACAAGCCCAGAGCCACATTCCCCACAGGGACATGGGTGCACCAGGCCCTACTGCACACCCCACAGCACACTTGGAGAAGAGCAAGAATCTACAGACAGATGTACTCACCTGAGCCATCCAAGCAGAGACTGAATTCTCTCATGAGAAGGCTTAAATGATGGCGCTGAGCCTGGTTCATTACCGGAGGGAGTCTCCAAATGACTCCTTCCACAGTGTTCTAGCAGGGAGGGGCTTGTGAGGAAGCCCAGCTCCACTGCAGGCAAAGCACGTTGCATTTTCTTTGCACATCTGCGTTTGTGATCTTCACTACATATTCATTCATTCAAATACATATTTACTAAGGGCCTCCTTTGCACCAGGCAGTGTGCTGGGGTGTGCAGCATAAGAAAAGGGACATGACCCCTGCCTTCCTGGAGTGCACACTGCACGGTTGGCAACAGATAGTAATCAAGTGATCATGGGAACAAATACACAATGACAAATGGAGAAGTGCTGGGATGGACAAGGTTTTGCAGTCTTTTATAATAGTTTTTTGTCATCAGGCCTACAAGCATGAGAACCCCCTCTTCATGGCCCGCCCTGGCTCTGCTTGTCAGGGTTTTCTTAACATTAGTGACTCCATATTTATTCTGAGAACGTTCACATATTCTAGCTTCTTGACTGGCTTTCAATTTCTTTGCTTAACCCATTTTAGTGGTTGCCCTGGTGAGTGGACTATTCTCAACTTATCAAAACCTTAAAATAGCATTGTGCCCCTTCACGTGTGATGTAGGAACCTTGACCATTATAATCCCATCTCCCACCCCAGCCTTTTATACTATCGTTGTCATACATTTTCCTTCCACTTACGTATAAATCATAAAATACACACATCGTTATATCATTTTGCATTTTATAGATCATATACTTTTAAAGAATTTGAGAGAAATAGCCTTTAATAATACCCGTAGACTTACCATTTGTGTGAGCTTCAGTCTTTCTTAAGATTTAAATTTACATCTGGGCTAACTTCTCTTCAGCCTGAAGAATTCTCTCGAGCATAGCGCGTCCTGAGGATTTATGAGCAACGAATTCTCTCGGTTTTAGCTTGTCTGGAAACGTCTTTATTTTGCCTACATTTTCCAAGGATATTATTGCTCTACACAGAAGTCTGGATTCCTTTCTTTTTCCGCGCTGTAAAGGTGTTTCCAGTTGTTGTTAAGCTTCTGTTCTTTCTGTTGCGACGTCAGGCGTCGTTATTTTTGTCATTCCCGTGAATGTAATGCGCCTTTTTCCCAGCCAGTTTTTGTTTTTCCTTTTATACATATTTCAAAAGTTTGGCTATGATGTGTTCTTTGTATTGATCATACTCAGGGGTTGCTGAGCTTCTTGAATCTGTGGGTTCTTATGTCAATTTTGGAAAGAAAAATGGTCATTGTCTTATTAAAAATTTGTTTTACTCCATTCCTTCTGTCCTCTCCTTCTGGGTATCCAACTGCGTATATTAATATATGAGACAACCATTTGCTATTGTCTCACGGGACTCAGATGCTTCTGTTCAGTTTTTTTAAATTTATTTTTTCCTTTTGTGCTTTGGAAAGTGGATAACTTCTACTGGCCTGTGTTCAAGTTTATGATCCTTCCCTCTGCTGTGTAGAGTCTCTAGTGAAGCCTATTCAGTGAGCTTTTAATTTCAGTACCATATTTCTCAATTCTAGAATTTCCACCTGTTTCCTTTTTAACTTTTCTATTTCTCTGCTGAGATTCTCTGTTTATGCCTCTTCTTTTCACCCTTCTTTATAACCACCCTGATTTATTTATTTATTTATTGAGACAGAGTCTTGCTCTGTTGCCCAGGCTGGAGTGCAGTGGCACGATCCCAGCTTACTGCAACCTCTGCCTCCTGGGGTCAAGCTATTCTCCTACCTCAGCCTCCTAAGTAGCTGGGACTACAGGTAGGTACCACCATGCCTGGCTAATTATTGTGTTTTTAGTAGAGACAGGGTTTTACCATGTTGGCCAGGCGGGTCTCAAACTCCTGATCTCAGGTGGTCTGCCCTCCTCAGCCTCCCAAGTGCTGGGATTAAAGGCATGAGCCACTGAGCCTGGTCACCTGACATGTTTATAATAGCTACTGACATATTTATAATAACTGTTTTAAATTGCTCATCTGCTAAATTCAACGTCTAGGTGATCTCAGGTCTGTTTCTTTTATCCTGATTATGGGTTACATTTTCTATTTTTGGGCTTGTCCAGTGTCTTTCTATTGTTTTTTTAGATGGAGTTTCACCATGTTTGGTCAGGCTGGTCTCGAACTCCTGAGCTCATGTGATCCATCTGCCTCGGCCTCCCAAAGTGCTGGAATTACAGGCATGAGCCACCATGCCTGGCCGCTTGTCTAGTGTCTTTTTTAAAAAGTTATTATTGTTTTGGGAATTGTGGGTTTGTTGTGGAGACTCTGAATTATATTATCTGTGTGACAATGTGCTGTTTTTCTCTGGCAGGCACTTACATTGCTGCCAGGTCTGGTAACTCCTGTGAATGCTTGGATTTAGGCTTTGTTCTTTGGGTTTGTCATGACCCTAGGTCACAGTCTTTAGTCCTGGGATGTGGTTCTTACTTCTAAGGTGTGGTCCTGCTAGTTTTTCAGGGAGAGCCTGTAGTGTTGGCCAAAGCCTGTCTAAGTGGGACTCGAACCCAGAACTCTGAGCACTAGGTACCTGCTGAGATGCAGCTTTTTGGCCTCCAAGTTGCGGCTTTCTGCTGTGCTCTGGGGTGTCTCCTCATGCATGCCGTGTACAGTTCATAAGTTAGCCAAGAACCGAGGGGAATTTTACACTAGTGTTGTGGTTTCCCCCTTTCTTCCTGCTTTCTGGGATTTTGCTGTTCAATTTCCAACTGGGACGGCAGCTCTGGACTTCAGTCCGTGTCTCTTTAGCCCAATAACATCACTACTTTCTGCCTGACTGCCTATTTTGCTTTGCTGGATAGCGTCCTCCAGGGAAAGCTGGTTAAATGTGGAGCTGGTTAATGTGCTTCTCTTCTGTCAAGGATGGGGTTTCTCCCTGCTTTGGGCTGGTTTCTTGGGTCTTCAAACGGTTGTTGTCTATATTCTGAGAAGAGTTTGTAATTGCTGTTAGCAGGACTAATGTCCAATACAAGTGAGCGAATCTCTCATAACTAGAATCAGAACCTACTAAAGGAGTATTGACAGATCAGGATGCCGCGTCTCCATCCCAGACCAATTACATCAGAATTTCTGTGTATGGAAGCCAAGCAGCAGCATTTTAAAAGTCTCCCAGGTGATTTATGTGTGTAACCAAAGCTACCAGCAGCAATACTGTGGAAGCTAAAGCAACTCCATCTTGGATGCGAATTAGCTAAGTGGAGTTCTGATTAACCTGTGTTCTAGGAATGCGGCTAAGATCTCTACTTTACTGTTCATGTAAATACTGCCCTTAGGTCAAAATGACCTTGATCAGAAATCCTGCCCTTAGGCAGATTCAAGTAGAATTCTCACCTGTCTCTCAGGGGACCACTTCCCCTAACTTACACATTCCTCACCTGTGGTACATAAGCCCCGGGTCTGCAGGGTAATGGCGCAGGAATCCACCAACTCATCCCACATCTGCTGGGGACAGGGCTCGTTTGCAAGTCCCTATTAAACTTTTCTTTCTGAGAAATTGGATGTGCCAGCCTTTTTCTCTGTCCCCTCAGCGTCTTTGGACTTTGGAAATAGGTTTGCATAGAACTGTTCACCATGGAACATTTATTGAGCCTTTATTACGTGTCAGCATTTTTCATTGATTATTTTACTAAATTCTCTGGTAGCCCTACTATTTTCATATGAGAAAACCACGGCTTTGATAAGTTAAGTAAATGTCCAATGTCACACAATTAGGACATTCCAAAGCCAGGATTTGCATGTAGTCAGTCTGACTTCCGACCTACAGTGCACACACTGCATTTTACTGCTATACATTGGGGAAGACAGGCTCAGAGGGGAAGACCACACATTTAGCTTTGCATGAATAGAATTTTATCTTATTGCCATAGTTTATTTTACAATTATCCATATTGTCAGATAGTTGGGATACTATCAATAGACGATATTCTGCACAGGATATTTTGTACATGAACCTAAGTAAATCTCTACTGATTTACTTAGGATAAATTACTAGAAGAGGAAGTAGCTGGTAAATTGATAGGAATTTTTAAAAATCTTGGTACACTTTGCCAAAGACCTTGCGCAATGTACAAGACTGCTGGGTGGATCATGCCTGGGGTAATTTTTCATTGGGAGATACGTAATGGGACTGTTTTTATTTCAATTTACCAATCTGGACTTGGACGTCTGATTTTTATTCCATCTTTCTGGTTGCTGACATTGAATTTGTTGAACCTCAAACTTGTCCATTGGAATGTGCTCGGGCCATTGTCTGATGGGCTTCCTGGTAGGGGTAGTGCCTAGAAGAGAATGGAAGGGGGATGGCACTGTTCACACAGCACAGACACATCCTTCATGGAGCAAAACAGGTACTTCTGCAAATGAAGCTGAGTCACAGCCACAGCCCAGTTGTCTTAGGCCACCTAGGTATTTCCTGGCCATATTTACCTTTTCACAATTTTCTTTCCGTAATTCCCTGTCATATTTACTTTTGGAGTGATTTGTGAGGGTTGGTGAAAAAATAAAATGAGATTTTTAAAAATCGTGATACCCCCTTTCTGGATTACTACCTTCTGATTTGGTGGTGAAAGGGCAGGAACAGAAGAAAGCTGAACACATGGCAGGATATGCGTGAGCCTGATTTGGCTGGAGCAAAATCAAGAGAATTGATTGTTCTTAGCTCTTTCGTATATATATGTAGATATAGATATAGGTACATAGATATAGGTTCTGGGGTACACGTGAAGAACATGCAGGATTGTTGCATAGGTACATACATGGCAATGTGGTTTGCTGCCTCCACCCCCATCACCTATATCTGGCATTTCTCCCCATGTTATCCCTCCCCAACTCCCCACCCCCCACTGACCCTCTCCTAGTCCCCTCCCCACCACAGACCCCAGTGTGTAGTGCTCCCCTCCCTGTGTCCATGTGTTCTCATTGTTCAACACCTGCCTATGAGTGAGAACATGTGGTGTTTGATTTTCTGTTCTTGTGTCAGTTTACTGAGAATGATGGTTTTCAGGTTCATCCATGTCCCTACAAAGGACACAAACTCATCGTTTTTAATAGCTGCATAGTATTCCATGGTGTGTATGTGCCACATTTTCCCTGTCCAGTCTATCATCGATGGGCATTTGGGTTGGTTCCAGGTCTTTGCTATTGTAAACAGTGCTGCAATGAACATTCGTATGCATGTGTCCTTATAGTAGAACGATTTATAATCCTTTGGATATATACCCAGTAATGGGATTGCTGGGTCAAATTGAATTTCTATTGCTAGATCCTTAAGAAATCGCCACACTGTCTTCCACAATGGTTGAAATAATTTACACTCCCACCAACAGTGTAAAAGTGTTCCTATTTCTCCACATCCTCTCCAGCATCTGTTGTCTCCAGATTTTTTAATGATCGCCATTCTGACTGGCGTGAGGTGGTTTCTCAATGTAGTTTTGATTTGCATTTCTCTAATGACCAGTGATGATGAGCATTTTTTCATATGTTTGTTGACCTCATATATGTCTTCTTTTGAAAAGTGTCTGTTCATATCCTTCGCCTACTTTTGAATGGGATTTTTTTTTCTTGTAAATCTGTTTTAGTTCTTTGTAAATTCTGGATATAAGTCCTTTGTCAGATGGGTAGATGGCAAAAATTTTTTCCCATTCTGTTGGTTGTCGATTCACTCTAATGACTGTTTCTTTTACTGTGCAGAAGCTGTGGAGTTTGATTAGGTCCCATTTGTCTATTTTGGCTTTTGTTGTCAATGCTTTTAGTATTTTAGTCATGAAGTCCTTGCCTATGCCTATGCCCTGAATGGTTTTGCCTAGGTTTTCTTCTAGGGTATTTATGGTGTTAGGCTTTATGCTTAAGCCTTTAATCCATCTGGAGTTAATTTTAGTGTAAGGTGTCAGGAAGGGGTCCAGTTTCTGCTTTCTGCACATGGCTAGCCAGTTTTCCCAACACCACTTATTAAACAGGGAATCCTTTCTCCATTGCTTTTGTCAGATTTGTCAAAGATCAGATGGTTGTAGATGTGTTATGTTGCCTCCGAGGCTTCCGTTCTGTTCCATTGGTCTATATCTCTGTTTTGGTACCAGTACCATGCTGTTTTGATTACTGTAGCCTTGTAGTATAGTTTGAAGTCAGGTAGTGTGATGCCTCCTGCTTTGTTCTTTTTGCTTAGAATTGACTTGGCTATGTGGGCTCTCTTTTCATTCCATGTGACGTTTAAGGTGTTTTTTTCCAGTTCTGTGAAGAAGGTCATTGGTAGCTTGATGGGAATAGCATTGAATCTATAACTTACTTTGGGTAGTATGGCCATTTTTACAATATTGATTCTTCCTAACCATTAGCATGAAATGTTTCTCCATCTGTTTGTGTCCTCTCTTATTTTGCTGAGCAGTGGTTTGTAGTTCTCCTTGAAGAGATCCTTTACATCCTTTGTTAGTTGTATTCCTAGGTATTTTATTCTCTTTGTAGCAATTATGAATGGCAGTTCGTTCTTGATTTGGCTCTCTTTAAGTCTGTTATTGGTGTATAGGAATGCATGTGATTTCTGCACATTGATTTTGTATCCTGAGACTTTGCTGAAGTTGCTTATCAGTTTCAGGAGATTTGGGGCTGAGACAATGGGGTCTTCTAAATATACAATCATGTTGTCTGCAAATACAGACAATTTGACTTTTTTCTTTCCTAAGTGAATACTCTTTATTTCTTTTTCTTGCCTGATAGCTCTGGCTAGAACTTCCAATACTATATTGAATAGGAATGGTGAGAGAGGGCATCCTTGTCTAGTGCCAGATTTCAAAGGGAATGCTCCAATTTTTGCCCATTCAGTATGATATTGGCTGTGGGTTTCTTGTTAATAGCTTTTATTATTTTGAGAATAGTTTATTCAGAGTTTTTAGCATAAAGCACTGTAGAATTTTGTCAAAGACCTTCTCTGCATCTATTGATATAATCATGTGGTTTTTGTCTTTGGTTCTGTTTATGTGGTGAATTATGTTTATAGACTTGCGTATATTGAACCAGCCTTGCATCCCCGGGATGAAGCCAACTTGATCATGGTGGATAAGCTTTTTGATGTACTGTTGCAATCAGTTTGCCAGTATTTTATTGAAGATTTTTGCATCTATGTTCATCACAGATGTTGACCTGAAGTTTTCTTGTTGAGTCTCTGCCGGATTTGGGTATCAGGATGATGTTGGTGTCATAAAATGATTTGGGAAGGATTCCCTCTTTTTGGATTGTTTGGAATAGTTTCAGAAGGAGTGGTACCAGCTCCTCTTTGTATGTCTGGTAGAATTCGGCTGTGAGCCCATCTGGACCTGGACTTTTTTTGCTTGGCAGGCTATTAATTGCTGCCTCAACTTCAGCCTTGTTATTGGTCTATTCAGGGTTTCAACTTCTTCCTGGTTTAGGCTTGGGAGGGTGCAAGTGTCCAGGAATTTATCCATTTTTCCAGGCTTACTGGTATATATGCATAGAGTTGTTTGTAGTAATCTCTGATGGTGGTTCGTATTTCTGTGGAATATGCGGTGATATCCCCTTTATCGTTTTTTATGGCATCTATTTGATTATTCTCTCTTTTCTTTTTTATTAATCTGGCTAGTTGTCTGTCTTTTTTGTTGATCTTTTCAAAAAACAAGCTCCTGGATTTATTGACTTTTTAAGAGTTTTTTTGTGTCTCTATCTCCTTCAGTTCTGCTCTGATCTTAGTTATTTCTTGTCTTCTGCTAGCTTTTGAGTTTTTTTCGTCTTGCTCCTCTAGCTTTTCAATTTTGACAATAAGGTGTCGAGTTTACATCTTTCCTTTCTTCTCATGTGGGAATTTATTGCTATGTATTTTCCTCTAGACACTGCTTTAAATGTGTCCCAGAGATTCTGGTATGTTGTGTTTTCGTTCTCGTTGGTTTCAAAGAATGTCTTTATTTCTGCCTTCATTTCATTGTTTATCTAATCAACATTCAACAACCAGTTGTTCAGTTTCCATGAAGTTATGTGGTTCTGAGTTAGTTTCTGAATTCTGAGTTCTAATTTGATTGCACTGTGGTCTGAGAGACTGTTCGTTATTATTTCTGTTCTTTTGCATTTGCTAAGGAGTGATTTACTTCAATTATGTGGTCAATTTTAGAGTAGGTGTGATGTGGTGCTTAGAAGAATGTATATTCTGTGGATTTGGGGTGGAGAGTTCTGTAAACGTCTATTAGGTTTGCTTGTTCCAGGTCTGAGTTCAAGTCCTGGATATCCTTGTTAATTTTCTGTCTCATTGATCTGTCTAATATTAACAGTGGAGTGTTAAAGTCTCCCACTATTATTGTGTGGGAGTCTAAGTCATTGTAGGTCATTAAGAAGTTGCTTTATGTATCTGGGTGCTTCTGTATTGGGTGTGTATATATTTAGAATTGTTAGCTCTTCTTGTTGCATTGATCCTTTTACCATTATGTAATGTCCTTCTTTGTCTCTTTTGATCTTTGTTGGTTTAAAGAAGTCTGTTTTATCAGAGACTAGGATTGCAACTTCTGATTTTTTTTTTTTTTCTTAAGCTGATGTCACTGGGACTTTCGCTGGTAGGCTGCTGTCATTGGGGCAGTATAATCCTGTGGTTATGAGCAGGAGTTTTGGAGTGAGACCAAGCTGGGGTCAGGGTCTTGTTTTGTACCTTGTTAACTGTATAAATTTAGGCAAATTACTTCATCATCTATTTATTTATTTATTTTTAGAGACAGGATCTCATTTTGTCACCCACACTGGAGTGCAGTGGTGCAAGCATACCTCATTGCAGTCTTGAACTCCTAGGCTCAAGTAATCCTCCCAGTTTAGCCTCCCAAGTAGCTGGGACTATAGGCACAGACTGCTGTGCCTAGCTAATTAAAAACTTTTTTTTTTTTTTTTGTAAAGGAAGGGTTTCCTTATGTTGCCCAGGCTGGCCTCAAAGTCTTGGCCTCTAGCCATCCTCCTACCCTGGCCTCCCAAAGTGCAGGAATTATAGGTGAGAGCCCCTACACCTGGTCATTACTTCATCTTTTTAAGTTGAAGTTTCCTCATTCGTAAAACTGGGAAAATGCTAAACTTCTTATAGAGCTGCTGTGAGCGTTAAATGAGATACTGCTCTTATTGCAATATCTGACACATAATGAACAATCAATAAATTCTGGCTAATATTCTCACTTATTCCACAAATATTTATTAAGTCTTTTCTTTGTGCCAAGCTCTATTTCAGGCACGAGTGATACACCAGTGAACTGAGATAGATTCAATCTAAGTTGTCATAAAATTTACATCCTACTATCTTAGAGACAGACAATAAACAAGAAAATAAGTTGACAACCATTATCATTTCAGGTAATAATATGGTTTGGATGTGTGTCCCCTGCAAATCTCATGTTGAAATGTAATCCCCCATGTTGGAGATGGGGCCTGTGGGGAGACTACTGGATTCTGGAGGTAAATTTCTCATGACTGTCTTAGAATTCTCTAATTCTAGAATTCTAATTCTTAGAATTCTCTAATTCTCTAATAGCAAATTCCTGTCTCATTGATCTATCTAATATTGATGTTGAAGTCTCCCACTATTATTGTGTGGGAGTCCAAGTCTCTTTATAAGTCTTATATATCTGGGTATTTCTGTATTGGGTGCGTATATATTTAGGATCTTTAGCTCTTCTTGTTACATTGATCCTTTTATCTTTATGTAATATCCTTCTTTGCTTCTTTTGATCTTTGTTGCTTTGAAATCTATTTTATCAGCAAAAATTGCAACTCCTGCTTTCTATTTATTTATTTTAGCTCTCCATTTGGTTGGTAAATTTTTCTCCATCCCTTTGTTTTGAGTCTTTGTGTATCCTTGCATGTGAAATGGATCTGGATGTGGCATACCAATGGGTCTTGGCTTTTTTTGTCTGTCTGTGTCTTTGGATTGGGGGATTTAGTCGATTTAAATTTAAAATTAATAACAATATATGTGTGTTTGATACTGTCATTTAATGTTAGCTGGCTGTTTTGCCCATTAGTTGATGCAATTTCTTAATTATGTTGATGTTCTTTATTTTTTGGTATTTTTTAGAAAGGCTGATACTGGTTGTTCCTTTCTATTTGTAGTGGTTCTTTCAGAAGCTCTTGTAAAGCAGGCCTGGTGGTGATGAAATCTCTGAGTGCTTGCTTGTTCACAAAAGATTTTATTTTTCCTTCGCTTATGAAGCTTAGTTTGGCTGGATGTAAAATTCTGGGTTGAAAGTTCTTTTCTTTAAGGATGTTGAATATTGGCCCCTACTCTCTTCTGTCTTGTAGGGTTTCTGCTGAGAGATCTGCTGTGACCTTTATGGGTAACCCAACCTTTCTCTCTGGCTGCCTTCAGTATTTTCTCTTTCATTTCAACCCTGGTGAATCTGGTGATTATGTGCCTTGAGGTTGGTCTTCTTGAGGAATATTTTTGTGGTGTTCTCTGTATTTCCTGGAGTTGAATATTGTCCTGCCTTGCTAGGTTGGGAAAGTTTTCCTGAATAATATCCTGAAGCATATTTTCCAGCTTGGATTGATTCTCTTCGTCACATTCAGGTACACATATCAAACGTAGATTAGGTCTTTTCACATAGTCCCATATTTCTTGGAGACTTTGCTCGTTCTTTTTTATCCTTTTTTCTCTAATCTTGTCTTTTTGTTTTATTTCATGAAGTTGGTCTTCGACCTCTGATATCTTTTCTTCTGCTTGATCAATTCGGCTGTTAAAACTTGTGCATAGTTCGCGAAGTTCTCGTGTTGTATTTTTCAGCTCCATTAATTTACTTATATTCCTCAACTTCTGCTTTTTTTTGCTCTCCATTTGCTTGGTAAATCTTCTCCCATCCCTTTATTTTGAGCCTATGTGTATCCTTGCATGTGAGATGGATTTCCTGAATATAGCACACCGATGGGTTTTGACATTTTATCCAATTGGCCAGTCTGTGTCTTTTGATTGGGGCATTTAGCCCATTTACATTTAAGGTTAATATTGTCATGTGTGAATTTGATCCTGCCATTTTGATGCTAGTTGGTTGTTTTGTCTATTAGTTAACTCAGTTTCTTTATTGTGTCGATGCACTTTACCATTTGGTACGTTTTTGGAGTGGTTGGTACTGGTTGTTCCTTTCTATATTTAGTGCTTCTTTCAGAAGCTCTTGTAAAGCAGGCCTGGTGGTGATGAAATCTCTGAGCAATTGCTTGTTCATAAAGGATTTTATTTCTCCTTCACTTATGAAGCTTAGTTTGGGTGGATATGAAATTCTAGGTTGAAAGTTCTTTTCTTTAAGGATGTTGAATATGGCCCCCACTCTCTTCTGTCTGTAGGGTTTCTGCTGAGAGATCTGCTGTGAGTCTGATGGGCTTCCCTTTGTGAGTAACCCAATCCTTCTCTCTGGCTGCCCTTCAATCCTGGTGAATCTGATGATTATGTGCCTTGGGATTGCTGTTCTTGAGGAATATCTTTGTGGCATTCTCTGTATTTCCTGGACTTGAATATTGGCCTGCCTTGCTAGGTTGGGGAAGTTCTCCTGGATAATATCCTGAAGAGTGTTTTCCAACTTGGATTCATTCTCTCTGTCACATTCAGGTACACCTATCAAACGTAGATTAGGTCTTTTCACATAATCCCATGCTTCTTGGAGGCTTTGTTCATTGCTTTTTACTCCTTTTCTCTAATCTTGCCTTCTCATTTTATTTTATTGAGTTGGTCTTCAGTCTCTGATATCCTTTCTTCTGCTTGGTCAATTCGGCTATTGAAACTTGGGTATGCTTTGCAAAGTTCTCATGTTGTGTTTTTCAGCTCTCAATTCATTTACATTCCCCTCTAAGCTGTTTATTCTCATTAGCATTTGGTCAAACCTTTTTTCAAGGTTCTTAGTTTCTTTGCATTGGGTTAGAACATGATCTTTTAGCTCAGAGAAGTTGGTTATTACCCACCTTCTGAAGCCTGTTTCTGTCAATTCATCAGACTCATTCTCCATCCAGCCTTGTTCCCTTGCTGGTGAGGAGTTGTGATTCCTTGGAGGAGGAGAGGCGTTCTGGTTTTGGGTATTTTCATCCTTTTTGCACTGATTTTTTCCCATCTTTGTGGATTTATCTACCTGTGGTCTTTCTCGTTGGTGACTTTCAGATTGGGTCTCTGAGTGGAGGTCCAGTTTGTTGATGATGAAGTTATTTCTTTCTATTTTAGTTTTCCTTCTAACAGTCAGGGACCCCTTCTGTAGGACTGCTGAGGTCCACTCCAGACACTGCTTGCCTGGGGATCACCTGCAGTGGCTGCACAACAGTAAGGGTTGCTGCCAGTTTTTTCTTCTGTTATCTTTGTCCCAGAAGAATACCGGCCAGATGTCAGCCTGAGCTCTCCTTTATGAGCTGTCTCTTTGGTAATATGGGGGTTGGGGAGCTGCTTGAGGAGACAGTCTGACCCTTATAGGAGCTGAAGTGCTGAGCTGTGAGGTCTGTTGTTCTGTTCAGAGCTGCTGGGCAGGTGCGTTTAAGTCTGCTACAGCGGAACTCATAACCGCCTTTTTCCCCCAGGTGCTCTGTCCCAGGAAGGTGGGGCTTTATTTATAAGTTCCTGTCATTCTGCTGTCTTTTTTCAGAGATGCCCTGCCCAGCAAGGAGGTCTAGTCACAGTCTGCCAGCAGAGGCGTTGCTGAGCTGCTGTGGGCTCTGCCCAGCTGCTTTGTGAACTTCCTTGCAGTTTTGTTTATAAGGGTATAGTTAGAACTGCCTCAGTAATGGCAGTCTGCCTCGGTAATGGCGGACTGCCTCTGTAATGGTGGGCTGCCTCAGCAATGGTGGACTGCCTCGGTAATGGTGAACTACCTCAGTAATAGCGGACTGCCTCAGTAGTGGTGGACTGCCTTGGTAATTGTGGACACCCTTCCCCCCAAAGAGCTGGACTGTCCTGGGTCCAGCTGTGCTTGCTGTGAAACTCTCAGTCCAGAGCATTTCAGATTGCTGGTCTTTGTGGGGGTAGGACCAGCCGAACCATGTCACCTGGCTCTCTGTTTCAGCCCCTCTTTTTTCAGTTGAACAGGTGACTCTGTCTCTCAGGCATTCCAGTCGCCAGTTGAAACGGTGCCCAGATTTGTGTTGTGCAGAGATCCGCTGCACTGGCTGAAACGCTGTGCTGGAGACTCGTGGCACTTTTCCACCTGGGAATCTCCTGGTCTGTGGGCAGTAAAAATTCATTTGGAAATGTGGTGATCACTTACCCTCTGCGTTTTTGCTGGGAACTGCAATCCAGAGCTATTCCTATTCGGCCATCTTGGATTGAACCCCATCCTTCTTTTCTTTTTATTATTATTTTTTTAAATAGTCTTGCTCTGCTGCTAGGCTGGAGTGCACTGCTCATTGCAGCCTCAAATCCCTGGGCTGGAAATATCCTCCTGCCTCAGACTACCTGAAATTATAGACATGAACCACCATGCCAAGCTAATTTTTAAAAAATATTTTGTAGAGATGGGGTCTCCCTATGTTGACCAGGCTGTTTTTTCCTTTTTAAAATGCCCTTTTCTGGGGACCTGTAACACCAGATCAGTAGTTCTTCCAAGGCATAGCACCACTGCATGGAAAATTAAAAGTACTTTTTAGGTTAAATTTAGAATCTGTTGAAAAATCAAAGTAACTTCCTGACTTCCAAGATGAATATACCAAAACGCAATGAAAATGAGTCTCATTCAGTGTTATTGTGATGGTGTGATTGCTAAATCTTGGAACCAATTTCTGTAACAGCCACATGAAGACCTGCCAGCCTGAGACAGAGCAGTCCCCAGGTAACTAATTCTGAAGAAGTCCTTTGTAGGTGAGTTAATTGACTTTATCTACATACAATGAAATGCACACAGTTTAAGCATATGCTTCAGTGAATTTTGACTAATAGGTACAATTTTGTAACCACCATCCCAATCAAGATATGGAACATTTCCACATAAAGTTCTCTTGTGCTCTTTCCAATTTTCCCTCCAAACCTCTGTCCCAGGCAGCGACTTATCTGATTTCTATCCCTAGAGATTAGTTCCGCCAGCTCCAGAACTTCATGTAAATGTCATCATACAGCATGCACTCTTTTGTGTCTGGCTTCTTTTGCTCACAAAGTGATTTTTTGAGAGTCACCATGAGTAGGTGTGTATTCATTTTTTTTTACAGCTGAGCATGGTAAAGTTTCCATGGTATGGACATTCCATGGTTTTTCCATTCACCTACTGATGGACACCTGGGCAGTTTTACTTTTAACCCCCAAGCGTTGGCTTTTGTGAATTAAGCTTCTGTGAACATTTGCCTACAAGTCTTTTTATGAAAACATGTTTTTGTTACTTTGTCTAGAAATGGAACAAATGAACGGTAAGTCTATAAGAAATGGCCAATCTGTCTTTCAATATGGTGGTACCATTTTCTATTTTTACCAGCAAGGTATAAGAGTTCCAGCCAGTCCTAGCAACATACAGACACCCTGTCTCTATAAAGGTAAAAATAACAAAATCATTGTGGTATGATAGTGCACTTGTGGTCCCAGCTACTCAGGTGGCTGATGTGAGAAGATTGCTTGAGCCTAGGAGGCTGAGACTGCAGTGAACCCCGATAGCGCCCCTCCACTGCAGCCTGGGCAACGGCGTGAGACCCTGTCTGGAAAAAAAAAGTTGCAGTTGCTCCAAATCTTTGTCAGCACCTAATACACTTGATCTCAATTTTAGCCATTCTAGTGGATGTGAAGATACCCTAACATGGTAATTAACATTTTCTGATGATGATGTTGAGGGTATTTTCATGTGCTTTTTGGCCAGATGTATATCTTCTTCTGGGAAATTCTATTTTCTGAATTTCAGTTTTTTAAATTAAATTTAAAAAAAACCTTTTATTTAAAAATTGTTTTAGAGATAGAGTCTCACTATGTTGCCCAAGCTGGTCTCCAACTCCTGGCCTCAAGTGGTTGTCTGTCTTCAGCCTCTGAATTTCCATTTTTAATGGCTTGCTTGTTTATCAAATTTGTAAGAGTCCTTTGTGTATTTTGCTTAGAAGTCCTTGGAAGATAATGTGTTCTGCAAGTGTCTTCTCCCAGTCTGTGATTTATCTCATCATTTTCTGAATGGTTCCTTGAAGAACCCTTCTCCCTTTTTTTCATACAAATTTACACTTGAATTTCATTTTCTTAACTTGTCAACTGTGGCAGCCTCAGCACTTTCAGGAAGTATGGCTGTTTCTGTAAAAGGCATGCTGTTCCGGAAACCTTGGCCTTTCCTCCCCCACATGCTGTCACCTAGAGTAAGTTGTCCATACTGGGCTGTGGATCTATTTAACTGTGCCCAGGTCAGGGAAGCAACTCCCTCCCTGATTTGGGCAGCTGAAGAGCTACGTCAGGTCCCACCTGATGTGCAACAGCTTTGCTGATGCCAACATCAAAAAGTGCAAAAGCTACCTGTGGGGCGGGCCTTCGGTGGGAAAGATGAACAATGAAATGACCCAGGTGAAACACGAATGTGCACATCAATGCAAAGCCTCCAACCTTCCCTTAAACCAAACTCCCGAGCCAAGGCTGGAGTTGCCCTGTGACTCTTTTATGACCCAGCACACAAATGCCTGCTTTGGGCACTGTGTGACCTGAAGTTTCATCAGCATCCACAGGCCTACATTTTTGATATGGAACAACAAGAACAACAACAAAAAAACACCAAATCGTATGTAGCCTCAGGGATTACTGTCATATCCTAAACACCAGAACCAAGTGGATCACCGAGCCTCCTTTACTATTGTCTGAAAAATGTCACCTCCTGAGCCAGGGTCATTTTTCTGGGATGACCATCCAGAATTGTTAACAATTACTTCCTGGTCACCTTCGGATTTTAATATTCAGAGCCACAAATATGGTTTTTTAGCACATTTCGCTACAATTAATTACACATGGGGTCTGGAAAGAGTGGCACTACTTACTACAAATAAGAATTTGCATAGAAAAGGAGGGATGAACAAGGAATAGAGACAGATTTAAGGAAATCTAGCTGTTGGCTGTTCTTGTTCAAATTCGTGATAAATCACAGTTTTATTCCAGTGAATATCCCAGGGCTGGGATGAACGGGCAGAGGGTGCGTGAATTTCAGAACCTCACTTGTATTCAAATCTGCACTAAGAATCCAGACCTCTGGGCACAGTGGCTCATTCCTATAATTCCAGCACTTTGGGAGGACGAGGTGGGGGGATCACCTGAGGTCAGGAGTTCGAGACCAGCTTGGCAAACATGGTGAAACCCCACCTCTACTAAAAATACAAAAATTAGCCAGGCATGGTGGCACGTGCCTGTAATCCCAGCTACTCAGGAGGCTGAGGCAGGAGAATTGCGTGAACCCGGGGGGCAGATGTTGCAGTGAGCTGAGTTCGTGCCATTGTACTCCAGCCTGGGAGATGGAGCAAGCCTCCTTCTCAAAAAAACAAACAAACAAACAAACAAACAAAAAAATCAACCCAGACCAAGGTGCAGAATTATCCCAAACTTTGATCATCTAACTGGACATGCTCTCAATGTGTTTGCTATGGTTTGGTTGTTTCTCCCCCAAACCTCATGTTGAAGCCTGAGCGGCAGTGTTTCACTACAAATAAGAATTTGCATAGAAAAGGAGGGAAGAATAAGAAATAGAGACAGATTTAAGGAAATCTAGCTGTTAGCTGTTGGCTGTTCTTGCTCAAATTCGTGATAAATCACAGTTTTATCCCAGTGAATATCCCAGGGCTGGGATGAATGGGCAGAGGGTGCGTGAATTTCAGAACCTCACTTGTATTCGAATGGCTTGGTGCTCTCCTTAAGGTAACGAGTGAGTTCTTGCTCTGTTAGTTCCCATGCGAGTTGGTTGTTAAAAACAGCCTGATTCTCCCTCCCTCTCCTGCCCTCTCTTTCCCTCTCTCTATGTAATCTTCACATGCACCTGCCTCTAGTTCACCTTATTCTGTGAGTGGAATCAGCCTGCAGCCCTTACCAGACGATGCCCAAACTCAAACTTTTCTTGACATCAGAATCATGAGCCAAATAAACCTTTTTTATTTATAAATAACCCAGCTTCTAGTATTCCTTTATAACAACACCAAACCAATGAAGACAGTGTTTTTATTGTGAAGTCTTTTTTGTTTTACAAATATTAAATAAAGTGAGATTTAATCATGGCATTGACATGAGCCTTTATCTTTCTTTCTTTCTTTCTTTCTTTCTTTCTTTCCTTCTTTTTTTTTTTTTTTTTGAGACAGAGTCTCACTCTGTTGCCTAGGCTGGAGTGCAGTGGTGTGATCTCAGCTCACTGCAACCTCCTGTGTTCAATTGATTCTCCTGCCTCAGCCTCCTGAGCAGCCTCCTGAGTTCAGGTGTGCGCCACCATGCCTGGGTGATTTTTGTATTTTTAGCAGAGATGGTGTTTCACCACATTGGCCCCGCTGGTCTCGAACTCCTAGCCTCAAATGATCCACCTGCCTCAGGCTCCCAAAGTGCTGGGATTACAGGCATGAGCCTGGCCTTTATTATGAATTCTTACTGTGCACATTTCAATTGCGATTTCTTAAGCAACACCACATTAACTTTCCTAGGGGAAATATTTTCTGATGAAAATTTGGTTTTGATTTTGAGTGAATTTGGGTTTATGTTAGAGACAGATGTCCAAAACACATAGAAAATTCTCTTACCTTCTCTTCCTTTCCCCAGGGGTGAGGAGCGTGACCCAGGGAAACTGCTGAAGGTGCCGATGGTTTCTGCTGTCTCGCGCCGAAACGCACCGGTCAGCCCCCTCGTGTGTGGCTGCCGTGTCCACATGACCAGCCTGGAATAACTGAGCCAGCCAAGGTGCCTCAGGTCTGGCTTTCGTGAGCAGTCAAGACTGTGCCCACCAAGAGGAAGAAAAGAAGGACTCGGCTTCCAGGTTTGGGGGCCTGGCCCTCCTACCCAGCGCTGTTTGCCCTGGAGAAGCGTGGAAACAAGACGTCTGCACCAGCGCGTGGTCATTAATTCCTGCAGTGAGGCCCAGGTCGCATGCATGCTAGTGCTCACCTCCCGCCTTCACACTTCATTCTCAGCTGTTTACCTGAGAGCCGCTTCCCCATCCTGTCTCCACCGAGCAGAGGGAGCCCTGCTGTAAGACCCCAGGCCCAGGCTGGAAGGGCAGGTTCGCTGGCTCGTCTGCAGGGTGACTTGGAAGTAAGAACAGCTGCTGCTCAACAGGAATTCAAGTAAAGATCACAGTGCCTTTTCCTGCATATTAACTCTTTTTTTAAATTCTTTTTTGAGACCGAGTCTCACTCTGTCGCCCAGGCAGGGGTGCAGTGGTGCAATCTCGACTCATTCCAACCTCTGCCTCTCGAGTTCAAGTGATTCTCCTGCCTCAGCCTCCTGAGAAGCTGGGATTACACCCACCCACCACCATGCCTGGGTAATTTTTGTATTTTTAGTAGAGACTGGGTTTCACCATGTTGGCCAGGGTGGTCTTGAACTCCTGACCTCGGGTGATCCATCTGCCTTGGCCTCCCAAAGTGCTGGGATTACAGGCCTCAGCCACTGTGCCCAGACCATATTAACTCTTTTGATCTAGAGCCCAACAACAGCACACATACACACAGACGCAGGGCTGGCACTGTTCTCCCCCTTCAGCACAGAGGAAGCCAGCTTTCCCGGGGTAGGAGCTAGTGGTTTTCTGTTTTCAGCACAGAGCTACAGAACTGTCAGGAATTCAAGAACAGCAGACCTGGTCCCAATTCCTTCTACGGAGCTCTTGATCTAACTGAAGCTTCATGACAATTACACAGGAAGACATCAGAGGACCATCGATGGCCTTCCACACTATGGTTACACACACGCTAAGGTGTTTGTAGAGATGATGAGGCCACAGTGCTCAGGGAGAAAGAGACCTCGTGAGGACACAACACTTGACGAAGCCCTTACTGAAGCCTCAAGCTGTATTTTGAAGGCTGGACAAGGCTCTTAGGAGTAGAGAACATGGACGGGGCACAGGGTGGGTGCACGTGGAATCGGAGTGGCTACAGACACGTGGAGTCAGAGTGGACACCGGCACGTGGAGTCGGAGTGGACATGGGCACGTGGGGCCGGAGTGGACACGGGCACGTGGGGCCAGAGTGGATATAGACATGAATAATCAGAATGGATACAGGGCGCTTTTAGAACAGAGAAACCAGCCTGCCAGGCCAAATGTCGGAGGAGGAGTCATGGGGAGACAGGATTTCTGTGGTTCCTAAGGCTGACAATGGGTCTGAGGGTCCCTGTCCCCTTCCTGACTCTCAAGGTCCCATTCATGGAGATGTGGCCTGGTCTCCAGCGTTCCTCTCACTCTCTCTCCTGTGTAGAAACCAGACTCGAGGCTGCCCATCTCCCGGCCGTCTACTTAGAGCCTCAAATAGGATTTGTATTCAGCTGGTCAGCACACTCAGCGGGACCTGGCAGGCTGGGTGTGCAAGCGTTTGTTCAGCAGAGGCTCATCCTGGAGGAAGTTGGGGGGTGGGTTCTAGGGCATCCATTTGCTGTGCAGATGGCAACAGGTTTAATTTGGTTCTGGAGTCACGAGAGAAGTTGTGGCTTCTGGGCCAGATAGAGGCAGAGGTGAGGTAGTTCTGGGGCTGGAAGTTTTCAGAGTCTGGGGAAGGCAGCACCTCGGTGGCTAGTCCTGAGGCGTGGTTTGGGAGTCATTTCTGAACTTTGAATCTGTCTTCCAGCTCTTGAGTAAAACTGTCAGCTCTGAAATAATCTGTAACAACCTCTCTGCCATGACTTGCCTAGAGTAGATTCATTCTCTGCAAGGGAGCCACTGATGATGCGGTCTTACACTGCCTCACACGCTGCGAGCCTATGGTGCTCATCGGCAGCCAGCGAGGATGAAACACAGGGTCCCATGCAGCACATTGCCCTCCTCCAGAAGGAGAAGCCATCTGTATCGCGCTGTCTCCTAGCTGAAGTCAGTGCGGGAGCTGAGCCCTGACGGTGCTCGGCCAGACCGCAGCAACCCAGGTGGCCTCTCAGTGCCAACGAGGGCCCCTGTGGAGTCAGCACAATATCCTCCTGCTCTCCATCTCCCATGACTGGTTCTGTGTGAAGACGATTCTGTGATTCCCAGAAGGTACTCTCCAGGAGAGAGGGAAGCGGGGTCTCCTTCTGATAATTCATCACAGCTTTTGCATCTAATTTAATCACCAAAGAAATACAGTTCTCCCATACTTTCATTGTCAAATTATGGGTCCATCTGTCTGCAATGCTGTGTGTGTAAAATCCTGAACACAAGAGGGGCCGCTGGAGTCCTCCCTCTGTGCTGCCTGGTGAATGGACCTCCAGGCCCTGCCATGAAAGAGAGGAGAGAACCCAGAGGGCAGGAAAACCTTCCCTACACTCCCACCTGCTGCTGTCCTCCACTTCCACTGCTAGGGCATGGCTCTACCCACGCGCACCTACAGTCACACCCCTTAAAGAACCTGCCACAGGCTGGGTGCAGTGGCTCACGCTTGTAATCCCAGCTTTGGGAGGCCAAGGCGGGTGGATCACGAGGTCAAGAGATCGAGACCATCCTGGCCAACATGGTGAAACCCCGTCTCTACTAAAATACAAAAATTAGCTGGGCACAGTGGCGTGCGCCTTTAGTCCTAGCTACTTAGGAGGCTGAGGCAGGAGAATTACTTGAATCCAGGAGGCGGAGGTTGCAGTGAGCTGAGATTGCGCCACTGCACTCCAGCGAGGGGCCTGGCAACAGAGCAAGACTCTGTCTCAAAAAAAAAAAAAAAAAAAAAAAAAA
>NW_022437054.1:5284782-5356185 GCF_009761245.1 Sapajus apella
CCTCCCGGGTTCAAGCGATTCTCCTGCCTCAGTCTCCCAAGTAGCTGGGAGGTGCATGCCATCACATCTGGCTAATTTTTGTGTTTTTAGTAGAGATGAGGGTTCACCAATTTAGTCAGGCTCGTCTTGAACTCCTGACCTCGTGATCTGCCCACCTCGGTCTCCCAAAGTGCTGGGATTACAGGCATGAGCCACCGCGCCTGGCCATGTCCTGCTTTACACATAGTGAGTTCCCAGTGTTTGCTGAGCTGAATCACATGTTAAACTCTCCTTGCTATAGTCACTGCCCTAGCTGGGGCATCATTAACACTCCTGACCTGGCCTATTACAGGACAATTTCAGCCCCTCTCATCTGGCAGCCTCTCTTCCCAACCCTCTACCAAGCACAGATCAGTCACACCACTCCTCTGCTTTCAACCTTGACACCTTGCATCAGACTAGAGCGAGCGTGCCCTACGAGGCACCCCTCCACGGAACCCCAGCGGACCTTCTCTATCTCCATAGTGTCCTCTGCCTGCCACAGACACCTGTGCCTAACGGCATCTGGTTTGGACAGCCCTGTGCCCTGCCTACATGCCTGCTCACCCCTGCCCACACCTGCCCATGTCTGCCCACTCCTGCCCACAAACCTGCCTATGCCCGTGAGGTGCTTCCCTGCATGCACCTGCCCAAGACCCCACTCAAATATGCATTCCCGCTTCTCCCAGGTAGAATTCATTTCCTCCCCCACCCCACCCCATAGCACCTTGCTCCTACTCCCTCCCCGCATAGTACCATTGCCAGGCGCCTTGCAGAATTGTTCACTGTTCAGGGGTGTCTGTCTCTAGCCTCAGGCTGTAAGCTGCCCACAGTCGGGGACCCTGTCTTCAAATCTCTGCAAAATGCACTACATGAAACAGATGCGTGGAAGCAGGGAAGTGAGTTGCTTCTGCCGCTCCAGTAGCAAAGCCCAAGCAGGGCCAGGAAGTTGAGGGCAAATTTTACCTTAGTTTTAAAAAGCTTACTTTTTCCTTGTTTTTGTTTGTTTGCTTGCTTTTTAAACTGCAGCATTCCATACTGGGAGAATTGACCTCACCTCCCCAAATACTAATCTGTGTGTAAGGGTTTGAGCAGCCACTGCCAGCCTATCTGTCCTGGATATTACAGACGTGCTTTTAACCCTGGTCTCCAACAATGCAATGAACACAATGGCCCGGCGCTCTGTGTGGCCCCACAGCTGAAGGTGAGGGAGCAACAGGGTCGGGGGGGGTTGAAGGAGGGATAGCCTCAAAAGGCTCTTTGCCCTGTGAGCTCACCCAGGGGTTCTCAGCCTTTGGTAGACACTTACAAATCCCTGGGGAGCTTTAAAAAAAAAACAACCCTATGTCACACTAATGATGGGGCGGTAGCCGGGAAGCAGGATTTTCTGAGATCTCCAGGTGATTCTTTGTGCAGCAAAGGTCGAGGATCAGTGGGGCCTTAGCCTGACGGCAGAACTTTGCTGAGGCTGCCGATCTGAAATTAGACGTGCGAGTAACTGGACCCGATTCCGGTCCCTCATTAGGAAGCGGCATATTGCGGAGGTCAGATGGCGTGCAGAGGGCCCTGGCGTCTGTCCGAATGGACAAGCAGGGCTGAGTGAGCTCTGGTCCCTGGAAAGAGGAGGGGAGACCACTGTGAAGACAGGCCAGGCTGTGGGGTGGAAGGCACTGAATGTCATCACCACCGGTGTCTGTCTCGGTGTGGCCGATCTAAGCCATTCAGGTTCCTTCTCTGTGCATTGGGATTGTCCTGCGGTTACCAGGAAAACATGGAGCTGCCCAGCGTAGTGTGATTCCAATCTCCGCCTCTCAGGGGGTAATTAAGAAAATAAGCGGAAAGCAAGCCAATGGTTTATTTTCAAGGAATGTGCCAGGAACAAAGGATTCCAAAATTAATAAATCATTGCTGCCCTTGAGATTCTCTGAGATTAGCAGGCGACAAAGAACAAGTAAATAAAAAGTAATACAATGTGATAATGCCATTGGGGAAATTAGTGTGTTCCATGGTCAAACCCTGGCAAAAATAAGTGCCGGTTTCCCAACGGCCTCCGGAGACGAACCAGCACCATGCTGCACACGTCACACTTGCATTATTTAGTTCATGCTCAGTGTCCTTTGGGCATTTCACAATCCAGGAAGTTGCAGTTCAGAGGTTATGTGACTTGGTAAAATCTTCGGGTTAACAAGAGGCCAAGGTGGGCTTTGCATCAGCTCCATCAGCCTTCTGAGCACAAGGGTTCACCTGCTGCTCTCTTGCTTCCTCCATCAGTGGCCCTGAGCCGAGAGGGAGCACGTGAGTTCACAGAAGATTTGAGAAGGGAGGTGAGACTTGGATTAATAAGGGCCCTGGGAGAAGGATAAGGTGGGGGTCATGTTTGTGTGATTTACTGCTGAATCCCAGTGTCTGATGCATAGTAGGCGCTTTCTGGGCAGTTGGATAAGGGAATGGGAGGGAGTGGCTCTGAAGGAATCCACAGGAGCTGAACACAGCCAAGAGGTGCCTGAGAACCACGTGCAGCTCCGTGCAGATGGGGGTTCGCCTTCAGGGTTGGCTAGGCTCAGATGTAACTGGAACAGCAGGTAAAGGCTGCATCATTCCCGGCTTCTGTGGGCCCCAGAGTGTCCCCGTGTTACCAAGTGATCAGTGGGCTCACTGCCCAATGTGTCAATACCATGGCATGGGCTTTTGAGAAAAGAAAATCTTTTCTGCCAGTAGTCTGGCAAGGAGACAGAAAACCACTCAACTCTGTCTCCCCAGGCTAGGGGCTGGGCTGGATTTTATGATCACAGGGTAATGAGGTGTGATTTGCTTGGATCTTGCAATGAGGTGATGCTGGGAGACGTGATCTGACTGCATGCTGCCAGGGGTGACGCCAAAGCTCAATCTGATTGCATCCTGGATCCCGCCATGTGGGCTCTGCTTCTTAATTCAGCCCCTGCTCCTCAGTCTGAGCACTTAGGTTCTGCCCATAGTTGCATGCTTGGTTCATCTGAGCATGCCCATGTTGGGGTTCAGGGGTTCAGGGGAGCTGCTCCCCTGAGAGGACATTTCTCCAAGGTTCTGCGTCTCCCGCTGTCTCAAGAATGAGAGTGGGGACCACGGCAGGTGTGCTCGTAAAGTAAATACCGGACCCCAAACAGAGTCTGCAGACAGTGATTTATTTAGGAAGAGGAAGAGAGAAAACTTTCAAGGAGAGTGTGGAAGGTGACTCCAGAGGGGAAATCTGGCTGGGTGTGGGGACAAGGGCTTGTAACCTGGGAGGAATTCCCTCCCTCTCCAAGCCCCCCTGGCCAATGAGAAGAGTTCCTTTAAACTTCCGCTAGAGTGATTGACTTTTGACCCTTTCCCATGCCAGCAAAAATTAAAACACAAACCATTAAATCTCCTGGATGGAGAGGCGTGGGAGGAGGGGCATGGTGCTGAGAAGTTCTTGCCCTTAAAACTATGCCCCCTTGTGGACCCGGAAAGAGAACACATTCCCTCACTCAGGTTACGTGACCTTCAACTTGGGGGTCCATGGCAACTGAAAAGCAACTCACAACTTCCTTTCATAAAAGTTGAACCTGACTGGTCTGGTGCAGCCACACCAGCTCTATCCCATTGATGATGGGAACTCCAACATGGGGATTGGAGCAGAGAGGTCATATTAACCAGCATTGGTTAATATGAGTTTACGAGGGCAGGGCTTTGTCTTGCTCACTGATAAGTCCCTGGCACATAGAGGGCAGTGGTAATGGTGCACAGCCCTGTGACTCACGGCACAGATGAGCTCGGGCAGTGCCTCTACACACCAGAGATTCGGGGATGGGCACGTAGGCGTGCTCCACTCATTGAGAAAGAAGGAGGCCCAGCAATTCCACCCTCAGGCATACCCAAAGCAAGGGAAAACACATGTCCATATAGAGGCATGTACACGCGTGCTCACAGCAGGGTGATTCATACTAGCCAAAAGGTGGAGAAACTCAAGGTCCATCAGCCGACAGACAGATAAGCTAAACGTGGCCTGTCCTTACAGGGCAATACTATTCAGCCTTAGGAAGGATGGAAGCACAGATGCCTGCTCCGACGTGGTGAACCTCATAAAGTCATGCTAAATGACCAGAGGTCAGTCATGAAAGGATGTATAGTGTGATTCCATGTATAGGAAATGCCCGTACCTGCTAAATCCACAGAGACACAATAGATAGTAGTTGCCAGAGGCTGTGGGGAGAGGAGAATGATGTGTGAAAGGTTTCTTTCTGGAGCGATGCAAATGTCCTGAAATTAGGG
This sequence comes from Sapajus apella, assembly GCF_009761245.1. Lineage (NCBI taxonomy): Eukaryota > Metazoa > Chordata > Mammalia > Primates > Cebidae > Sapajus > Sapajus apella. The sequence goes on from NW_022437054.1 coordinate 5,289,073, forward strand.
GTAATGGTTGCACAATCCTGTGAATACACTGAAAACCCTGGGCTGTACACTTTAAAAGAGGGAGTTGCATGGCAAGTGATGCATATCTCAATAAAGCTGTTATTTTAAAAAACAAAGGTGGAAGAGTTTGCTTGTGGTCTAAATCGTGTGAAATGATTCTCGTTTATGGCAGCCGGGGACATGTGTCCTCAACACCCTTTTCTGTGGCACTCAAGGCTTGTTCTCTGGTGGCCTTTAATAACTGGGGGCAGGCGGGTGGTCATGCTCAGCCTCCACTCTTGGCCACTCTCTTGCGGGCAGAGAGTGTGTCACAGGAGTGGGACAGGGCACAGACCAGGAGGACAGAGGGTCCTAGTGGCAAACTTTATTTGTGCCAGAATCCCCCCTACAGCTTGAAAACAGCAAGTACCCTATGAGTCCATATCCCCTGGGATGCTGTGTTGTAATGTGACACAAAGGCTGTTGGGTGACTTCAAGCAAATGCGGAAGTCACGTTTACTTGAATTGCTCCCTTTCCATCTGTGAAACCAAGATCCTGTAAGCACCCAGGATGCTGATTCTGAGTCCTGCAGCTGATAGTGACTCAGGACTGGGTGTCAGCCAGGTGTGGAGGAAGGAAGGGTGGGGGGGGGGAGGATGGTAAGGGGGAGATGGCAAGGGGTGAGGGGTGTGAGGAGGGAGGGGTGTGAGGGGGAGGAGTGTGGATTGTAGTAACCCCCAGCACCATGCAGCAGAGTGACTCAGGTTCACTAGCCCCCCTCGGGTGGAAGCAATCCTTCACGGAGAGCGATGGCTCTCCCCACTCTCCTTGGAGACTCAAGCCACAGTCTGAGTTCCCAGGGGTAATCAGGGCTCGTGGATTTGCCACTGGTGTCTCTTCCGTGTCAGGAAAGTGGTCACTGGGGATCTTTGTCTGTGTCAGCCGGGCCAGAGCCTGCTGCTCACTCAGCACTGCCTGAACGCGGCCCAGGCGGGAGCCTTGGAGTTGGCCCTGGGCGTGCATTCCCACAGGGAAAAAGACGTTCTGTCCTGGCTTTGGCTGGGCAGTGTGCATCGTCCATTTGTGCCTTGGCAGGGAGGGAGCGAGAACACACTGAGGCCCGAGAATCATCCAGGTATCATCTACAGAGAGCACAGACAGTGAAACAGACACTGAGCACCGTTGTCCGCGGGAAAAATTCTCAAGGTTAACTTATTCTTCATGCCGCCTTTTCTGCTGAAAAAAATTAAACAGTGCACTCGGGTCTCAAAATAACTGTGAGAATGGAAAGTTTACAGTCACACCTTTATTTTCTTCTGCTTTTTAGTGTCCACTATAACCTCATAACCAAATCTGGTCATTTTCACCACCTAGAGGCACAGACTTCTCTGTCCATTAGAGTTTTCACGATGAACAGGAGTTGGAGGAGATGGGAGGGTAGGGCCCCCTGCAGATCACCTCTTGGGGATGACCAGAAGCAGAACCCAAAACCATGTGCAGTGGGTCAGTATAGCAATAAAGTCCCCTGCAAGGCCCTTCAGGAGTGTGTCTGCCAAGGCCTTTAGGAGCAGTCTAGAGGACCACTGTCATCCCAGCCACACCCATTTAGGCTGCGACTTTCTCCCTCCCTCCCTCCCTCCCTCCCTCCCTGCAGCCAGGTGTCTGGAGAGGGTGTGGTTACCCCCAAACTTGAGCCTTAGACCACAGCTGGTTATACAATTCTTTGGGCATATGTTCTGTAAGGAAGACTTGGGCCAGGCTGGAAGTCAACATAAACGTTTTTTTACTTTATTTTTTTGAGGCAGGGTCTGGCTCTATTGCCCATGCCAGAGTGCAGTGGTGCAATCACAGCTTACTGTAGCCTCGAACTCCTGGGCTCAAGTGGTCCTCCAGCCTCAGCCTTTTGAGTAGCTGAGACTACAGGCATGCACCACCATACCCAGCTAATTAAAAAAAAAAGTTTTATAGACACTATGTTGCCCAGGCTAGTCTCGAACTTGACCTCAAGTGATCCTCCCACTTCAGCCTCCCAAAGTGCTGGGATTATAGTCGTGAGCCATCTTACCTGGCCCTCATGTGAGCTTTAATATAACCCCGCACCATAGAACACCCCACGTCTTGGGTACTAATGGGGGATTGCAGCTTGCAGTCTGACTGTGACGGATGTGAGGACTGGAGGCATTTCAGGGAAGGCACACAGCACGAGGCAGGAGCAGCTCTGGAAGGCAGCCAGCCGACAGCCAAGGGCTCCTGGAAACGACTTCCAGGTGCTGTTTATGCTGATACGGTACTGATAGCAATGTGTTAAAAGGTAGATTATAAAAAGTTCAAAGACTAATCCAGATTCTTACTCTGAGACTAATAATATTTATAAAAACAAGAAAACGAGTAATGAAGCTAGTTTTGATCCTTTGAGAGCATCTGTCAAAATTAAATATGCAGTTCGGAGCAGGGAAGGAGGGGCGGCTAGGCCGCAGGGCATAGGGGTTGTCAGGGCAGTGAAAGCATTCCGTGTGACGCTGTCATGGAGGATGCAGGAGATTATGTATTTGTCAAAGCTCCGAGCACGGACAACATCAAGAGTGCCCCTCCTGCAAACCACGGCTGTTAGTTGATAATTAGACGTCTATATTGGTTCATTGGCTTTAGCGGAGTTACCTTACTATTTAATGTGAGGTGTTAATCACGGGAGAAATGGGAATGCTGGGGCACAAGGGAGCTTTCTGTACTTTTTCCTCAAACTGTTCTCTCTCTCTCTCTCACTCTCTCTCTCTCTCTCTCTCTATATATATATATATATATATACATATTACTACACATGTTTAAAATTACATTACTACAGATGTAGCAGATAGCCAAGTGTGTTCTTTAAATTAATAGGATCTATATAATCTCAATATATATATATATATATATATATCCTACTAATTAATATATACATACTATTAAGTTAAAGAACGAACTTCCGCTATCTGCTACATTTGTAGCAATCTAATTTTTTAGGAATGATTAACTATGCAGAGTGGAATTTTGTGAGCGGTAGTGCTGGGAAAGGAGAACTGACGCCCACCATCTGGGCATTCTTGGAGCTGCTGTGTTTTACGAGTGTTTTGCTCTGGAGGCGGTGATGGGTACTCGTATCGGACATGAGAATTGGGCTGTGTTTCTTGGACATTTACAAATGCCAGCCAATCCCCCTCAGGTGTTTGTCTGACTGTGCTTGGCAGACCTCCCGAGTTAGATGAGATACGAATGAAAAAGCACAAGTCTTGGGCCCTACCTGAAATCTACCAAAGTGAGGCTAGAGCCCAGAAGTCTGCGTGAGTAACCAGCACCACAGGTAGCTGGCACGTGCTTCGACGTCTGAGAACAACTGGAGCATTAGTCCCAGCATACAGCCCAGTGTTTGCCTTTGGCGATGCTCAATACAGAAACAAATGTATGGAAGAGGCATGGAACCCCGGGCCATTGTACAGGAGTCCTAGAAGTGGTTGGGCAACATGAGATTTTCTCATGTTCTAAAACCACCTATAGTTTAAGCAAGCATGTAAGTAGCAAGGTCATGTGTGCTTTGTTAACTACCCATGGGAAAACACACGAAATGATCTAGAATCTTATAATCTGGCTAAACTCATTAGAGGAATCAGGGATAAATAGTGCCGGTCACCTTCCCAGCAGTCACTTTTTAAAAAAAATTTATTTATTTTACTTCAGGTGCATACCATATCTGGCATTTCTCCTCATGTTATCCCTCTCCACCCTCCCCTCCCTCCCCACCCCCTGCTGTCTCTCCCCTACCCTCCCCCAACTGCCCTCAGCATGTGATGCTCCCCTCCCTGAGTCCATGTGTTCTCATTGTTCAACACCCACTTATGAGTGAGAACATGCGGTGTTTGATTATCTGTTCTTGTGTCAGTTTGCTGAGAATGATGGTTTCCAGATTCATCCAAGTCCCTACAAAGGACACGAACTCATCGCTTTTTATGGCTGCGTAGTATTCCATGGTGTATATGTGCCACATTTTCTTTGTCCAGTCTATCATTGATGGGCATTTGGGTTGGTTCCAGGTCTTTGCTATTGCAGCCAGCAGTCACTTTTTAAGGGGGATGCAGCTCAAGGGCTTAGCTCTATTCAGAGTGAGAGGAGGTTTCGGGTGCAAATCTGAAGTTTTCTCCAATTCTCCAAATCAAGGTGGATTTAGGTACGCTGGAATAATATGCCACCTATAATGTTTCTAAAGATTCTGGGAGCAATCACTGTGATGAAATCTTCATAGAAGAATAACATGAGCTCCACAACAAAGAGCTCAAAGGAGAGTCCAATAACAAGGGAGTGTTGACCACAATTCACTGTTTACAACTTAGTTCAGCTGTGCTGGCTTGCCTATTTACTCAGCAATTGTTTATGGAGCACCGGCTTTGTTTTAGGCATTAAGGATAAACCTGGGAATAACAAGACAGACAAGGTGTCTGTTCTCATGGAGCTCATAGGAGGGAAACTGGAAACAAACCACAAAATGAGTTTGATACCTTTAAATGGTAATACGTACTGTGAAGAAAACAAAACACGCATCATGTGGAAAGGTGGTCAGGGCGGGCCTCACTGGGAAGGTGAAATTTGAACTGAGATCTGAATGACACAAAGAGCCATCCTTCTGAAGATCTAGGGCAGAGTCATCAGCAAGTGCAAAGGCCCTGGGGAATATTCTAGAAATAGAAAGGTTGCTATGAGGAGAACATAGAGAGGCAGGGAGACAAGGAGTTTTGTGAAGTGCGTTTCAAGCATAATGTAAGCCATTAGAGGTTGTAAGCAGGGGAGTAACACACTCAGATTTATTTTTTTCAGGAACATTCTTCTAATTCTTTGGTTGTGGGGTGAGTTCACAGTGTTATTGTATTATGCTTTGCAAACTATAAAACATAATGTATGTAATGTTAATAACATAGAATATTTTCTAATTGAAATGATCCTCTATCTGCTATATAGGGAATAGTTTGCAGAGGTAAGAGATGAAATCTGCAAGAGAGATCAGGTAGAGAAACTATGGAGGGCTTGGACTTGGATGGTAGCAATGGGGATGGAAGAAACAGGTTCACAAGGCATTTTGTAGATAATATCACAGGACTTGCTGATGAGCTAGATGTGGAGAAATAATAAAACAATGAGAAGAACGAAAGATGACTCATTTTCTTTTTTTTTCCATTTATTTTATTGCATTTTAGGTTTTGGGGTACATGTGAAGAACGTGCAAGATTGTTGCATAGGTACACACGTGGCAGTGTGATTTGCTGCCTTCCTCCCCTTCACCTATATCTGGCATTTCTCCCCTTGCTATCTCTCCCCAACTCCCCACCCCGCACCGTCCGTCCCCTATGTCCCCCCAGCTTACCCCAGTGTGTAGTACTCCCCTCCCTGTGTCCATGTGTTCTCATTGTTCAACACCCGCCTATGAGTGAGAACATGCGGTGTTTGATCTTCTGCTCTTCTGTCAGTTTGCTGAGAGTGATGGTTTCCAAGTTCATCCATGTCCCTACAAAGGACACAAACTCATCCTTTTTGGTGGCTGCATAATATTCCATGGTGTATATGTGCCACATTTTCCCTGTCCAGTCTATATCGATGGGCATTTGAGTTGGTTCCAGGTCTTTGCTATTGTAAACAGTGCTGCAATGAACATTCGTGTGCATGTGTCCTTATAGTAGAACGATTTATAATCCTTTGGATATATACCCAGTAATGGGATTGCTGGGTCAAATGGAATTTCTATTTCTAGGTCCTTGAGAAATGGCCACACTGTCTTCCACAATGGTTGAACTAATTTACACTCCCACCAACAGTGCAAAAGTGTTCCTATTTCTCCACATCCTCTCCAGCATCTGTTGTCTCCAGATTTTTTAATGATCGCCATTTGAACTGGTGTGAGATGGTATCTCAATGTAGTTTTGATTTGCATTTCTCTGATGACCAGTGATGATGGGCATTTTTTCATGTTTGTTGGCCTCATGTATGTCTTCTTTTGTAAAGTGTCTGTTCATATCCTTTGCCCACTTTTGAATGGGATTGTTTGTTTTTTTCTTGTAAATCTGTTTTAGTTCTTTGTAAATTCTGGATATCAGCCCTTTGTCAGAAGGGTAGATTGCAAAAATTTTTTCCCATTCTGTTGGTTGCCGATTCACTCTAATGACTGTTTGTTTTGCTGTGCAGAAGTTGTGGAGTTTGATTAGGTCCCATTTGTCTATTTTGGCTTTTGTTGTCAATGCTTTTGGTGTTTTAGTCATGAAGTCCTTGCCTACGCCTATGTCCTGAATGGTTTCGCCTAGGTTTTCTTCTAGGGTTTTGATAGTGTTAGGTCTTATGTTTAAGTCTTTAATCCATCTGGAGTTAATTTTAGTGTAAGGTGTCAGGAAGGGGTCCAGTTTCTGCTTTCTGCACATGGCTAGCCAGTTTTCCCAACACCATTTATTAAACAGGGAATCCTTTCCCCATTGCTTGTTTTTGTCTGGTTTGTCAAAGATCAGATGGTAGTAGATATGTTGTGTAGCCTCCGAGACCTCTGTTCTGTTCCATTGGTCTATATCTCTGTTTTGGTACCAGTACCATGCTGTTTTGATTACTGTAGCCTTGTAGTATAGTTTGAAGTCCGGTAGTGTGATGCCTCTCGCTTTGTTCTTTTTGCTTAGAATTGACTTGGCTATGCGGACTCTCTTTTGGTTCCATATGAAGTTTAAGGTGTTTTTTTCCAGTTCTGTGAAGAAGGTCATTGGTAGCTTGATGGGGATAGCATTGAATCTGTAAATTACTTTGGGCAGTATGGCCATTTTCACAATATTGATTCTTCCTAACCATGGACATGGAATGTTTCTCCATCTGTTTGTGTCCTCTCTTATTTCGTTGAGCAGTGGCTTGTAGTTCTCCTTGAAGAGGTCCTTTACATTCCTTGTTAGTTGTATTCCTAGGTATTTTATTCTCTTTGTGGCAATCATGAATGGCAGTTAGTTCTTGATTTGGCTCTCTTTAAGTCTGTTATTGGTGTATAGGAAAGCATGTGATTTTTGCACATTGATTTTGTATCCTGAGACTTTGCTGAAATTGTTTATCAGTTTCAGGAGATTTGGGGCTGAGACGATGGGGTCTTCTAGATATACAATCATGTCGTCTGCAAATAGAGACAATTTGACTTCTTTCCTATTTGAATACCCTTTATTTCTTTTTCTTGCCTGATTGCTCTGGCTAGAGCTTCTAGTACTATATTGAATAGGAGTGGTGATAGAGGGCATCCTTGTCTAGTGCCAGATTTCAAGGGGAATGGTTCCAGTTTTTTCCCATTCATTATGATATGATGACTCATTTTCTGCTTGAGCGACTGAGTGGATGGTGAAAGCAGTTACAGAGATGAGAAGACTGAAGTGAAAGGAGATCATGTTTGGGGGAAAAATTAAGAGTTGTTATTTTGACCATGTTAAGTTTGAGATCCCTATTATTCTTTCAAATAACAGGGTACTATGAAGTAGGAACCCAGACATACAAGTCTTTACTCCTGGATGATATCTACACTGAATGTGCAATGACAGGTTGACAATTATTTTCTCTCAGCTCATTGAAGCTATTTTTCTATAGTCTTCTGGCTTCTCTTGTTGCTTTTAAGAAGTCAGTATAGGCTGGGCCTGGTGGCTCACGCCTGTAATTCCAGCACTTTGGGAGTCCGAGGCAGGCGGATTACCTGAGGTCGGTGCAGGAGAGGGAGGGTTGGGCTTCCTGCAGGTGCAGGGTCCTTGAAGAGGTGGCAGGAGGGGCTCTCTGACAGGAGCCAGGACGTGCCACCCACCCACCACACAGGAGGACGGAGAGGAGGGGAAACACAGCACGGTGGAAGGACAGGACGTGGGGAGACGGGGATTCCAGTCAGCAGGTGTAGGTTCAGGTCAACAGCAGAGAGTAAGGATGGGCGGAGGTCTCAGAGTGTGAGGAAACAGCAGGGCTGGCATGGGCAAAGGCAGTGGTCTGCAGTGACTCTCAGCAAGAACTACAAGTCTCTGTGTTTCCTCCACATTGCGGGGTGTTGGAGAAGCATTGCCGCAGGTGGGCCACTGGCTTTTCTGAGGACTCTGGGCTGTGGGCACTCGGGCATCTGTCACCACCCAGCAAGTCTCCTGCCTGTGACATGAGAACCAAGGCCGCCCGTGCTGGGGGTGAGGGCTGTGGCTGTTCTCTCTCGCCTGCTTTGGTCTTCTGCAGAAACGGGTGCTGTGGTTCAAAGTCCTGGGATCCCTTAACCATGTCTACTGCCCCACTTCTGACCAAGGGGGTGAATCTAAAATGTAATGGGAAGAAATTTATTTTCCCACAAACGAAACATAAAAGCATTCATTTAAAAAAGTATGTCTTGATTACATTAAACGGGATTACATTAATTGTTTTAAATGTCTGTATATACAATGAAACCTATGTGGGCTTTTTAAAGAAATGCTTCACTGAGATGTGATTCACAGACCATACAGTTCACCTCTTCAGAGTCTGCAATGCAGTGGTTCTTAGGATATTTGCGGCATTGTGCAACCATAACCACAACCAATTTTAAAGCGTTTTTCTCACTCCATGAGGAAACTTCATAACCGTGAGCAGCCACTTCCCAAGCTCCCCCTTCCCCACCCCCCACGACCTACTGTCTGTCTCGATGGCTGTGCCTGTCCTGCACACTTCATATAAATGGAATCACACATTATTTGTCCTTTTGTGATTGGCTTCTTTTCACTTATCGTCGTGTTTCCAAGCCTCATCCATCCCGCATCGAACATGAGTATTCCATCCCTTTCTATGGCTAAATAATCCTCCATTGTACCAGGGCGCCACACTGTGTGTGTTATTCATCAGGTGAGGGGCATTTGGGTTGCTTCTACTTTTAGCTTACAGAGGTTTCAGAAACACTGTAAAATAGAGTTTCTCGCCTCACTGCGTCAGTGGTGAAAGCAGCCCAGACTGGCTGGTTAAAACCTGTGCTGGTGACTTGTGCTGACAGGAGCCTGCTCCTCCCCGAGGCCCAGCCCGAGCAGCGCCCGATGAGCAATTAGATTCCATTAACACTACACATGGCGCTGAGTTCAAACCTGGCCTCTCCTGACACATTGGTCAATTTGGCGTTAAGATCTGGCCCAAGAAACTGAGAATCAAAGCTGAAAAGCCACAATCTAGCTTTGGTTAGATCCACTTTTTTTTTTTTTAAGTCATAGCTTAATGTTGCCTCATTGTGCAACAATTTTCCTAATTGATAGACTGACTTTCATTGTATGATCAGATAGTGACATGAAAAATATTAATCTTGGTCCCAGGTTAGAGATGCATCTTGGAACCATCCTAACACCGGGGCAGGAGGTAAAACTGACTTATTTGACACCAGTGTAGGCCAATCTTCACCCAAAGGCACGATGCATCACGGGCAGAGCCCAGACTTCTGGTGTTCTAGGCCTTCCGGGATCCCCCCTGGACACTCAGGCCATTTCTCCTGTCACCCCCCTGCTATTTGGGGACCAGGCAGAGAAGATAGATGGACAGCATACAGTGCCTGGAGATTAGCAGCCCCAGGCCCTGACTGTCCCAAATACTGGGCATTGTAAAGGTAAGGCCACCAGTGGCGTCAAGCTTGCTTCCACCAGGAAAGGAAAAACAGAAGGAATTGTGTTATCTGGAGGGCAGGGCTCTGAGTACAGAGTCTCGTGTTTTCAAAGTAGGAAAATGTCCACAGTTAATATTTGGATGGGCCCACAGTGCCTGTCTTGCTCACTGGAGCCCAGGCCTGTCCCATCACAGACAAAGGGCTCTTGCTGTGCACCTGTGGAGAACAGTGCTTGGCTGGAGGAAGGTAGGGTCAGCCTCTTTGTGCTCTTTTTGTTTGAAGCAAAGTTTTGCAAAGGGAGTGGTTCTGGAAGAAAAGCAGAGCGTGGAGTGTCAGAGGCCAGTGTGTTGTGAAATGCATCAGCCCTGGAGACCAGCCTTCCACGTACGCCCGCCGCCAACGACAACACTGACCCGTGGAAGCGGGGTGTTTGCCAGCTCACGAGCCTGGGAGACATGAAGCCTCCACCAGCAGAGGAGGTGAAGGGAAAACAGAAAGAAAGCACGGCGTCAGCAGCCTCCTTGGACGTTTCTTCAAATGCCTCCAGCCCAGCACAACAACCAACCTCAGGGCATCAGACCCATGCTGAGCCCGGCTCTGCCCTGCTCCGTGAGCCCACAGAGGGCCTCGGGGTCACACTCAAAGAGCACGCTTGGAATCCAAAGTGCATGTTGTGGTGGGGTTATGGACAAGGACAGAAAGTGCACCAAGCAAAGGAGGATGAACTGAGTGGGAGGTGTGAGTGAACTGATCAAGCGCTGACACCTGGATAGATTTGTAAATGGCAATAAATCACATAGACAACATGGGGGCCACAGAGAGGGTCAGGAGGTGAGGGGCTCACAGTCGAGGGCTTTCCAAGAGGGGAAATTTCACAGGCAACAGCTGAAGCGTGCAATGGTGTGGTGTGTGCATGAGCGTGAATGTGTGTGAGCAAGTGTATAAGCATGCGTGACCATGAGTGTGTGAGCAAGTGTATAAGCATGCGTGACCATGAGTGTGTGAGCATGTGTGTGCACGTGTGTGAGCATGAGTGTGTATATAGTGTGTGTGTGCCTGAGTGCTTGAGCATGGGTGTATACTTGTGAGCAAGTGTGCATGAACATGAATATGAGTATGTGAGGATGTGTGTGAGCATATGTGACTGTGAGTGTGTGACTGTGTGTCAGTATGTTTGCAAATGTGTGTGAGCATGTGTGTGTGCATGTGAGCACTGAATATGTGAGCACATGTGTGAACATTAGTGAGCATATGAATGTGTAAGCATGTGTGTGAGCATATGCATGTGTGAGCATGTGAGTGACCATGTGTGAGCATGAGTGTGTATATGTGTGTGTGTGCCTGAGTGCTTGGGCATGGGTGCATGTGTGAGCATGTGAGTGTGTGAACATGACTGTGTGTCTGCATGTGTGAACATGAGTGTGAGCATGTGAGTGTGTGTGCATGTGTGAGCATGAGTGTGTGATCATGTGTGTGTGAGCATGAGTGTGTGTTGACTAATCATTTGGAAAACAGCCTGGACGGGCACCTCCGTGCTGTGTTCCCACCATCCTGTGGCAGAACACTCAGGGAGTCCCCTTGGGTCACCCCACTAGCTCTCCCACTGATCCCAGAGCTCAGTGAGAGCAGAAGCCAGCTAGTGTTCAACTCCCTGTCCCCATCATTTCATATGCTGTCCACAGGGATGCACTAAATTCTCGCTGAAGGAAACTGATATGTTTGTGATTATACAAGTGATTTGGTGATCTGCAAAGTGCAATGGACATTTTAACACTTCCCCTATCAGTACATCGCACTTTATTAAAATTATTTGGTACTGCCAGTCTTCCTACTAGATTATAAAGTCATGTCTACCTTGATCAACCTTAAGAAGACTTGAACAAGTGGACATATTCCACCTTCCTAGATGAAAAAGCTTGATTTTGCCAAGATAGAAATCCTCCCAATTAACCTCTACATTTTTAATGTGGTTCCAATTAGAAGTCCAATAGGATGAATGATTTTGTAATGTGATTCTAGGTTTAAATTGTAACTCTACTGTAAATATAAGAATATTCAAGCCCTTATTTTAATGAAGAATACTATTTTATGATGTACAGCTGTCATAATGAAACAGATGATACACAACAGATCAGAATAAGGAATTCAGAAACAAATTTAGGTACATATAATACTTTAGTTATTATAACGGCATTTAAAACACCAAATACATAGTGTCAAAATCGTTGACTAATCATTTGGAAAACAGCCTGGACGGGCACCTCCGTGCTGTGTTCCCACCATCCTGTGGCAGAACACTCAGGGAGTCCCCTTGGGTCACCCCACTAGCTCTCCCACTGATCCCAGAGCTCAGTGAGAGCAGAAGCCAGCTAGTGTTCAACTCCCTGTCCCCATCATTTCATATGCTGTCCACAGGGATGCACTAAATTCTCGCTGAAGGAATAAATGACATTTGAACCTCTTTGTGGTATTGTTTGGACCTTGGAGGCACAGAACTCTTAAATAGCATGCCCTTTATGGCAGGTTACAAGTGATGGGAGCCACTGCCATGTCCCTGCACCCCCTGCCCCCTACCTTCCAGCCCCCCAACCCCCACCCCTCCGCCCGCACCCATGGCCCACACAATCTGCTACCACCCCTGCAGGCTTGAGTTCTCCAGTGTCCACTGGAGTTGTTCCCATGAGTGCACATCAAGGCAGGTTGGGGTGAGAGGAAAGCTGGGGCTGGAGGGCCAGGGACAGGCTTTTTGAGGTGGCATGTCTGAGCCGAGAAGGCGACATCCCACTTCTCCTTTGTTTCCTTGGCCCCGATAGGTCTGTGCTAGAATCCTAATGAAAATTTTGCTTTTGCTCAATCAATAAACACAAATAATAATAACGTAAATATTTACATCCTATAGACTAAAGTGTCCATATTTTCCTGGAGGTTATGGATTATATTATAGAAGCGTATATATAACATACTCTTAGTAGAGATTTTAAATGGAAGATGTAGAGAAAATAACTAATAATTTGCATAGTAATGTACATCATTCTTTTTTTCTTACATGACCCGTAAGTAAACTAAGCCTGATTAATAAAAATGAGATGAGGTAACAGATCTCATGGTTGTAAATGAAAACACTGTAATTCAAACTCAAGTGTCTGGCTCTGAAATATGTTTCTTTTTCAGCTGAAGCATTGTGCTAGATTAAATCAATCATTACTGATCCATGTCTCGGTCTGTCTGAGCTGCTATAATGTGAATACCTTTGACTGGGTAATATATAAGTAATGGAAATTTATTTCTCACTGTTCTGGAGGCTGGGAAGTCTGAGATAAAGGTGCTCGCAGACTGGTGTGTAGTGAAGGCCGCTCTCTCCTTCCAATAGGGCACCTTCTCACTGTGTCCTCCCACGGCAGAAGAAATGGAAGGGTAAACTTGCTCCCTCAAACCCCTTTTAAAGGGAGTTAAACTCATCTATGGGAGCAGAGCCCTTATGACCTAATTACCTCCCAAAAGCTTCACCTCTTAATACCAACACTTTAGGGTTTATGTACCAACATATGAATTTTGGAGGGACACGAACTTCCAGGCTGTAATGGCTCATGTCAGCAAAGGAGTAACGGTGTATTTGAAATAATGTAATTACTACTTTCAGCATCCATTACGCCCAATACTTACTGTAAATATTAGATGTTTGAAATCTCTGGCATTTGGTCTTGTCTTTTATAAGTTTTCTACCTGAAAATATTTGAGAAAAATAAGATACAGTCTGTCTCTCAAAAAACACATCAATTTCTTAAACTCATACAAAAACAAGCTTCATGTGGGTTTAAGAAATTAACCACATATAGCTGAAAAAAGCTAACGTTTCTAAAATGTTTAAGTGATTCGAATTTTTATAATTACATAAGTAATATATCTTCAGGTTAGAAAATACTAAAAACACAAAGATAAGAAAAGAGAATGACAAATCTCACATTATTCTGCCACCAGTGGTAACCACAGGCAACATTTTGTTACGTGTGGAACAAATATACGTTGAATGAGAAAATGAATTTTCTTCCAGTCTTTGTCGTAAGTGTGTGTGTGTGTTGTTTACACATTGAGCTCATATCATGTTAAATTCTCAGGCTTTCTTTGTCTACGTAACATTATATCTCAATTGTAGCGATGTGAATTGCAGCCTACAACTTAAGAAAGTGAGAAATAGAGCTTTCCTTTTCTTACCACACTTATTTCTATTTTAGTCCTCATCTGACAGGGCAGCAGCTGACTCATCTCATCAGTTAGAACATTCTCTGTCCTGAAGGTTGTCTATTGCTGAGGGGAGTGGAGGCAGCAAGGCCACTGAGGCCCTAGAGCTCCCTCCCCTGAGGTCCAGGATCTGTCTGGTGTCACTGTGAGGCCTTCTCTCCCTGGAGTTATAGGCAAAGACCAGGGCACTGGGATACTTAGCCTCTCAGACCTCTCAAGATTCAGGGCACAGGGTCCATCTGATGGGATCTGCTCATGTCCCCTAGAAAACAATGCTACTACAATGAGCTTTCTATGAAATATGTCAGAAGTTCCGTTATTTCCTATGGTAGATTCAGAAAGTGGAATTACCAAGTCAAAGGGTTAAGGATCTTGATACACATATCAAATTGCTCTCCAGAGAATGCCAGCCTAATTTTCAGCATCAAGCTGTGACTGCAGCAGCCTACAGCAGCGCAGCAGGTCTCATCATTCATGACAGCCTGTCTTCAGCTCCTCCAATACATTGGACAAAGACATGATATTTGTCTGTTCACTTACTGAGCTCCATTTCTTTCCGTTAGGCCAGCTGTCATAGAGAACACATTAAATGCAAAGCATGTATAATTGGAAAAACTCCAAGCCTCAGTTTTTCATCTTCAAAAGAGATATTAGGTTGATGCAATTACTTAATTGAGGCTTCTGCCATTACTTTTGATGGCAAAAACTACAGTTACTTTTGCACCAAAATTATTTCCATGATCACCCCAGCTGCCTCCAACAAGCTCACAAGAAAGTCTTCAGGATAGAGCATGTTCTAACTGATGAGATGAATCTGCTGCTGCCCTGTGGGATGACAGCTAAAATAGAACAGACCAGAACTCCCCTACAAAAATAAGGGCAGAGGCCACTGGCAGGGACACAGAGGACCCCCGATTCTCTACAAATCTTGGTCACTGGGAAGGTTGGGAACTGTGGAAACCCCACAGCCTCTTCATGCAGAGCATCCTTAAAGTCCAGCTAATCTAAGCCTTCCTGTTACAGAGGAGGAAACGGCAGAGCAACAAGGTGATGATGAGTCAGGGGTGCAGCCTGGCCTGGGCCCCTCTCCTCGTCGAGGCCTGGGATTCTTTCCATGCACCCTCGTGGGGGCTTGGCTTCAGCCAGGAGCTCTGTGCCCCCTATCACCAGTGTTCACACAGGGGCCCTGGGTTGCTGTGCTAACCCCCTCATCCCAGGACCTGCTCCTAGGACAGCTGGCCCTTGTCCCTGCACCAGGACAGGCAGGAGCGCATCAGAAGGGTCGCCAGACTCTTCAGAACGTCTCCCCAACCCCGCACCGGGCTCAGGTGGCCGCCCTGGGCAAGAGCTCCTCTCTGTCTCCGTGTTCAGGTTGCGACATTCCCTGCTTTCCATTAATTACATCTAAGTGGAGCATTTAAGCAATTAAAAGGATTTCTAGCACCACTCCTGTCTTACACTGTTTGCCTCTTGTTTAACGTCCATGATTTGGATTTAGGGTGGTTTATCAAAAAGGCTTTTCCTCAGTGATCGTTCCCTTTGGGCGTTGTCACCCAGTTTCTTGACCAGATCCGAAGAACTCTGGAGGCCTCTGTGTGATGCGGGACAACAACTGACACACACACACACAAATCATGACTGCTTCAGTATTTTAAACCTTGGGGAGTTTTGGTGTATGACATTGTGAAGTTATTATTTTGCAACATGTTTTTTTTAATAGGGGAGGAAATAAATACTTTTTGGTTCCCTGCGACAGCACAGGCTTTACAAGTACTCTCTGAACCTTCTGTTGTTAATTTCTTACAACCAACCTTATTACACCCATTTTACTCACAAGGAAGCCAAGTCATACACCCTGTAAACAGCAAAAACATGGCTGAAGTCCAGATCTAACTCCAGGCCTGCATCCTTTCCATTGTGTGGCATCACAGGCTTCTAAGGATGTTATCTTAAGGCATTTGCACAATTTTTTTTTTTTTTGAGACAGCATATCGCTCTGTCACCTAGGCTGGAGTTCAGTGGCACAGTCTCGGCTCACTGCAACCTCTGCCTCCGGGGTTCAAGCGATTCTTGTGCCTCAGCCTCTCCAGTGACTAGGATTACAGGTGTGTGTCACCATACCCAGGTAGTTTTTGTATTTTTAGTAGAGATGGGGTTTCACCATATGGGCCCGGCTGGTCTCGAACTCCTGGCCACATGCAATCCACCTACCTTGGCCTCCCAGAGTCCTGGGATTACAGGCAAGAGCCACTGTACCTGGCCAGCATTTGCACATTTTAAAGGGTGGCTCTGTTCTGGGTGACAAATCACTCCCCAGGGGCCACAGCATCAGTTTGGCATGTCGAGTGGCTGGGGAAATGGAACTTAGCCCATTTAACAGACGTTTGCTCACAAGCTGCCTGTTTCACCAGGATGGCTGCATGAGGAACATGGAGTTAGGAGGTTGCTGGGTTTGATCAGCTAATGCTTCTAAATGGAAACAAGTTTCAATGGGGTGAGAGTCATCGGGTGGTGACATGGACTAAACTCGGCCCTTCCTGGGGGCCAGGCCACTGGGAAAGTTTGCCAGTGACAGGCCAGGATGGATGCCCACAGGGAGAGAGAGGAGGACGGATGTGACGAGGCGTGGAGGCTGAGCTTAGAAACACGCTGGATGAGCCTGGCTCCTTCTGCTGGGAAAGAAAACACAGGCGAGTTAAGTAACCTAAATTATATGTCTAGCCTTACAAATGACCTAAGGCAGATACTTCTACCTGTTATGACTCAAATCCTCTCTCTACAAAATGGGGGAAATAATATTGCACTAGGTAATCAACTCCCATTTACTTCCTAGAGATGCTGGGAGAACTTCAAGAGAGATTTATTTCTCAACCCATAAACTAATGTTGGTTACACACCCAACATCCAGTTCTTTAATTCCTTATTTCTTGTGTCCCAGGATCACAGGAAAAAAAGCTTTCTGATGTAAAACACAGAAATTGCACAGAGCTACCCAAGTTCATTCTAAAATTAAGTTTCTCCTGATCCAAGCACCCTTTGTGGTTATAGATTCATAAAATGAAAAGGACTTAGACTCAGACCGGCAATGGCAAGTGTCCAGAGTGCAACCTTCCACCCCCAGAGCCAGCTCTCAGGAAGACAGCATTGTTTCCTCGGGGTCTCATCCTTGGAGGCTGACCACAGCCCAGAGTCCTCCTCCACCAGCCATGTTAACGGACTGCAGCTGGCATTTGAGTGGAAGCCTACAAGCGATCCCTCAACTGGTCCAACCCTTTTCTTCATAGGCGAACAACCAGAAGCCCACAGAGGTTCAATGAGGAAACGAGGATTGTCTAGCTAGTACGAGGCCACCGCTAGAATCTAGACCTTAAGACTTCCAGCTTCGTGTCCATATCCTAGTAGAGCAAGACTCCATCTCTACAAAGAGAATGTTAACAGGATTAGCCAGGCGTGGCGGCACGCACCCGTAGTCCTAGGTACTTTGGAGGCTGAGGTGGGAGGATGGCTTGAGCCCAGGAGGTCAAGGCTGCAGTGAGCTCTGATCATGGCACTGCACTCCAGCCTGGGTGACAAAGCAAGTCCCTGTCTCACAAATAAATAAATACAAAGCTAATGAGACCCAGCTGTACTAAATTATTCATTTTATTTATTCAATACATATGATTGAGTACTTACTGTGTACCCAGCATTATGTGCAGATAAATGACTGCCCCTACTTCAACCAGCTAGAAACGAATTTCATAAAACATAGGACTGTTTCGCTCTGCAGGAGCTGAAGCAAAATTCAAGTATAAATAAATATATATGTATATAAGTATAATTTATAAATATAGATACATTATTTTGTAATATATAATTATCATATAAATATAATTTGTATATACAAATTATATTATTATAAATATATATATAATTGTGGCATCACTTGGTCCAAAGACTTAGAAATATCTCCCAAAAAGAAGTTTACAAAGTTAACAGTAACAGTGAGTGATGCCACCCACCAGGAGCCGACTTGTTTGTGTATTATCTTCAGTTTCGTGTCTGGTCTTCTCCGGGCATTGTGCTATAGGAACCTACAGTAGAACATGGCAATACAGTTTCAATGGGAAAACTATCATGGAGGGAAATTGAGCGCATTGCTCCAAGTCTTACATCAAAGTTTTAGATGGAAGAAAAGACCTAATCCTCCTAGCTTTTGGTTACATTTAAATGAT
This sequence comes from Sapajus apella, assembly GCF_009761245.1. Classification (NCBI taxonomy): domain Eukaryota; kingdom Metazoa; phylum Chordata; class Mammalia; order Primates; family Cebidae; genus Sapajus; species Sapajus apella. The sequence goes on from NW_022437054.1 coordinate 5,307,116, forward strand.
CAATCAGAAATAATCCATGGAAGGTCTCTACACTCTCTTCTCCTGGTTGTGTTACAGAGAAAACAGCACTAAGCTGTGGATGGGAAGACCAGGGTTCTGGTTTGCTGCTCCCCAGGCAGCTCGTAACACCGAATGAATCACTTCAATATTGCTGAGTCTCTCTCCTTGTTTATAAAATGCGAATGACTGTGTGCCCTGCCTGCCTGGCAAGGTTGTTATTAGGATTAATAATAATAATAACAACTCCAAGGCTATTGTGCTTTGCAACACTTGCAACACTCTTTCACAACAACCCATTTATAATTACCCCAATTAGAGATGAGAACCCATGGCTCAGAGGAGTGATGCAATCTGCTGGTGGTGTCCGGCCAGAAAGTGCCGACGTGGGGCAGAGCCTCCCCCTGCGCAGGGCGTTCCCTCTGTTTCCTGGCGCTGCACTGCCGGGGAGGGTTGGGGGTAGCACCTGTGCCTGCCACAGATGCCAGGCCGGGGATCATGGGCGCATGGGGTTGCTCTCGCTCTCAAGGCAACACCCAGGCGCTTGGAAGGCTCTGAGTAACTCTCGGCAAGTTTTCTGGGTGTGGAAATGAGGACAGGAGGTTTTCAGCGAGAGGTCTCTGCTGCTTTCACCCGGTTGGCCTCTGGTCCCTCTGGTGGCTTTACTTCCCTATTGTGCGGGTCACTGTCTCCTGTGTGTGTCCTTCATTGTTTTCCTCTGAAAAGGACAGTCCTCACACACACACACACACACCCCACCACCACCACCACCTCCCTGACCCTTTGGTGTCTGCACCCTGAGCAGTGGCTCCATTCTTGCCTGGACGCTCCTTTCCTGTGTGTACAGAAGTCCCGGTGCACACGCCACCTCCTGGGGGCTGGAGGGCAGGTGGCTGCCACAGCTGCCCATAGGGTGTCTTCTCCATGCCCAGCTCTATCAGTGCCAGTATGACCCTGAATGCAGCAGCTTGCAAACTTCAAAACATACATTTGTGTGTACATAAAACAAAAAGCAACACTCACCCTTACTGCTTGTGGTGTACTTTGAGACCCCCTGGCTGATTCCATTTCATGTAAATGAAATGCTCGTTGCAACCTAATACATTGATTATATGCCTCTCCAATGAGTAAAGGCCCATGGCTTGGGAAAGGCTATGAAGTGATATTTTTCAAAGGATGATCTCACCTTCTGCCCACCAAAGCCAAATTTCCACTGTCCAGGAAGGGAGGCTTGCCATATTCAGACACCCCAGGCCATTCTCCCCACTGTCCCTCCCTACCGAGCCCAGACTTCTAAAATCTCCTTTCCCCAGATGGGCCAGTGGACGATGGGGTACACAGGAACACCTGGGGTATAGAAACCTGCCCCTTTCACATCTTTCTTAAAATCCTTCCAGGACTGGCTTCCGCCAGCCCCATCACCTCTGGGAGGAAGTCTGGGCTCTCGAGATGGCTGATCCCTGCTGTTTCTACACCCACACTGTCCCCACTGACACTGTCCCCTTTGCATCCTGCAAGTACACAATGCTATAGCCACTCCGCAGTGCATGCCACCTCCTGTCCCTCTGACTCTGTTCCTGGGGCTGCCGCTGTTCTTCCCCAGGCTGGCACCAACCCAGTGCAGCCCTTAGCCAGGAGAGCACCACCTCCAGGAAGCAGATGTGGGCTCTTCAGGCTGGCCAGGCCCCTGTCGGGCATGATTCCATGGTACCTGTGTGAGCACCTGCTCTGGCACTGCCCTTCCCAGACAAGTGTGTAGGTGGGAGGAGGGGTGGGACCCGGGGCAGGACAGAAGTGGCCACTGCTTGCTCATGGCTGTAGCATGTTGCTCAGGGAAGTGATTAACAGATAGCATCTTGGGGACAAAAGTAAAATCAAAGCCGGAAAGTCTGTCCAGCTGAGCCATCCACAGAGCAGGGCCAGCTACGAGGGAGAATCCAGGTACAGGGCAAGCTATGGGCCCCAGGGAAGTCCAGTGAACAAAGAAGCTGAATGCAGAGCCTAGACCCTGGGTACTCAAAGTGTGGGCCACCCACCAACACTGGCCAGAACTTGTTGCAGATACCCCAGCCCAGATCACAGAAGCACTGGGCCTGGGGAGGTTTCCTGAGCTGAAGACAGCAGCTGTCCCAGTTGCCCACAGGGAGAGTTCACCCTGAGAACTCACTGGGCTGCGCAGAAACTTTTCTTCCTTTTTTTGAGACGGAGTCTCGTTCTGTCACCCAGGCTTGGAGTGCAGTGGCACCATCTCAGCTCACTGCTGCCTCTGCCTCCCCGGTCCCAGCGATTCTCCTACCTCAGCCTCTGGGTAGCTGGGATTACAGGTGCCCGCCACAACCCCTGGCTAATTTTTGTATTTTTCATAGAGACGGTGTTTCCCCATGTTGGTCAAGCTGGTCTTGAACTCCTGACTTCAGGTGATCCGCCTATCTCGGCCTCCCAAACTGTTGGGATTACAGGCGTGAGCCACTATGCCTGGCCTGCGCTGAAGTTTTCTCTCCCGGGAGGCCTGTAGGCTCCCAGGAGCAGGGACTGCATCTTTTGTGTCTTTGAGTCCTCAGTCCCAGTCTACCCCATCACATTATGTACGTGCACAAAACTTCCCTCTGCACTGAGCCAGAAATATTCCCACACACCCTCCATATTGGCTTCTAATGGACAAAACATGTCTGGTTCTGATTCCATTTCTGCCACTTAGCATTTTTATCAATCAAGACTCGCTCACTGTGAGTATTTTAGAAAATAAAGAAGAGATTACAAAATTCACCCATATTCTCACAATCTAGGGACAATTACTATTGCATTTTTGTCGCACTTCTTTCTTTAAAAATCTCTATGTGTCCAGGCATGGTGGCTCACACCTGTAATCCCAGCATTTTGGGAGGCCGAGGCTGGCGTATAACGAAGTCAAGAGATTGAGACCATCCTGGCCAACATGGTGAAACCGCCTCTCTATTAAAACGACAAAAATTAGCTGAGCGTGGTGGCGTGTGCCTGTAGTTCCGGCTACTCAGGAGGCTGAGGCAGGAGAATCGCTTGAACCCAGAAGGCAGAGGTTGCAGTGAGCTGAGATTGTGTCACTGCACTCCAGCCTGGGTGACAGAGCAAGACTCGGTCTCAAGTAAAAAAAAGAAAAGAAAAGAAAATCTCGATGTATGTTTATTATTCCTTCTAAGTGATTCCCATGGCATTCATGTGACAGGTTTAAACGTATCAGAGTTAACTGTGACCCCAACAGTGGCTTTCACATGTCCCTGGTCCATAGTAGGAAATGTTCTTTTGCAGCCCCACACATAGTGTAACAGAAATCAGCTTCCTTAAACAATATCCATCTTCACTAATTACCATGCACTTTGATATTTCCTGTCCTATTATATCCCATTCTATTAAATGAAAATAAAATTTTGATTGCAATTTGTATAATGGAACTGAGCTCAGCTGACCCACGTGCCATCATAAACACTCCATTGCAGACAAACACTCCATCTATTTTGAGACAACGTGGCCTCTTCTGATTGAACATAGTCTGTCTCAGGATGCTTTTTATTGTGGTGAAATATACATAACATAAAATTTGCCACTTTAACCATTTTTTTTTTTTTTTTGAGACAGAGTCTCCCTCTGTCACCCAGGCTGGAGTGCAGTGGCACAATCTCAGCTCACTGCAACCTGGCCTCCCGGGTTGAAGCAATTCTCCTGCCTTAGCCTCCTGAGTAGCTGGGATTACAGGCATGAGCCACCATGCCCAGCTATTTTTTGTATTTTTTTTTTTTTTTTTTTTTAGTAGAGACGGGGTTTCACCATGTTGGCCAGGCTAGTCTTGAACTCCTGACCTCAGGTGATCCACCTGCCTCTGGCCTACCAAAGTGCTGAGATTACAGGTTTGAGCCATCATGCCCTGCCCACTTTAACTATTCTTCAGTGTACAGTTCACTGGCATTAAGTACATTTTTTTTTTTTTTTTTGAGACAGAGTTTCACTCTTGTTACCCAGGCTGGAGTGCAATGGAGCGATCTTGGCTCACCGCAACCTCCGCCTCCTGGGTTCAGGCAATTCTTCTGCCTCAACCTCCTCAGTAGCTGGGATTACAGGCACACGCCACCATGCCCAGCTAATGTTTTGTATTTTTAGTAGAGACAGGGTTTCACCATGTTGACCAGGATGGTCTCGATCTCTTGACCTCGTGATCCACCCGCCTCGGCCTCCCAAAATGCTGGGATTACAGGCTTGAGCCACCGCGCCCGGCCAAGCATTAAGTACATTTACATTATTGTACAGCCATCGTCACCATCCACCTCCAGAACTCTTTATCTTGCAAAACTGAAGCTCTACTCATTAAACAATAACTCTCCATTCTCCCACCTCCCAGCCCCAGAAACCACCGTTCTCCTTTCTCTATGACAACTTTCTTCTACATTCCATGCACCTACTGTATTTAATACATATACACACGTATTTACAACTGCATTATATTTCCTTTCTCTTGTGACTACTCTAGGAGCCTGAGGAATCATACAATATTTGTTCTTTTGTGACTCACTTATTTAGTATCGTGACATTATTTAGTATAATGTCTTCAAGGCGCAGCAGTGTTGTCACCTATGTCATAATTTCCTTCCTTTTTAAAGCTGAATACTACTCCACTGTAGAAATATAACACATTTTGTCCATCCAGTCATTGGTTGGATAGCTGGGTTACTTCCACTTCTTGGCTATTGGGAATAATGCTGCTATCTATGAACATGGGTGTGCAAGTATCTGTTTAAGTCCCTGCTTTCATTTCTGCCCTAGATGTTAGAAAGGCAGAGTGTATTACATGAGATATTAAAAAATGAGGTATTCCAAAGTGGTGTAAAAATATCAAGACACATGGTTCCTGCTGCAATTGCAATTTCTATTATTGAGGATTAAAAGGAGAGAGCATCTGAAGAACTAAACAGAACTATGCAAGACGCTCTCTGGTGATGTGAGACATAAAAGTGATGTGAAGTTGTCAGAATAGATCAAACAGGCGAAATCTAAAAGTATGGCTATCATCATGCAATACAAAGGGCGACGAAGAGAGACGTCTGCTGCTTGCGGCTGGGAGCCGGATACTGATAGAAAGCAAATGTAAAGTTACACTCATTATCTTCTTGAATCTGTCATTTATGTTAAGTAGAAACATTTTGAGGCTAAAAAGTTTAGAAGAAAGCATAAATAGGAAAAAATGAGAAATTATGTCGGTAAAGTGATTAGTAGAGATTTCAAAAAATCTCAGAAGAGAAAGGAAAGCTCAGGGATTCTTAGAAAACTATGCAGCACATCAGCTGAGCGCTTCCTACCTTCAAATTTCAAAGTTGAATCTGCAAGTATTAAAAACAAAGAAAGCCCAAAGACCCCCAGTCCCTCTGACATAGCCACTCTACAATTCATTTTTTAATTCAAAATATGCATTATAAAGTACTAAACCAAAAATGTTAAAAAGAAAGAAAGAAACAGCAACAACAACAAGAAAACACCTCGGAAAGTAAGCTCACGGCCCTCCGTGGAGCAGCCAATCACGGTTTCTCCCTCTCCAGGTATTGATCGACTTACGACCTATGCAACTTACGACCATTCGACTTTACGACCACAATCACTAGCCACGACTGCTCCGTGTCTGGCAGGGCAAACGTTGCCCAGCTGGGCGTACGACAGTGCGGACCAGCTTCCGGCAGCACTACCATCTCCGCGTGCATATAGCCTACTCAACTTACGACCAAATCGTGTTACGACAGGTCTACCAGTCCCAATCGTGGTCGAAAGTCAAGCACTAGCTGTACTTCAGAATGCAAATGGGCTAAGTTCATGCTCATTCATTAATATCCATGACTGTTGTCAGTTTTTTCTTTCTCAGCATCATTCTATGAAGAATAAATGGCTTAGTTATCACAAACCAATGATGAGTTTTTCAGGTAGAAAAGACAGATACTTGGGTCCCATTTTACATGATTGACCGTCAAAACTGAAAACCGTAAATATGTTGAATCAACATCCCCAGTAACACCCGGGGAGCTCGGTAGAACTATTCGATAATGTAGATTTGGTCACACCCTGGATCAAATCATGCTCCCAAAAGAAATGCAGAAAAAACGTAGATGGTTGTCTTCTGATTGAACCCCAGGATTTTAGTAATAATCCATTCGAAAATATTTATGAAGCAAAAGTCCATTTGGCCATCAAGAACTTAAGTCAACATGTTTTTATTAATAAGGCAAAAGGTTGTATGTGGTGTTTCCACATAATCTCAGAGCAACTGACCGTCTAGCAGCAACTTTGTCTGGTGTTTGCTGAGCCCCGTAGTGCACCTCTCATCAAATGCTTTGGGAATCCAGAAGGGAGCTGCTGCATCATCGTCTTTTACACGCAGGGGGCTCTTGTGTTCAGAGGTTAGGAGGTGAAGGGGGCAGTTAAGCCCAGGTCTGTCTTACTTTGAAGCCTGCGCTCCTGACCATCTGTGTGGCTGTTTCTCCAGGAGGTTGTTAGAACGAGTGGAAGCGGGTCTCTTCCTCTGAGGGTCCTGATGCCAATCCCTCCTCTTGCTGACAGCTCTTCAGACTTGTGACAGCAGCCACCGTTCTGTGGCTATACATCCCCAGGTCTTCCAAGATTCCAAGTTGTGCGGTTTTGAGTGAGTTTCTTAATCCTGAATTTTAATTTGATTGCACTGTGGTCTGAGGGACTGTTTGGTCCATTTCCATTTTGAATTTGCTGAGGAGTGTTTTACTTCCAATTATGTGGTCAATTTTAGAATAAATACAATGTAGTGCTGAGAATAATGTATAGTTTGTTGATTGACAATGAAATATTTTTCACTAACAAATCTGAGTAAGCCAATTTGACTTCCTTCTATTGGCTTTCTCATTTAGTGAACGATTTAGAAAAGCCTCGTGTCTTAGAGGGAAATGCAGAGAGACGAAGAAGGTTGAGCTCAGTAAACTCCTGTTTGGGGGAATGGGTCAGGCAGAAGGTCGTTTTGTGATTAAGATCTGACCCAACCTTCAGATGACAGCCTAGATGTCACTCTCTCCAGCAGTTCTTTCAAGACATTTTCATGCTCCTCCCCACCCGAGGACTCTGTTAGTACCTGCCACCAGCCTTTGGACCTACTGCACGTGGGTGACGCCATTTCTCAAGGGCAGGGTCCAAGTGTGTCTTTTCGGCCATGGAATACTGAGTCCCTAGCGAGGTGCCTGGTACAGGAGAGCATCACACATTTGTTGGATAAATGAGTTTTTAAATGACATTCACCAAAATGAAATTGCCAAGAGTCAGGAGGAAGCTAGACGATCCATGAATTAACACTGCAGAGTAACTTCTGTTGGGGGCAGAGCACCCAGAGAAGAAGACTGAAGAGGTTTATAGAAAGGTGCAGGGGCTTTCAGGCCCACTTCAAGTTTCTGGTTCTGACACTCCTGTTCTTTAAATCAGGCATTTCTGTTAAAGTGGTAAAGCAGAGGGCAGGGGGCCTCATATCAAATAGTAGCCACATCTGACAACTTTGGGCATCCCTGATTTCTGATTTCTAGCAAAGTGGCTCCTTCAGCACACATTAGCAATATACCTTCCTTGTAAAAAAATGATTAAGTGCCATTTCACGAAGGTCGAACCACAGGGCCTGGGAAAGGGATAACATGCACAAGGACACATTCCCCTGTAAATAGGCAGCTTAGGTCCAGGCTGGGAGGAACAAAACACAGCCACCAGCAGCTAGAAATTGTCAGAGTGGGCCTTGATCCCCAGGGCAGCGCTCAGCCAGGCTGTGTCCAGCCCCAGTCTGGTGTTTTGAGGACCTGCCCCAGCAGTACTGGGCTGAACCAAATCCTCAGCAACGCTGCTTAAATAATGTGAGTATCCCAGAGCTGGGCATTCACAGGGGTACAGGGGTTTAGTTGTAACTCCTACTTAACCTCAGGTCAATGTTTGGAAACAACTTGCTCCAGGCAGTCTTCCTGGGAATAGGCAAGGCCTGGGCAGGAGCAGCGGAGGACCTATGCTGAGGCTGGAGAAGTTTGGGGGCCAAGGTCAGGTCAAAACACAGCCTGGTGCAGCCTAGGAAGACCTGGGAACTGAGAGAGACGGCATCGCCATCAGGGCTATTATCACAGACATAGGTATTTGTGAAATCTCTCTCACAAGGCTCCCTTGCCCCCCTCACAGGCCCTGCAATGGGGGTGTGGCGCGCTTCTTCAGTGCCCCACTGCTCAAACCTCTAGGGGAGCGTATAGACGGCAGGCTGTGGGGCTCTTCCCCCACAGCAGTGTCTAGGGGTGAACGTTTACAGCTCCTGCACCCCAGTGGGCATGTGTTACAAGGTGCTTTCTTAGTTTGCCGTCTGTAGGCAGCTTGTGTTAACCAGCTCCATTAAACCCTCTACCTTGTCGCAAAAACAGAGGGCTTTCTGTATCCCGGGATTCCTGCCTTGGTGTACCAGAAGAATTGGATCACACCTGGGCTTGGGGAATGAAAGCAAAGTTTTATTGAGTGGAAGCAGCTCTCTGCCAATGGGGGAGCCAAAGAGAGATGGTTGTCCCCTGGAGTGGGGCCGCTCGGTGGCCCCAGCTCGTCTCTGACAGCCCCGGCCAAGCTCGGTGTCATCCCACCAGTGGATGGCCTGTCAGTGTGCTCTTTCACCAGCATGCTCCCTTGACATGATCTCGTCGTCCAGCCTCTTGTGTCTTCATTTGCTGATGTGTTCTTCTTGATGTCTGGCCACCCATGTGTCTGCCTGCCAGGGTCTCTGGTTTTTATAGGCCCAGAATGGGGGCATGGTGGGGCAGGGTGGTCTTGGAAAATGCAACATTTGGGGGTGAAGGAAGAGTGCCTGTCCTCACCTAGGTCTGTAGGGGTGGAGCCCAAGCCAGGGACCCCTTTCTCTACCCAGCAATTCCCTGCCCCACTCCCGTATCATTCCCCCCCTCCAAGAGGTACATCTAACTGCCATTAGAATACGGACGATGAGCAGCCTTGCTGCTTCCTGCTGACGAGGGGTGTTGTTTTGGAACAAACAGCAGTCACAGTCCTCCCAGGAGTCTATCTAAGGGTTCCTAGCAAAGGGGAGCTATCATCTGAGTCTCTGGTTGCCTGAATATTTGGCGTTTGATGGCCTCTAGGCTTGAGAGAAAAAAACAAGCTTTATAAGGTTATGTATGCATGAGTTAAACAGCTGTATTATACAAGGAAAGAATTTAGTGCCAACGATTACAGGGATAAGAAGTGAAATATACTAGCAAAAACATTGTACCCCAAGCTGTTTCACCCTGGAGAAAGAAATTAAACCTTGTACGGGAGCAGATAAACTTTAGAAGAGAGATGACTGTTCTTGCCGTATCTTTAGAGGTTAACAGGCGCACCCTGGGAATACCTGTATCTCCTCTCTCTTTCCCAGGCATCCTGTCTCAATTATAAAAGACCACGGTGGCCACTGTCAGGAGGTCCTCTAATGTACTTTCTGGTCCCAGGGCCTGTTTCTCCAACTTCCTCCTGATATCAGGGGCACCCTGAGTAATACATTTATCCCTTTTTTTTTGGAGAGGGTGTTTTACTTGTTGCCCAGGTTGGAGTGCAATGGCGCAATCTCGGCTCTCTGCAAACCTCTACCTCCTGGGTTCAAGCAATTCTCCTGCCTCAGCCTCCTGAGTAGCTGAGATTATAGGCACCTGCCACCACATCTAGCTAATTTTGTTTGTATTTTTAGTAGAGACAGGATTGCACCACGTCGGCCAGGCTGGTCTTGAACTCCTGACCTCAGGTGATCCTCCCACCTTGGACTCACAAAGTGCTGGGATTACAGGCATGAGTCACCGCACCCAGCCAAATTCATCCTTTAGGATTAGCTGAGTCTTGGCTGAATCAGGAGATAGAGAGATGGGCTTTACCAAGGCCTCTCTTAGCCTTTCCAGGAAGATAGTGGGATTTTCATCAAATCCCTGGTCAATCATGGACAACTTAGTATCATTGAGAAGCTTGTCCCTAGTCCTATGTAAGCCTTCCATCATGCACACCAGAAACTATCTCCTCTTCCAGTCTTCCATCTCATCGCTGGGATCCCATTTAGGGTTGCCCCACTCCCGTATCACTTACAGTCCAGACTGGGGACAGTCCTCTGCAAAGTCAATCATTTTAGAGTCAAGCCTGCAACCCCTCCATGTATATGGAAAGCAAAAGTATTACAGCAGGGCACGGCGGCTCATGCTTGTAATCCCAGCACTGTGGGAGGCTAAAGCGGGTAGATCATTTGAGGCCAGGAGTTCAAGACCAGCCTGCCCAACATGATGAAACCCCTCTACTAAAATACAAACAAAAGAAATTAGCTGGGCATGGTGGTGCATACCTATAATACCAGCTACTAAGCATGCTGAAGCAGGAGAATCGCTTGAATCTGGGAGACAGTTTGCAGTGAGCCGAGATCATACCACTGCACTCCAGCCTGGGCGACAGAGTGAGACTCTGTCTAAATAAATAAATAAATAAATAAAGCATTGCCACCAGTGGTTTCCACTCTGCCTAAGTCATAGGAGTACTAGCTAAAAATGCAGACTCCAGACGTCTTCCCCAGAATTACAAGCGCCCCGAGGAATTCTGCTGCAGGTGGCATGCAAACCACATTCTGATCAGCAGGTAACTGGGGACCAGGGCCTGCACAAGTCCCACACACACTGGGAGTGGCGTTTATTCCTCCTCATCACCTGACAGGCACAGTCTCTCCTCTTTGGAAACAATGGCTTTTCCTCGGGGCATCTTAAGCGCTGCTGTCATGGAAGAGAAAGAGTACGAAATTGTTATTGCCCTCTGTGGGAAAAAAAAATTGAAAACTAATCTTGTTTTGCTTTGGGGTGAAATGAAGAGTAGTAATTGGACCTTTTGTTTTCTTTGTCTTGGTTGTCCATTTTTGTAAGAAAGTGAATACCAAGCAAAATACAAATGGATATAGAAAATTCCGCCTAACTCAGCAGTGTCTTTAAATGTAAATACTGCACTAGAAATAGCGAATCTCCAGATCACACGCCATGCCTGCACTGCATGGGGGGCTGATATGCAGCTGTGGCCAAAACCCCAGGAGTGCTCCCTCCTGGGAAAACAGATCCGCACAGCTCAGCGCGGAGCAAACCTTTACTTTACCCGATCTCTGCTTTTAAATCCTGTTTTTTAACAACTTCATTGAGATATAATGCACATGCCACGCAATGGACCGACTTAAAGTGAATAGTGGTTCGGGGCATATTACATCATTAACTTTTAAAAACTATGGTAAAATATGTATAATACGAAATTTGCTATCTCAAACACTTGAGAGTGTTCAGTGAGTGGCATTACACACACTTACACGGTTGTATAATCATCACCGCTATTTCCGAGCTGTTTTCATCACCCCCAAATGGAAATTCTGCACCCATTAAGCACTAACTCTACCTTCCTCCAGCCCCTGGCAACCACGATTCTACTGTCTGTCTTTGTGGATTTGCCTATTCTAGGCATCTCACGTAAGTGCAATTATACAGTGTTTGTCCTTTGCGTCTATACCGTTTCACTAAGCACCTGCTGGGGTTTTGCTGGGCTCAGGAGTCATGGTTTGTGGTAACCACGGCCCTTTCATTCTTGGTCCTTACCTGCTGTTTAGGAAGAATTTATGTGAACTGTTTTGGTGTCTAATGCTTCCAATTAAGAGAATGTTTACAAGCACTGGCCTTCCCCGTTTCTTGAGCTAGTCTCAGCTTTGGTGGGGTTTGTCTTCCCTAAGGGAAAGCAGAGTGAGTAGGGAGGAAGCCATGGGCGGAGCCTGGACTCCCCCTCCTTAGCCAGAAAGGCCACGTCTCCAGAACTTCTTATCTGCAAAGTGAAATTAAGTAGGAAATTAAGACTGCACAATTAGGAAACTGGGTTTGAAATGTATATGTAAACATTCCTTAGCATATATTCAACAAGTCCACCACTTTTTAAATAATAGATACAAAAGTGCTTTGAATTGCACTTGCTGCTGTCTCTAGTATGCGTGCTTATTATCCAAGCGTCACAAGGCACCTAGTCTCTTCCATGCATAGATGGTGATTCCTGCATCACTGAATATGGATGTGGTGCACCCAACTGCAGAAATCACGGTCATAACCATGACCACACACAACTGGCTCCGGGGGCTAATATTCCCAACCCAGGAAAACAGGTTGGCGCCTGCTATTTGGGATTAGAGGTAGCGTGTACACAAATGATATCCGTAGTTAACACAGCTGCAGAATGGGGTGTTCTTGTTTGCTGCAAGAGGGGTGGTCACATCGGCTTTTCCTTCTTTTCCTACCCTTGGGTTCCTTTGGATTCTGTGACACCGAGGCTTCCCTCTGGGGGGGTGATGAGCATAAGGAACTGATTCATTACTCTCTTCCGTGAATTGTGCCTAGGGATTACAGCTAGTTTGGTCTCTGCCCCAGAGATGTGCTTGACTTCAAGCTGAGTATAGACAGCATTTGCGCTGAGGTTTCAATCACCTAATGATTCTAATCTTACTTAAATTTTATGGAACTAATCTAATTCCTCATAATTATGTACACTAAAAAATCAGGGTGCTTCTGAAGCATTTGGGGATGTAGGACTGAATAAGGATAACTTAAGTGAAATAAGGTGACATTCTCCAGGTGAGAGTTTAGGAAAATGGATTAATCAGCATTCTCTAGAGAAACAGAATCAATAGAGAGAGACAGATTTAGGAGACTGATTTTTAGGAATTGGTCCATGTAGTTATTACGGAGGCTGGGGAGTCCAAAGTCTTCACAGTAGGTCCGCAGGCTGGAGACCCAGTGAGGAGCTGGTGTTGCGGTTCAAGTGTGAAGACTGACTGCTGCAGAATTCTCTCTGCCTGAGACCTACTCACATCATGAAATCTGCTTTACTTAAAGTCCACCAATTTAAATGTTAATCTCATCCAAAAATACCCTCACAGAAACATCCAGAATAATGTCTGAACAAGTATCTTAACACGGTGGCCCAACAAGGGGACACATAAAATTAACCCTCACAAGCCCACCCCTTGTCAACTTGGCACTCAGCCACATCTCCTTAAACCCCGTTTAACCTCCGAATAGAGACAAGAACAAGGTCATGCTTCAGCTTCACGTGATCGAGCTCTCCTGCATATACCCAAAAATGCACCACTTCTTTATCAGAAGAGCATGCAAGGTGCTTGGGGATATGTACTCTCTTTGTTGATAGCCTGCAACGTAAACACTATGATGAAAAGCTAATACTTCCATACTAGAGTATACAATCAACTCTATTAACAATATTATGCTATGTGTTAAGGGGGCAAGAGAGGGACAGAAACAAAGAATTTGCTTAATCTATATATGCAAACATTTATAGCAAAATAGGGAGGAAATACTCATGACAGTGGCAGTCCTTGTTTCTGTGCTGGTCACATGGTGTCGCTGGTATTTATCGTTACTTTCTTCCACCGCCCACTCTCTGTTCCCATTCCCCTCAGCAATCTCCCCAGATGAGCATGGTTTTTGACCTGGAAGAGTGACCTAAATTGCCATTCCTAAATGGTTTGACTCATTCAGACCAGAAGGTTGTGGAAACAGAAGGAACATTTCTTGCTAATAGGCTTCCAAAGGTAATAGTGATTGATGGCTTTCCCTTTTCCACCCCTTGATTCCTGGACCTGTCTACCCTGGGAGACACCACACCATATAGAGGACACTGACTCAAAGCACATGCAGCCATCTGGGGAACCTTACCCCAGCCATGCGAGGTATTGCCACCTAGCTGGTGCTGTAACCGAGTCTTCAAAAGGTCATCCCACTGTTGTCTCAGGCCAATTGCTTTAGGATGGTGGGGGACATGGTCAGACTGGTGAATTCCATGAGTGGGGCCCACTGCTGTACTTCATTTGCTGTGAAGTGAGTTCCTCGGTCAGAATTCTGTGTAGAGTACTATGACGGTGAGTGGGTAAGGCATTCATTCCGTGAGTCCATGGATGGTAGTTTTGGTAGAAGCATTGCCAGCAGAAGAGACAAATCCATACCCAGAATAAGAGTTCATCCCAGTAAGAACAAAAGTGCCCCTTCCATGATGGAAGGGGTCCATCGTAATCAATCTGCCCCCACGTAGCTGGCTGATCACTGCAGGGAAAGCAGCTCAATATTAGTCTCTGCCGCTGGCAGATGGGGCTGTAGCCAGGTCAGTCTTGGTGAGTGGAAGTCCATATTCCTGAGCCCATTCCTAAGCTCCATCCCTAACCCCATGGCCACTTTGTTTGTAAGCCCTTTGGGTGATAACATAAGTAGCTGGGGAAAGGCTGGTGGTATCCACAGAATGGGTCATTCTGACCAACTGATTGTTAAAATCCTCTACTGAGGTCATCACTTGGTGAGCATTCACAGGGGACGCATACATCTTCAACTTTTTTGCCTACTCAGAGAAGTCTATCCATACGCCTCTTCCACAGACTTTCTTGTCACCAATTTTCCAATCATGTTCCTTCCAAGTCCTTGACGAGATCCGTTGGCCAAGGTCCAGGAAATGGTATATAATTACACATCTGGCCATTTCTCCTTCCAAACAAAGTGAACAACCAGGTACAATACTCAGTGTTAACCATCACAAGGAATTCAAGACACGGGAACTTTACATAACTGAAGCATCTGCCACAAGACTGAATTCTGCTTCACATCAGCACATCACACTTAGCTATCTGAGGGTCTTACACCTTTAACAGTTCGGTAGGTAATTATCAAGGCCCATTTCATTGCAGATCTAGAACACTGAATTCCACCCCAGAAGAAATCGTATTACTGTTACATATAATGGTGAGACTTCAGACCAACAGAATGGCCATTGGCTGCATCTAAAACTACATAAAGAAAAGTGAAAGGCCTGGCACAGTGGATCGTGCCTGTAATCCCAGCACTTTGGGAGGCTGAAGTGGGTGGATCACTTAAGGTCACAAGTTTGAGACCAGTCTGGACAACATGGCAAAACCCTGTCTCTACTGAAAATACAAAAATTAGCTGGGCGTGACTGCACGTGCCTGTAATCCCAGCTACTTGGGAGGCTGAGGCATGAGAATCGTTTGAACCTGGGAGGCAGGGAGTGCAGTGAGCCAAGATTGCACTACTGCACTCCAGCCTGGGTGGCAGAGCAAGACTCTGTCTCAAAAAAAAAAAAAAAAAAAAAAAAAAAAAGAGAAGTGAAATAGTGAAAATACCCTAAAGTAATGCAACCACAGTGGGAAAGTATTTTTGTTGGCCAGCAGACATCATGAATGTGGTAATCACACTATGATTAAATATACATATAAAGAAGAAGTTCTGCTGAATTTTTTTAGTTTTGAAAACCCCAGCATGGAAATATGAAAGGAACTGGAAAACCAAGGTATTTATTACATAGTGTTGCTTGCATCTGCTTCTTAGAAAACGTGTTTGTTTGGTAACCTTTTAGGCATAAGCTACACAGAGGGTATTCAAACTTCTACAAATAAAAAATCATTATAACAGGAAATCAGCATAAGCCACTTCTAGTCATAAAATTTAGAAACAAAGGCCTAAAAACTATCAGTCAAGAAGTTGACATTTTTACTTATAATTCATAATTTATATCTCACTTACTTGCAAAAAGCATTTGGTATAATGTAAAACATTAAAAGGCACAGGGAAAGACAGCCATTAAAATCGAGATAACCATATGCAAGGGGGAGGGGGAGATAATTCATTGGTTCCAGGGACCTTGGATCTATAGGGAATTTTACTTACATTTCTAATCTAAGGACCTCAGTTATTAAATATTTTCCCAGGCCTCTGACAAATTTGTTCATCCTCTTTTTCAGTTCCGTATTAGCCCTCCTGGAACTTCATGTCCACGCCCATGAAGTTATCAACCAGCCATAAACTGCTACCTTCCAAGCCGATTTCCTCAGTCCAACCCACACATATATCCATCCCAACTGGATGTTTCACAGGGTTGTCTGACCAAAGTCATCATCTTCCTCTCTCCAGTGTCCTTCTTTTGTTGTTGTTGTTAGTAAAGGTGGGGGTCTTATCATGGCCAGGCTTGTCTCGAACTCCTGACCTCAAGTGATCCACCTGCCTGGGCTTCACAAAGCGCTAGTGTTACAGGTATGAGCCACCGCGGCCCAGCCTTCACATCTTCATCTCTACCTTAGCTCTCGCTACTGTTTCCTCAGTTGCCCAGGACAGACTGAATCATACTTCTATTATCTCACTCTAATTGGTCAGCAGGCTCTGTTCCAACAACACCCAAATCAATCTACATCCTCCTCCACATTCCCGCTCCACTGTCTTAGCTCAAGAGCTCATGCTCTTTCCTGGAATATTACAAAATCTCCTTTGGGCCTCCAGAGCTCTAGACCTCGCTATCTTCTTCCTTTCTCTGAAACACTCCACAGGGTTTTCCCCTGCCCCGCCACTGCCAAAAAAAAAAAAAAGGAACAGACCTGGTCACCTTATTTCCCAGCTCAGAATTCTTCAACAACTCCTCCTGGTTAACAAGATAACGTAATCTCCTTACCACAGCGTATGATGGCCTTCATGATGGAGCCCTGTGTATGAGCTGGCCTCACTAGAGAATGAGCTGTTTTACCTGAGCACATTTTCAAGAGAATTCATGTTTATCTCTAAGTATAATGAAATAATCACATCCATGTTGTTAAAAATATTTCCAACGTATATGAATTGTATCTCTCAAACAGACAACTCCAGACGTCATCCCAGCACTGTTGGCATAGGGCCACTGTTACGGGCCCCAGCTCCTGGGCTGCACTGCAGGCATGGCAGGTCAGACCAGCCACCTCTTCACTCACGTCCCAGAATCGGAGGCGGTCAGACTGCTGACTTTACCACTTCTTTTCAGGCCTCCTGTCAAATTCTACCATCACCCTCTCAGCTTCTGATAGTCTTTCCATTGGACCCTATCGATACGGCAGTTCAAGTTAAATTCATCCTGTTACTTTTACATGTAACTCTAAATCCCAGCTGAGAGCCTGGAGTTGGCTCAGCCCTTTCCTCTGAATTAGAGTGCATGGATTCCCAGCAGCTCGGCTTCTCTGCCTGCTTCCTCTTCCCTGGGAGTTGAGGCAATTGATTCACTAGCTTAAATGATGGCGTCGACTGTTCCTCAAGGTTTTCTGAGCTGACTTAGTAATTTATCTGTGTGTTTGTAAAAGAGCTAGCAAAAGGACTCCAGAAACCCCAACCCATGTACTTGTTTCCCTCTTAACCCATATGGCTCTCTGAAGTTCTCCTCTGACAAAGGTGAAGGCTGTTCCTTTAGTGACCCTAGGAGGTCCCAGACTGGCCCCTCAGTGGTCGTGCAGCTGGGACATGACCTGACTGCCGGCAGCCATACAGACAGACTGCACTGATCCAAATGCCACAGGCTTGTCCCTGATCCCAAGGAATACTGAAAGGGTCAGATGTTGGGGGTTGTATAAAGAAATCAAACTACCTCCCAGAATAACTGTGATGTGGTGCTGAGAAGAACAAGGATGTGGAGAAATAGGAAGGCTTTTCCACTGCTGGTGGGAGTGTAATTAGTTCAACCAGAAATTCCATCTGACCCAGCAATCCCATTCCTGGGTATACACCCAAACGATTATAAATCATTCTACTATAAAAACACATGAACAAGTATGTTTATTGCAGCACTGTTCACAATATTGCAGCACTGTTCACAATAGCAAAGACTTCGAATCAACCCAAATGCCCACCAGTGATAAACTGGATGAAGAAAATGTGGCACATAAACACCATGGAATACTATGCAGCCATAAGAAAGGGTGAGTTCATGTCCTTTGCAGGGACATGGATGAAGCTGGAAACCATCATTCTCAGCAAACTAACACAAGAACAGAAAACCAAACACCGCATCTTCTCACTCATAAGTGGGAGTTGAACAATGAGAACACATGGTCACAGGGAGGGGAATGTCACACGAGGCCTGTCGGGGGTGGGAGGCTGGTGAGAGATGACAAAGGAAAAAAAAACCTCTCAGAAAAGCTAAGTAAGTATGGAGAAAACTAGTTCCTGTGAGCATGCACTCAACGTTAGTTTGCTGGATTTGTCACTATGGACATAGAGTTTTTTTTTCCCCCAAGGAAGATGAACATGAGGGAGAATCTTTCTGACAGTGTTGTAATTATAGGGAGAGGGAAAAGCTGCTCTGACTGAAAGCATATGGTCACACAGTCCAAGTGCCTATAGGTATGTCTGTATCCTGCACTTCCAAAACTAAACCTTGTAAAGGTTTGTATCATCCCATAGCTCCTAGCATTGTGCTCTGAATGAAAACATGTGAAATAAATTTCTTAATGATTTTCCAAAGTATTCAAAT
Organism: Sapajus apella; assembly: GCF_009761245.1. NCBI lineage: Eukaryota > Metazoa > Chordata > Mammalia > Primates > Cebidae > Sapajus > Sapajus apella. The sequence continues at coordinate 5,325,470 of NW_022437054.1, forward strand.
GGTGTAAGTTTTATCTGATTGAATGACCCATTTAATGTGAACCACCATCTTGACAGTGCTATGTGTGGTAAGCGGAAGCGCACAGTATTTTCCTGGGAGATACAGTATACATAGGGGGTGCTGGAAAAAGGATGAGGTCCTTTAGGGAGCCACACAGCTTTGCATGCCACATGAACTCCGGGTTGAAGATTGACTCAGAAGGCATCATCCCACTTACTGAGTCACACAAACGCCTCTTGCAATACCTGCGTTTTCCCAATCATGGTCTTCACCAAGCGAGATCCTTCTATGAGTATTAACAGCTGGTTATAAAGGTTTCATGGGGCATCGGAGGGGAACAGAGTGTAAACACCAGGCTGTGAGTAGCAGAAGACAAGGACATAGGTGAGGCTACGACTTCACAATGAGAGAAGAGATGGAGGTTGGTGTAGGAACAGATGGTGAGGGTTCATTCTCCAGAGAGAAGCAGTGAAGACTCTGAGGCTGTTCAAGAGACCAGACAGGAAGATAATTTCATGTATGCAAAGAGGCTCAGTGAGTGATGGCTCAACCTGAGGCAGAAGAACATGAAGAACAGGGAGGTCAGCATCCCTCCCTGTGACTTGGCCATGTAAGTGGCAAATGTGACTCTGGCCATGGATCTGAGGGAGGGCATCATTCTCTCTGCCCAGGACACCTGCGTTCTGCAGCAAGCATGGGGAGACAGGGACAGGGATGGGCTCCGAGTGGCTGTTACCAAAAGGGAGGTGGTTTCATCCTTTCCCCCAAATCTTTCTGTTTTGTTTCTGAAACTGGTACTCATTTCCACCTGTGCCATCCTTACAGTTTCATCTTAATTGTGGTGATTCCCAAAAATATATTTCCAGTCTAGCAATCACTCTGCATTGCCCAACATCTACCAGACAGTTCTGCTTATAGACATTGCTGTTACATCCAGCACTACCTATGCACAACAGAACTCATCATTCTCTTTCCCCCACAGAAGCAATTTCCTCTTCCACGCCCATTTTCTCGTCTTGGTTGACAGAGCTATGATTCCTCCACTCCTTCAGGCTGCTGTCCTTGGAGCCAGTTTTGAATTCATGTCTCCTCTTCATGGTAAACCTAGAATCCTTCATCCCACTCAGGCCCCAAGTTCTGTTGGTTCCACCTCTAAAATCTCTCCTCTTTCTCTTCACTGCACCAGCCGTGCCTAAGCCTTTTGTGCCTTCAGGCTCAGATCATGAAATCAGCCTTCTAGGCTGATGACCCTGATTCCCATGGCACTCTACTGTAATCCATACTGTCTACCACTTACCAGCTGTCCTTCCAAAAGTGCTACTTGAGTACAATAATTTTCTTCTCCAAGAACCCCAAGTGTCATACAGTCCAATCTCCACACCAGACTATGCGCCTCCCACCCCACGGTCTGCTCCACATGCTCATTTCTCAAAGATCCCTATGGGTACCCTCCAAGCCTCCAGTATGGCTGCTCTCTGTCCATGATGGACACACGGCCATAGCTCACCTCTGTGATTTGCTTCAGTTCTCCCCCAGGCCCTGCCTTGAACCTCTCCCTGCCCACCTCTCAAGGTGAGGTCTCAGTCCGGCTCATTACCTAAAGCTTTGTTTGTTCTCCTGGGCCTTCCAAGAAGCAGACACTAAGATGGGATTACAAAAGTCACGATTTTATCAAGGAAAATGTCTATGACAGGAAATGAGGATGGAGCCAGAGAAGGCTGGGAGCATCTGCAAGTCTGACCCTGCATGAAGGAGACAGGGAAGGGAGTTTGAGTGGAAATGTTCTAGTCAGCATGCACTCACTCGCTGGCTCAGGGAAGCCTGAGGGCAGCCTTGGCCTTGGAACGAATGCTGCTCTGGATTTCAGAGCTCAGCTGCTTGAGCTCTCCATCAAGAGCACCCCTGCAGTTGGAGATCTGCAAAGGGCATTGTCATGGTCCCCACACCTGGTTTAATGCCGTGGGCCCACATGCATCTCTTCATTCTGTGAATTCACACCGCACCCAGAATCAATACCTGCCTCGTCTGGAACTTCATTACTTTTACCTCAATTGGGTGTTTTGTCTCCCCAGGCTCGTTGAATCAGATACCACGCCTGATGCCTCTTCATTACACCCCCACCATCTGGGAATGCCTAAGACATTGCTGCAGGGACAGGTGCTCAATAAATGCTATTAGATTCTGTGTCACACGTTTGTGGTTCACTGTGGAAATGCATTGGATGTGGGTTAATAGGGAGAGTGGCAAAAACCACTCCTACCTTATTTGTGATAGATTTGCTTGCAGATTAATAGCAGCAAGAGCAGGAATACCATTGAAAATAGCCCTTTTAGTAACAGAGGGACTCAGAAATTTAGTGATGCAAATTATGGATAAATGGGAAAGAAAAGAAGAAGGAGAAGGAGAAAGAGAAAGAAGAAACCCAATAAAAGAATGCTTCTCTGTCCCGTTATTATGGATCTGGATATGAATATAACGAGGAAGCCAGTTGTGCTTCCATTTCTAAGGAAGGAGGAGGAGGTATTGCAGTCAGCACCTGTGTTTTGTTATGCACAGGGATCCACGGAAACAGTCCTGTGGCAACTATGAAAAGTGGCAGGCTGGCCAGAGAGTGGGAAAACAGCTTCCCAAAGAATCTCAATTCTAAATTTCTTTTTTTAAATTTAAACAGAACTCATCATATTTTTAAAGTATTGTTTGGAGTGAGCTAGTGTGATACATGTTGAGGAGCTCTGGGAGGAATATGAAGAGTACCTCCTATTTTCACCCAGGCCCATCAATCACACGTCTATGTTTCCAGCAATGACAAAGCACATTCTGTGTATCGTGTATGAAGCTGCTTCCCGTCTCTCAATTCCAAGATGTTAGAGCACAGACTCATGGAGTTTTCCTGAAGATGGAAAGAGTAGGATTTCAAAAGCCGTGCATTTCAGACTTAAGTTTCACTTTACTGAGATTATTTAGGTAAAACTTCCCAATTTTTCTTGCTTACAGACAGCAGTCATTTGTCAATTACATTTCAATATATAGACTATTTTATTATGCTAAAATGTATACAATGTAATATATTAAAATATAAAATTTAATTAATTAATTTATTTAATAAATATATTAAAATCATATTTCTATTGCTCCAACAATTCCTGAAACTTACTTTATTAAAAGCATTAGCATCCAGATTTATGCGTTTTGCATATTGTTGGGTTCAATGTGCCAATATTTTGTAAGGACTTTTGCCACTGTGTTCATGAGGAACATGACGGTCTATAGTTTTCTTTTTCTGTAATGTTTTTATCTAGTTTCGGTATCAAGATAATGCTGACCTCAAAGATGAAAGAACAGTTTGGAAATTGTTCCCTCCTCTTTTTTTTTTTGAGATGGAGTCTCACCTGTCACTCACGCCAAAGTGCAGTGGCACGATCTTGGCTCACTGCAACCTCTGCCTCTCAGGTTCAAGCAATTCTTGTGCCTCAGCCTCCTAAGTAGCTGGGACCACAGACACATGCCACCACGCCCAGCTAAGCTTTTGTATTTTTAGCAGAGACGGGGTTTCTCATGTTGGCTTCACACTCCTGACCTTATGTTTCTGCCTGCCCCAGCCTCCCAAAGTGCTGGGATTACAGGCATGAGCCACCGCTCCCGGCCCACTTTTATTTACTTAAAGAGTTTGTGTAATATTTCTTCCTTAACTCTATGATACAATTCATCCTTACAAATTTAATTTCTTTGATAGATATAGGATCGATAGATTTTCCATTTCTCTTTGATTCAATTTTTATTTACACGTTTAATCTAAATTGTAAACTATATTGGCATAAAGTTGTTTGACTATGATTAACTTATTATTCTGTAAGTGTCTGTAAGGTCTGCGATGAGATCCTATTTTTCATTCTTGTTACTAGTAGTTTTTTTTCCTCTCTTTTTATGTGATTCGTCTTGCTAGAGATTTATCAGTTCTCCAGGGTTTGCTGTTCTATAGTTCATTTATTTCTTCTCTTATTTTAATCATTTCCTTCCTGTTACATACAGTGGATTTAATTTGCTCTTGTTTTTCCAACTTCTTAAGGAAGAAATTTAGATCATTATTTTAATTCTTTCCTCTTTTCTAAGTATTAAAGTTCTAATTTCCCTCTAAGCATTGTTTTAGCTGTATCTTATAAATTTTCATATGTTGTGTTTTCATTATCACTTGGCTTGAGGTATTTGTGATTTCTTCTTGACCCATAGGTAATTTAGAAATTTATTTTTTGGGCTGGGTGTGGTGGCTTAGGCCTGTAATTCCAGCATTTTGGGAGTCTGAGGAGGCAAATTGCTTGAGTTCATGAATTTGAGACCAGCCTGGCCAACATGGCGAAACGCCATCTCTACTAAAAACATTTTAGAACTTAGCCTGGCGTGGTGGCACACGACTGTAGTCTCAGCTACTTGGAAGGCTGAGGAGGGAGAATCGCTTGAACCCGGAAGGCAGAGATTGCATTGAGCCGAGATTGCGAAATTGTGCCACTGTACTCCAGCCTGGGTGACACAGCCAGGCATTGTCTAAAAAAAAAAAAAAAAAAAAAAAAAAAAAAAACAAGGAAAGAAATTTATTGTTACTGATTTCTAATTTAATTTAATTGAAGTCAAAGAACATGTTCTGTAAGATTTTAAATCTTTTGAATTTTGTCAAGACTTACCACATGTTAAGTGCCGTAGATGGTATTTCATAGGGAACATGTATTATGCCATCTTTTATTAATGGGTACTGAGGATCTTTTGGCAGTGTATCTTTCTGTTCTGCCAGGTGTGGTTTTTTCTTTGTAGGGTGGGTCTATTTTGGTTCTGAATTTAATCATAGGATGTTTCTATTGCTCTAGGATGCAGTCTTTCTGCTAAGGAATGACCTTTCTGGGGTCTCAACTGAAACACAGGTCAGCAAGGCATCTCCACTCAGGCTGGGGCAGATCACACATCCGCCAACTCCGCAGCCTCTTGTATCATTGCTCATGGATCATCTCCATAGCGAGCCATCTTTGCTAGGCCCGTGGAATCTCATCCTGCACAGTCCAGCGGTCGGCCAGGAAATAGTGCATCTCCACATAGACTCCTGGGCAGCCACTCCCCATTTTTTAACTCCCTGTTTGTTACCACTTGTCTAGACATTTCAGTTGCCTCACCCACCCCAAGTTCCAATTTCTGCCTGTTCAGCTCAGTGAGACCACCATTCCCTTGGACTCCACTATCTGATGCCATAGCAGGAAAGTCCCTCCACGTAGAAAGCCAAGGCCCTGAGGGCTGTCTCGTGTGTCCCCTTTTCTCAAGGTCACAGTCCTGAGGTTTCTCCTGTTTGATAATTGCCTTAGGCAAGACGCTGGTGCTGCACCAGTAATTCCACCATGGCCAGAAATGAAAGCCCAATTCTCCATCTTTAAAATGTTTTGCTTGGAAGAAAATGCTTCTGGGAGCTGGGAAAAGTTTTTACCAATCAATGCAAAGCTTTGTAGTGCAAGAGGTAGTTAGCTGTTTTGAAATGGAAACCTCAAATGTCTCTGGTTTCTTACCTCTATTGATGATGATGGTTGTCACAAACACAATTTACATTGCGACATTATATTCTTTGTAGCACATTCTTGAAATTGCACAAACGAAGTTTTCATTGTGGAAAAAATCAAATACATATATATATAGAGAGAGAGAAGTGGAGAATAATGAGCTCCCATTTCCATCAACTTGTTTTAACAACTATCTACTCATGAACAATCTCATATGCTCAGCACCTCTCCCCAGATGAGCCTGAGGCAAGTCCCAAACAACAGATTATTTTATCCATACGTATTTCTAAAGACACAGACTCCCCATTTTAAATAAAAACACAATGCACTCTCACCTTAAAATTTCCTCAGCATCACTCAATACCCAGCGAGTGTTCACATATCCTTCATTGTGCTGTAATTTTTAACCCTTTATTTATTTGAACGAGGATCAGAAAAGGCCCCTGGCCCGTGATTTGAACAGAGGCCTCTCACGTCTCTCTGAATCTATGGTTCCTGCCAATGTGTTTCCTTATTTTTCCCTCTGACCATCAGAGCTTCCCATAGTCTGTGCTTTGCTGATCACTTCCCCAGTAGTAGAACTGTGGTTCACTTAACGTGTTCCTCTGTTGTGTGTATTTCCCATAAACTGGTTTAGATCCAGATGCTTAATTGGGATCAGGCTCACACATTTGGCAGGGTTATTTCATAGGTGGTGTTCGTTCTTTTGTTGATGTACGTTACCTAGATCCCTCCTCTAACTTTCTTTCCATGTCCTGACAAAAAAGTCACAGAGTGCTTTGGCAGCTCTGTGACCCTCCTAGCTGCAGGTTTTCCCTGCAGGCTTGAACCCCAACCGAGGCCGTGAACATTTACAGGCACCAAATACGGTATCTGGGTTGTTGCCCGAAATACTGAGATAAACTGACCCTGGCCCTGAGCCAAATTTCCCAAACGCTCACATAAACTCTATGCCCGCTTCTCTAGGTAGAATGCGTCTTCCCTCTCGCTGTCCTTCACAAGGATGCGTTGTAGCCTACTCTGTGAGTTCCCCTAATAAATGCTGTGGACTGATCACCCTGGAGTCTGCTGCTTCTTTCTTTGGAATCCCAACCAGCTACATCTCAGGATGGTTTCGGGCTCTCCCTTGTAGGAACTCCCCTGCCACCGCTTTTGGGGTGACTCCAGCCACAGGTTTGGCAGGATGAAACAGTTGGGCACATATGTCTGGTCTTTCTCTTTGTGTAGGAAAGACAGGATAGGAGCCTGACTCTTGCCTTTTAAGAGTTTTCAAAATAATGAGTTGGTTCCTGTGTGTCTCCCAAAGGTAATCAATGATCTTCAGTATCACTAGGAACTGATGGATCACACCCATTTGGTAGGTTTCTGTCTGCTGCAGTCAGTGCCTTTTTGATACTCGTGCCATCTTTGACTAGTGGGGGTCTCAGAAGTTGACCCCTGTGACCTAACACAGCCCTAGCTGTCTCTGATGGCTTCCTTGCTTTCTGGTGTGACAAGATGTTGAAGGTTCTTTCCGCACATGTCCTGCCCCAGGTCGGGAGCCAGCCAGTTCTCTGGGAAGCCCTGATTCATTTTGTTGGGAAATGCTATTTAGAGGCCACTCTGCAAGCACCAAGACGCCTTGTTTCTACTGGATCAATCATCATTTTTAGGGCAGTTCTAGATTTTTCTTTTTAAGGAGAAAATGAATCATGAGTTCATCCTGGTGCTTTCTGCTTTCATTTGGCATGATGGCTTTTTTTTTTTTTTACTGAACCTCATTGATCTTACCTCTCTCCTTACAAAAATCCTGGATTTTTTTTTCTTTTTTTTTTTTTTTTTGCATTTTAGGTTTTGGGCTACATGTGAAGGACATGCAAGATTGTTGCGTAGGTACGCACATGGCAGTGTGATTTGCTGCCTTCCTCCTCATCACCTATATCTGGCATTTGTCCCCATGCTATCTCTCCCCAACTCCCCACCCCCTGCTGTCCCTCCCCTATTTCCCCCAGACAGACCCCAGTGTGTAGTGCTCCCCTCCCTGTGTCCATGTGTTCTCATTGTTCAACACCCACCTATGAGTGAGAGCATGTGGTGTTTGATTTTCTGTTCTTGTGTCAGTTTGCTGAGAATGATGGTTTCCAGGTTCATCCATGTCCCTACAAAGGACACAAACTCATCGTTTTTGATGGCTGCATAGTATTCCATGGTGTATATGTGCCACATTTTCCCTGTCCAGTCTATCATCGATGGGCATTTGGGTTGGTTCTAGGTCTTTGCTATTGTAAACAGTGCTGCAGTGAACATTCATGTGCATGTGTCCTTATAGTAGAACGATTTATAATCCTTTGGATATATACCCAGTAATGGGATTGCTGGGTCAAATGGAATTTCTATTTCTAAGTCCTTGAGGAATCACCACACTGTCTTCCACAATGGTTGAACTAATTTACACTCCCACCAACAGTGCAAAAGTGTTCCTATTTCTCCACATCCTCTCAGTATCTGTTGTCTCCAGATTTTTTATTGATCGCCATTCTAACTGGCGTGAGATGGTATCTCAATGTAGTTTTGATTTGCATTTCTCTGATGACCAGTGATGATGAGCATTTTTTCGTATGTTTGTTGGCCTCATGTATGTCTTCTTTTGTAAAGTGTCTGTTCATATCCTTCGCCCACTTTTGAATGGGATTGTTTGTTTTTTTTCTTGTAAATCTGTTTTAGTTCTTTGTAAATTCTGGATATCAGCCCTTTGTCAGATGGGTAGATTGCAAAAATTTTTTCCCATTCTGTTGGTTGCCAGTTCACTCTAATGACTGTTTCTTTTACTGTGCAGAAGCTGTGGAGTTTGATTAGATCCCATTTGTCTATTTTGGCTTTTGTTGCCAATGCTTTTGGTGTTTTGGTCATGAAGTCCTTGCCTACACCTATGTCCTGAATAGTTTTGCCTAGGTTTTTCTTCTAGGGTTTTTATGGTGTTAGGTCTTATGTTTAAGTATTTAATCCATCTGGAGTTAATTTTAGTGTAAGGTGTCAGGAAAGGGTCCAGTTTCTGCTTTCTGCACATGGCTAGCCAGTTTTCCCAACACCATTTATTAAACAGGGAATCCTTTCCCCATTGCTTGTTTTTATCAGGTTTGTCAAAGATCAGATGATTGCAGATGTGTTGTGTTGCCTCCAAGGCCTCTGTTATGTTCCATTGGTCTATATCTCTGTTTTGGTACCAGCACCATGCTGTTTTGATTACTGTAGCCTTGTAGTATAGTTTGAAGTCTGGTAGTGTGATGCCTCCCACTTTGTTCTTTCTGCTTAGAATTGATTTGGCTATGTGGGCTCTCTTTTGGTTCCATATGAAGTTTAAGGTGTTTTTTTCCAGTTCTGTGAAGAAGGTCATTGGTAGCTTGATGGGGATAGCATTGAATCTGTAAATTACTTTGGGCAGTATGGCCATTTTCACGATATTGATTCTTCCTAACCATGAACATGGAATGTTTCTCCATCTGTTTGTGTCCTCTCTTATTTCGTGGAGCAGTGGCTTGTAGTTCTCCTTGAAGAGGTCCTTTACATTCCTTGTTAGTTGTATTCCTATGTATTTTATTCTCTTTGTAGCAATTGTGAATGGCAGTTAGTTCTTGATTTGGCTCTCTTTAAGTCTGTTATTGGTGTGTAGGAATGCTTGTGATTTCTGCACATTGATTTTATATCCTGAGACTTTGCTGAAGTCACTTATCAGTTTCGGGAGATTTGGGGCTGAGACGATGGGGTCTTCTAGATATACAGTCATGTCGTCTGCAAATAGAGACAATTTGACTTCCTCCTTTCCTATTTGAATACCCTTTATTTCTTTTCCTTGCCTGAAAAATCCTGGTTCCTAACAAGCAGAGTGATTACTTCTTTGCTTTGACTCACATCACACACACAACAATCTCAAAATGACAATACCAACATTAGCATAAACAATATCATTACTGAAATCACAGGTTTCTCGGTTGTTTTTTGAAGTCCATGCTACCCCTGGGGTAAATCCCATAGTCAAATTACCATGGTTTAATGTTGCTTTAGGTGGTTCTGATGTGGGTTCTGCCACCATTTCAATACGCAGGTGCATTTCTTTCTTTTTCTTTTCCATTTCTAGGGATTGATTTTAACATTTAACATTTGTTTTATAATTAAGTAAAATATTGATATGCTTCTGCAGTCCAGTCTACAAAAGGAGGCACATTCAAAGAAATATGGCTTCTGCCTGGCCCTCTCCACTAAATAATATCTTAGAGATCATTCCATAGCAGTCTGCAATATACATATATGTGTGCATGTATGTGTGTATGTATGGGTGCATTTGTATACATTTAAGTTCATAGCTCTTCTAAAGAATATAAGAACATCTGAATCTTGGTGTGAATTGCTTCCTATGCATTGTATATTCAAGTTCTGTTATTTATCATTTGAAGAAATGAATAAATTTCTTAGATCCTGTGCAATTAAAAATTGTGTAATTTGGTTGACCACTTCATTGCATAATAGAGGGACTGAGACGGAATGAGAATAGACAGACCTTTAGTACAGAGAGACAGACCTTTCCATCCCTCCATTTCCTGATCTGTAAAGGCAGAAAGCTAAGATTCTTTCTTGTCACACATTCTCATAGGATCCTGTCCTTGTATTCCAGCTCATCTTTCATAACTGCAATTAAATGACTACTTTCTTTTTCTTTCTTTTTTTGAGACAGAGTCTTGCTCTGTCACCCAGACTGGAGTGCAGTGGCACAATCTCGGCTCACTGCAACCTCCGCCTCCCGGGCTCAAGCGATTCTCCTGCCTCAGCCTCCTGAGTAGCTGGAATTACAGGTGCCCACCACGTCACCTGGCTAATTTTTGTATTTTTAGTAAAGACGGGGTTCGCCACGTTGGCCAGCTGGTCTTGAACTCCTGACCTCAGGTGATCCACCCACCTCAGCCTCCCAAAGTGCTGGGATTACAGGTGTGAGCCACCGCCCACGGCCTAAATAACTACTTTCATGAAATCTGTCTTACCTGCTAGATGGTTAGCATTTGGATGTGAAGAACACATCTATCATATTCTGCACTGTATATATAGTGCCTACCGCAGTATCTGGCATATGTAGATTAAAAATGGTTGTTGAGTAAATGAATGAACAAAAATGGTTCTAAAAATTTGAATGAGAGGCATTTAAAATATGTAGTTGTCTATGTAGCTATTAGTAAACTCATCAGTTAAGAAAGTTATTTTAAATGAGGCAACATGCCTATGCCTGAAGGACAATTACCCATGCACATTCCATCTGTTTCTTGCTAGAAATCTGCATTCCTGCAGTGACACTAACCCATGTTGGCCGCTGCCCGCTTGCGTGTACTGCCCGGTAACTGAGGCCAGACAGACTTCCCGGAACCAGCGGAAACACTGCAGGCAGATGACTACAATGGGCCAAATTGCTTCCCAGGATTATTTAACAATATATGCTGAAGCCTGATGATAGTCAACTGCCCATTCCAAAACATGTTACACAAGGATGTTCTCTGCCATGATGCTCATCAGAAGAACTAGAAAAAGCAAGCTAACGTCGGAAATCCCATTGTCGGGTAGCCCCCAGCAAGATCTCCCAGACTGCAGCAGCGCTGAAAACCACAGCGGTGTGTCCTCTAGAAAGCCTTGGGAAGCCATATGCTCTACTGTCACTACCGCCTTAAAGGACGTCGTTTACTTTCCTTCTCATGGGCATCCAGTCCCCTGATAATGACCGGATTCTTCCTCAAAACGGACATTTCCATTTGACACATCAAATATAAACAGAATCTGTAAGAAAAATGTGGGGTGAGGAAACAAAAAGCAACCAAACTTCACAAGCAGGAGAGCCCCACATTTTGTGCTCGAGAATAATTATAGTCTGGCTGAAAACTTGAGGAGAGTCTGATTCTTCACCGCACCGGAAACACCCTTCTCTTGTTTCTTGAACATGAACACAGCCAGTGAGAGCTGATGGGTGCTAAAGGCACAACACCCTGATTTGGAAATCCTGCTGTTGTTTTAAGGGGACAGCGTGGTGCAGCAGAAAGAACATGGGCTGGGAGCCAGGCATATGTGAGTTCAACTGGCTACACCTGGCAGTGCCGACTTAGTGAATCGAACCCATCTGAGCCTCAGGCTCCTTGTCTATAAGATGGGGGTGACACCACCTACTCTGCATGGTATTTTGAGGCTTGGAGTGCAAAGTCCCAATGTCTGGCACTTAACAAGTAACACCCTGGGATTTCATGCTATCTCTGAGATTATGACCTTTGTAGTCTATTTTAATACTGGGCTAGATTGGGGGGGTCAACCAAAACAGGGGTGACTGCTCCCCACTACCTTCTCTCTAATGAGGAGCGAGCAGCCTGTATCATACACCCCAAAGGCAACCCACAGGACCATTTTCAATGGCAGAGTTTTCCCTTTGGCAGAATGGGGTGCCAGAAAGTACAGCGGGGTTTGGCGTTTTGTTCCCACTGGTTCCGTGACTTTGGAAGCGTCAAGCCTCATTTCTCCACCTATAAGTTGGTATAATACTGTCTGCCCTGCCTGTGCCACAGCGGCGTTAGAGGCACAGGGGAGATGATGTGGACAGCATGCTCTGCACCCTCCAGGGTGGCACAGCAGGGACAGTCAGTATTCATCTGTCCATCTCTCTGCCTTCCTTCCTGGCAACTGTGCCTTCAGCCTGTGGCCAGCTGTCCCCACTGAAGTATTAACCAGTCCTGAGTGTGTTAGTAGGTGCCTCCCCAGGGTGTGTGCATGTGACCCAGGCCCAGGAGGAGAGCTCCCCAGCTCCTGCCCATCTTAAATAAACTGGGGTGACCCCAGCTCACTGATGGACACTGGCATTTATCCCCAGGAGTCCTGGAGGCTGGGTCACTTCTAGGTCTCCACGCTTTCCTCTGCTCTTCCAATGCACACTCGCTGTTCTAGGGATGTCACAACCAACAGAAAAGACAAAGCCCTGCCCTTTTGGAATGCATATCCTGGTGAGGGAGGTCAGAGAAAAAGCTTGTGGGTGAAATCTACAGCACACCCATGGCGCTAAGTGCTGTGCAGAGGCAGGAAGCAGGGAGACGGGATGGAGGCACGGGAGGGCCCAGGGGAGGTGCGGGCCAGGTAAGGCCCTTAGACACTGGGGCACAATGGAAGTGAAGGGGTGAGTGGGGAATGGCTGGGAAACGGCCTGGGGCAGCGGGGAAGCGCAGAAACCCCGGAGGGCAGTGGGAGGCCGAGAGTGAGGCCGGGTCAGCAGCGCGCAGACTACCCCCCAAGACCGAAGCCCCTCTGCAGAGTCTGAGCAGACGAAGGGCTGACGTGTGAGTGAGGACGCCAGTGAGAGGCCAGGAGGCCCGCAGGAGGTGGCTCTGGGGAGAGCGCGCGGCTCCCAGCTAGCGCCAGCGGTGCCAGCTCTCGGCTGTTCTGAGCACAGAGCCCACGGGAAAGCTGAGGGGCTGCTGGTGGAGAAGGAGAGAAAGAGAAAAGCCAAGACTGGCTGAGAAAACCAGCCCCTGCCCTGCACCCCACCACACTGACGGCGATTCAGGCCAATTCAGGGAGCACGCCTGCTGCTGCCTCAGAGAGCAGGACCCAGGCAGTGGGGCTGGTGGCAAACACCTCCCCTGGAGCTTGATCCAGGCCTCCAGCATCCCCAGTGAGGTTTTGGGAAGCCTACACAGCCAGCCCAGCCCCCGCAGGTAAGCACTGGGCCTGCGGCCTCCCATGGGCGCTTTCCGGGGGAAACATACTGGGCTGCCCTAAATCCTGGCTGGACCTCCCCCTCCTCTGCTCACTCTAGGTACCAGTTCCTTCACCTTGTTTCACCAGTGCAAACCCAGAGCTGCAGCAGCTCAATGGACATTTCTCCAACAGAACCAACTTTATTAAATGAGATATGTTGCTATGCAAAGGGGGATGTGACCTCACCCCAACTCCTACAATGCCCAGCAAACCCCAGGCTCACTGTATTTGTTTAACAGGTAGGAGCAACTGAAACAGCAGCTAGTCACTACTCATTGTTACGTGTACAATGCTTAGACTAAATAAATTCTCCTGAGGCTGTTTAGATGATGTTCCAATTTACACATAGTGAAAATTGAGCCTACACTGAGCTAAGTGTCAGAGGATTTTGATTCTGGTATCTTAATTGTTTAATAATTAATATCTGTTATATTAATCATAGCAAAAGTTTAGGTGTTGGAAACAAATGCTCAGTGCCACAAAGAAGGACCAGCACTCAGGCAAAAAGTTTTCTCAGCAAGGCAATTTACTTCTGCAGCAGGATGCTGCCTGGGTCCGTCATGATCACAAGAGCACACCAAACGAAGGAGAAAAGGGGTTTTTATCCCTAACACAGTTTCTGTCCCTGTGTCCTTCCCCTATCTGCTAGGGTTGGACCACACAATCAAAGCTGATCCTGATTGGCTAAGACTTAAACTTGTCTGAATATGGTAAGAATACAATTTGTAAGAGAAGGAGGGGATGGGAGTGCTTTGTTCATTATGGTACAAGGTGCATCTGGACATGTCTGGGCATGTCGGGGCAAAACTAGGGTGGGAGGGTGGTTTGCAGACTGAAAACAAGAAAGTACAAGGAGGTCGGCCTTTTGAACAAAGGATAAGAGCATTACACAATCAAACCTTTCTAAGAGGAACTTATTATTATTAACATTAGACAATAAACTCTTAAATAACAATGAAGAAAAAGGAAGATTATGCCCACTCTACATACATCTATAATACGGTTTTTTGGTAAGTACTAGTGTTTACAGCAAAAAAAGGAATGAGCTGTAATCAAAGTCATTTCACTTTTTTGTTGACTGCCAGGCTCAGGTGGCTTTTCTGACATTTATTCTGTCATTCTTAATTCTTCACACTTTATTTTGAAAACAAAAATGAGAGGGGAAGCCCCTCTCCATCACCCTCCTCGCAGGCCTCCGCCTCCTCCCTCTGGATGAGGAGGGTAAAGAGAGAGAAAATACTAATGACCTGGAATCCACGGTCAAGCAACGTTCTGACGCCACTGACTAGGCCATAATGAGGCCCAAGGACTAGGAAGGCAAGTCCCTTTTCCATTCCCAGTGTTTATGCTATCTATAAACCTTGAAAGTGTTGCAAAGAATTTTATCCCTACCGGCCAGAGCCTGGCACTGGGTCATGTCCTCCATGTTTACCCAACCCAGACCCCCTCCTGGAAATGCCTCTGTCAACTAATGATTTCTCGCCTTTGTTTTGTCTCTGTAAGCCCCCTCTCCTGCCTATTCCCACGCACGCTGCATATGAACCAGCAAATCGATGAAGCCAATGATTGTGAGGTCAATTGTCCAGCCAATGGACAAGGACACAGTTTCACCTCAGTTTCCCTTTTAGGGTTATAAGCCTATAAAAAAGGGAAAGAAGTTGTTTTTGGGGAGTTCGGTTGTTAAGGCAATTAGCCTGCCACAGCTCCCGGCCGAATAAAAAGCCGCTCCCTTTCTCAGTTCAGTGTTGGAGAGATTTTGTTGGCTGTCCGTTCTGCTACAAAAGATTAATCACGTAACGAGGACTGAACTAGCCACTGCCCGTGGCAATGCTGCAGTCACTCTGTATTACCAAATTGCTGATCTATTCCTGTTTCACCTGACTTATTAGTCAGCACCATCAGCTTTCCTTCTTAACGATATGAAAGAAACAGTGAACATATGGCAGATTAAACATAACTTTTTGTATCTCTGCTTTTCCCCAAGCCCCATTAAAATCATCACAAAATTATTTTTTAAAGTGTTTAAATCCCCAAGGATGAAGACCAGATGATGACACAACAGCAGGTGACAGAGAATGCAACAAAATGTGGAGTCGGAAATGGGCGGTGGTGGCAACCTTGGCAGGGCGGCGGGAACTGCGCCTTCGCGGCCTGGGTGTGGGTTCCCCTGGGGCTTGCTGCAGAGCCCCTGTGGGCTTGGGCCTCAAAGGCAGAGGTGTGGAGTGAGCTGAGAGGGGCCCAGCAGAAAGTCAGCATACGCGGAGCAGCATATGCGGAGCAGCAGTGTCCCCTTAGGCAGGACACTGCCCTCCCCTTCTGAAGGGAACGGAAGCTGGTTCTTCTGTGAGGTTGAACCTGAGAGGCTCTGGACTCAGGGACACCAAGAACTGCTGAAGACAGGGTACCGCCGTCCTGAAAACAGGGGCTTCCATAGCTGTGTACGTGCTGACCAGTGAGAAGCCTAGCCCTCCTATGAGATTCCTCCAGTCACCCCGCTGGAGAGCCACCTGCCAAAGCTCCGCCCTGCACAGAGACTCCAAGCAACAGTTTACTATGTGACTTTTCAGTATTAACAGTCAACTGCATTCTCCAAGAATGATCTCAAAGGAAAAGATAAAACAAACGGAAAGAAATAAATCGGAGGAAAAAAACAATTCAGGGAGCAGGAAAATAAAATCTCCCCAAAACTTCCACTATAATTAATATCCTCAAAGATGGGTATTATTTTCATGATGTAAGAAAGAAATGTTATGGAAATAGAACATTTAGAAAACAAGGTAAGTCCTGGGAAATTAAAAGTATGAGAACGGAAATGTACAAAATAAGTAGAGGCGATGAACTCACAGTCATGGAAGACTTGGGCACTGAAAGAAACGGTCCCCCCACTGAAATAGCCGTAGCTGCCAAAGACTGATAGAATCAGCTTCTGGGGGACTCTGGAATCTCATCTGAAATTTGTAGCAGCCAAGGAACTGCTAAATGCAGCAAAGGCAGCTGGATTTCAATAAGAGCAATGGGGCCCATTCCCACCTGACTATGGTCAGATCCCCTAGCGGTAGTGGCTGTGGGGATGGTGGCCGCATTCCTGGTGGCGCTTGCTGGTGCCAGGGACTAATACAGTCTGGTGGGTCTGGAGGGTAGCGTGGAAGTCTATAAAACAGGAGGTGAAGGCCACAGTAAAGTCACAGGTGGCCTGGCTAGCACCGAAGGAGTGTCCGACTCTGAATCAAGCTGCAAAATCTGGGAAGGACGTTTTCCCCCTCTTTGACTCCAGGCATTTAAGGAAACCTCTCTGAGATGAAATGAGATGAGATAAGTAAGCTGAGAAAAATCTCCCAGAAAGCGAATAAAAAAGATAAAAGAGGTGATATATGTCAGAAAAAAAAATTTTTTCATTGAATAAGAAATCCAGGAAATCTAAAATTAAACGAGAGTTCTAGGAAGAGCAGACTTAAAGAAAAAAATGGAAGTAAGAAAATGTTCCTGATAAATGAAAACAGACTGACTGACAATTATGGTGAAACTTTAGGACATCACCACTCCAGAGACGATCCTAAATGCTTTCAGGGAGAACAAATGAGGTCAGACACAACGGGCATGGAGTTGAAATACCGCTGGAAGAAGTCATGTCTGCCTGGGATATAGAAAGCAGCACTGGTGTCTTCCCTACTGTGAAGATGAGAAAATAAACATTTCTTTAGAGAAACTAAAGAGAACTAAGTTCATAAGGCAACCAAGTAAACTGGATTCCAAAGAGGCATCAGCCCCTCCAGTGAGAGATGAACACACAAATCTTTGGTGGAGCAGAGGAGAAGGAAGGAGACTGTTGCCAGTTGGGTAAGAAGAAATTGGCTAAAATGTTAACAGGTTTTTAAAGGCCAAACGTGGGCAAGCACATGCAGGGCCTGCAGCTACAAGGGGAGCCGGGGCTTAAGAGGGCAGGAGTGCAGAGGCTGTGGTGCAGCTGAGGAGCAGGCACCCCCTCCCACTTCCTCGGATGCTTCCCTACCGAGACGGAAAAGCTGCTGGTGCAGGGACTGCAGACCCTCTTTGCCTGTGCCTTCTGGGGAAAGAGTAGAGGTCAGACCCATCTGCTTCAAGGAGAGAGGTGGGACAGCCCCTCCCAGGACACAGACAAAGGGCTGGGTCACTGCTGGGGGATGATGGAAGCAAAAACCCTATACCACTGGGGGACCCGGAGAACATGTTTGGGGTTCAGGATCCTACATTTATACCAGGAAGAGGTCTGCAGGTGATGGCGTGGGGAAGCAAACCCCCACCCAAATCCAAATGCAGATACAAGCATTGTGGTGGCCAAGGCCAGGAAGGGAAAGAATGTTTAGCAAGTTCTGTCCCTGAGGCCCAGGTGCATAGCGCCTGCCTAAGACCGAGGCCAAAACGAGTCAACAGAGAGCCCCTCCACGCCCCACTGCAAGCCCAGCTCTGAGGAAAAAACGTCAGCAATCTACTGCTCCAGGAAGGCCAAGAGCACAGACAGCCCCTATGCACTGTGGTGTAAGGATGGCCCAGCGCCAAAAGGGAGCAAGCCAGAACACTGAGAAAAGCCTCTGGCTCCTGAGTCCCTCTCTGAGCACCAGGCATGACAGCAGCCTGTCACAGGGGTACCTGAAACCCACAGTGCACTGAAGGTAACGACAGCAGCAACAAAACTCAAACTCAGCAACTGTCGCACACAGGCCTTACCATGCAGACTAAGGCCAGGTGCAGTGGCTCATGCCCGTAATCCCAGTCCTTAGGGAGATCGAGGTGGGAGGACCATTTGAGCCCAGGAGTTCGAGGCTGCAGGGCACTGTGATGGCACCACCGCACTCCAGGCTGGGTGACAGAACAGGAGGACCCTGTCTCAAAAACAAACAAACAAACAAATAAATAAATACAGACTGCAATTAAGTTGTTAAAAGATCTGGTAGAAAAGGCAGACAGCAGGCATGAATGCACGAGGAATTTCAGCAGAGAGGGAAACTGTAAGAAAGGCTCAAATGGAAAAGCTAGAAATGTAAAAACATGATGTCACATCAAATAATTCTTCCAATGGGTAAATTGCTAGCCTGAACATGAGCTGAGGAAGGACTCAGTGAACTTGATGAGAGGTTCCAGAAAGACATTAAATTTCTCAACAGCCATAGTGTGGTCTGGAGGATGATGATTACTGCCTTCAACCATCAATCAAGAGTGAACTTAAAGATATTTTTATATCTAAAGGATCTCAAAAAAAAAAAATGAATGTTTCATGCACCTTTCCTTGGGAACTTCTTGGAGTATATTCTTCACCAAAATGAGGGCGTCAACCAGAGAGAAAAAGACGTGTTCTTGAATCAAGGTATCCAATAGAAGTGAGAGGCAAGGGAGGTTTCCAGGATGCTAGAAAAGGACACAAAAGGGACACAAAAAGGACAAGAATTATTCTAGGAAGAAAATCAAATAAATAAATAAATAAATAAATAAAGAGGCAGATAATAGAGTGATGCCGCCCAAGCAGGGAACTTCAGGGACCGATGGCCACCAACAGGAGCTAGGGATAGGCAAAGGACTCAGCCCAGGCTCTCAGGTGGCTCTGCCAACACCTGGGTGGCCGGCTCCTGGCTTCCAGATGTGTGAGAAAATTCATTCCTGCTGTTTTAAGCCACTCAGTTTGTGAGGCCCTGTTATTAGCAGCCCTAGGCAGCTGGTAAACGCTCACCCTTTTAAATCGGAATGCTCACAGTCATCAACTGTCCAACTGGGCCTTGCTCCTCATTGGCCGAAACATCCGTGTTGATGATCATGGACACACTGACTCAGCAGCCTGGCTCCTCCGCTCCACAGACCTCCACCTTCATTCATCCACAGAGTACACTATGGGCTTCGTCACCGCACAGACCCACAGAAGACTCCATTGAAGAAAGCGCCAATTCCTGGCCATTAAACACAGTGCCAGTCATGTATCGGCAGGGCCCTTCCTGCTGTAAAGGAGCCTTTTTCCTTCATTCCTTGTTAATTTCCAGCCACAGTTTCTGCAGCGGCTGTTCTCCATCTTCCTGGGGCCCTCACTCAGGACTGGCTCCTGGGTCTGCTCAGTTTGTGCCCCTGTGTGTCAGGGAGCGGAGGTCCCCTCGGAGGCAAGTCTCCCACAGGCCCACGGCTGAGGACCCAAGCTGCTTGATTGCCCATGGCTTTTCTGTATCCTAGTCTCTAATCAAGCAGGCCTCCTTCTGGCGCTGGGTCAGCCACAGAAGCTGAGACATGGTGTAGTGGAAAGTTTCACAGGACACTTTCTGTTAAGAAAGACAATTTTGCTTTTAAGCGACTTTAATAGCACTGAGAAACTTGGCTGAGGGTGTTAGAAGGCTGATCGGCTGCAGCCCCCCTGGCCAGCGGCCTCACGCACTGACCTCCTCACCGCCACTGACCTCCACCCCACTCTGCCAGTCACCAGCAGTGTCACATCTTGTTCCTTGTCACGGCTTCTCCGCCCCCAGGATGTCCCTGCCAGGAGATGCCTCTCGGGACAGGAACTTCCTTGACTTCTGTCCTCCCACACATGCACAGTCACCAAACCTGCTCTCCTCCTCGCCACCTGTGTCTAGCCCCTCCCTGTCCTCCTTGTCACCCTCGTTTGAAGGTGATCATTGGCCTCTGTTCCTTCCCACTCAGCATTGGGCACTGTGGGTTGAAGATACTATGAGTTAATCATCAACACACTTAAATTACAATAGTTGAGAGTTACATTTGACTTTGCAATTCAGGTGATACTGGTCCTTTCATTTATAACTCTCATACTTTCGTGCTACATAATGAACACTATAAATAAGTGAAAAATGGGCCGGGCAAGGTGGCTTACAGCTGTCATCCCAGCTCTTTGGAAGGCCAAGGGTGGAGGATCACTTGAAGCCAGGAGTTTGAGACCCGCCTGGACAACATAGTGAGGTCCCTTCTCCACAACCAACAAACAAAAAGCTGGGCCTAAACGCAGTCCCAGCTGCTAGGGAGGCTGAGGCATAAGGGTCTCTTGGGCCCGGGAATTCAAGGCTGCATTGAGCCATGATTGCACCACTGCACTCCAGCCAGAGCAACAGAGCAACAACCTGTCCCTAAAAATAAATAAATAAATTTACTAAAGAAATGGCGAGAAATGAGCAGTATAAATAGGGGGAAACAGTATTCATAGTTTATTCATATTCTAACATAATTATCCATCAAGAAGACTTTTCCTGGCCAAGGGCTCTGAAAGGGGCAGTTTGAGTGCCTCGTGGTTGGCAGAGGAGTTTCAGGAGCTGACTTCACACCACATTCCCATGACAGACCCCAGAGAACACCCAAACTCATGGCAGTTTCCAGAACATCACTGAATTCACAAGAGCAGGGTGAGAGTGGATTCCAACAGTGAATAGAATCAAATGCCAAAGACAATGGTGGAATTAAAGAATACCCCGGGGAAGTGAATCGGGAGGAGGTTGGCACACAAGGATGGATGTGGACTGCGTGTGCCACCAGGCCTCCAGTGGTGGCACCACACTTGTATAGTTTTTAAGCAGTGGAACTCTTTCTTCGAATTGAAACCAAACAAAAGGAGGACTCTGATTAAAGCTGAGGTCAGGGATCTACAGCCCCCTCCCCCATCCCACTGACTCTAGAGGTGGTTCCAGAACTCCTCCCTTAGAGCCGCAGAGATGAGAGCTGGCTGGAAAATTCACCTCTCCGAAGCCAACGCTGTTGGCTACACCTGGAACTGGATATTGGGTGTAAATATTTACTAGAATATTTGTGTTGAGCGATCTATGTGTGTGGACTTAATAATATCTAGTAAATGCTTGAATCTGGCACGCCTTTCTATGTGTGATTTTCTTTTCCTAAGAAACCTTCTCAAATTTTTGTATTTCACAAGTTTCCAGACACTGTTGCTTTTATTTGCTCTTAGCTTTGGCACCCAGACACCCATGGTTGGGAGCAGTGGCTTCAGTATCTCTTTAGCATCTCCCTTATTATTCATCCATTCATTATATATTTAGTGATCAATTACTCTCTCTCTGTCTCTCTCTCTCTCTCTCTCTATATATATATATATGTATACACAGTATATATAAGCAATTGAGAAACTGATTTGAATAAGGCATAATCTCTGCCTCCACAAAGCATGGAGTCTAACAAGGGAGATAATAATACGGGGCATGTGAAAAGTACTGGATTAGAAGCATGTGCAGCATATTATGGGAGCCCAGAGAAAGGGCACTTGCTTCAACTTACCGGCAGAGTGCAGAGGTCCAGGGACAGGTGACAGAGAGATGACATTTGACATGAGTTTTGAAGGATAAGCGGAATTAAGCTAAAATCAAATGATTCACTAGCGAGATGGGTGAATTCCAGATTGTAAAAAACTTTGTGCTTTTTTATCTCGCATGTGTATGACCTACTCCACCAGACAAAACCACAGAAATGGTGAGCCGATGAGTGACTGTGGGTTGAGGGCCTGAGGGACTGCTGTGGGCTCACTCAGGGAGCTTCCTGGGGCGATTGAAGGGTCTGCATCCTACCTGGTCTTCATGGTGGATGCATAAATCTATTCATGTGCTAAATTTTACAGAATTGTATGACCTCCCAAAAGTCAAATTTACTATTTGATCATTTCAAAAAAAAAATTAATTTAAATAGCTTAAAAGTATATAACTTTATCAATAATTGTAAGACTTTTTCTTATTATTTGTGTATTACATAACTGTACAGAAAGAAACTCCAAGGGCATCAACCAAAAACATACAAGAAGTCATAAATATATTCAGCAGGAATGGCTACACGAGGGAAAGCTATTTTAAACACTGTGTTACTTAAGAAAACACAGTGAAACTCTCTTTATGGGATGATTGAAAACAACAGTAACACCAAATGCCTGAATATTCATTTACCTAAGAACACAAGGAATGCATATCTTAGAGCTCAAGTCATTTACTGCTTTAATAAGAAAATCATGGCCCACTGCAGAATGATACACATGTTGCGATCCTAACAACATTTTAAAAAATTTAGATGTGTCCACAGACAATATGTATGCCAATGCACAAGAAAAAAAAAGCCACCAAAACAGAGGTTACCCCTGTAGAAGAAAAAGGGGTGGGGCGTGGGGTGGTTCACCAGGGAACTTCCATTATGTATTACTTATATAATTCTCCATTATTTGACATTTTTGGTAGAATGCATTCATGTGTTGTCTGTGTAATCACTTAAACAATAAGGAGGAGAAAACTACAGCCCAGGTAGGAAGGTCACATACTTAATACTCAAGTAATAAGAAAAAATTAGGACCACATATTTTTAAATTAAAAATAGCTTCACAGCATTTCTAGAACCCTGAAAAATAGAAATGGTAATTAAAGTCAGTTCTTGCCATTTTTCATTTTTTTAATTTAATTTTTCATTATTATTATTTTTTGACATAGAGTCTTGCTCTGTTACCAGGCTGGAGTGCAGTGGTGAGATCTCAGCTGATTGCAACCTCCGCCTCCTGGGTTTAAGCGATTCTCCCGCCTCAGCCTCCCGAGTAGATGGGACTACAGGTGCACACCACCACGCCCAGCTAATTTTTGTATTTTTAGTAGAAACAGGGTTTCACCATGTTGGCCAGGATGGTCCCGATATCCTGACCTCATGACCTGTCCACCCCGGCCTCCGAAAGTGCTAGAGCCACTGTGCCTGGCCATCATTATTTTCTATTTTTAAGAGAAAAATCCATCATTGCATGTAATATTGTACCTTTGTTTTAAAATATACTAACTGAAAATAGATTTTGAAGTTCAATACTTATTTGATATAGTAATGATTTTTCTCCTTATTAAAAAAATATGTATATACTTTCCGTATATATTACCTTTTCATTTCTGGAATAAACCAATCTTTTAGTGGGCTTTCATAGTCTATCTACTAATGTTTCATTTTAAACTTTTGCCCTTTGAGATACTTACAAATCTGAAGATCAAGCTATATTTACCTTGTGAAGGATATTTAACCTCATACCGCCTGTTTATATACTTTGAAACAGTTTATATAACAGGAAATTTCCGTCCTTCAAAAACTCTGCAAATCCTTGCACACTGTTGGTAGAGCTGTAAAATGTTGTAACTGCTATGGAAAACAGTATAGCAATTCCTAAAAACGTTAAAAATAGAATGACCACATGACCCACTTCTGGATATCTGTCCAAAAGAACTGAAAGCAGAATCTCAAGAGATAGTTACACATGGTGTGCAAATATACAAATGTTCATAGCAGCTCTATTCACAATAGCCTAGAGGCGGAAGCAACCCACATGTCCATCAACAGATGAATGGATAACAAAAATGTAGTGTATACATACAAGGGAAGCTTTAAAAAGGAAGTAAATCCTGTCACATGCTACCGCATGGAAGAACTTTAAGGACATTATGCTAAGCAGAATAAGTCCGTCACAAAAGGACAAATACTGTGTGATTCCACTTATATGAGGCACCAACAGTAGGCAAATTTATGCAGACAGAAAGTAGAATGGTGGTTACCAGTGGCTGGGGCCAGGGAGAACAAGGAGTTATTGTTCATGGGTAGAGAGTTTCAGATTTGCAAGATGAAGTTCAGGAGAGGGATGGTGACATGCATGGCAAGCTTGAAGCCACTGAGCTGTGTACTCAAAGATAGTTAAGTTAGCAAATTTTATGTTATGTGGTTTTTATCACAACACAAGTTAATAATTCAGAAAAATTCTTTGGTGAGACAATTGGGATTAATTACCCTTGGGTCTTAATAGCAGGCCCTTGGGGAACAAATCTATTGCCTTTTCTTTGGGGCACATTTTCTTTATATGTTAATTAATTTCACCTCAGAACCACACATGTCAGAGCTAAATGCGACGTGAGGAGTCGTCATTTATATCAGAAATTACACATCGGCAGGGACCTAACAGCCACCCAACAGCAAAGTACAGCTCTAGGAAGCAGAGGGGGGGCCATGCTGTCCATAGCTGCTGCCCAGCTGCAAGCCACGTGCCACAGGAGTGGGGCCCCAGAGCATCATGTTTGTAGGTGAAATCTCCTGACTTTAAAATATTAGCTACTAATCAAGAAAAACATGTTAACATTGAAATGGCTAACACACACAGGTGCACATGTGCGCACACACATGCATGCACACACGTGTGTATAAAGGGGAGAGGAGAGGCACCTGGCTTGAGCTTGCAGGCTTTGGCACTGGAATATCTTCATTTTAAACATAAGAAAGCTAAGCACTGAGCAAGGTCTTTTGAGCAGGTTGAGACCACAACCTGGTGATCCATTCTGCGAGGTGGGTCTTCAAAAGCCCCTGAAACCTGATAGTATAACATTGAAGTCTGCAAGTACAATTTAATCTCTGCATCTTCCATGTCTCTGCTAGTTTTTGTTATGCATGTTGCTGAACTTGGCCTTTTTCTTTAACTTCTCTGTCCTTCAGTTTCTGTGAAGTGGAGATAGTCATTCCTTACTCCATAAGGTGGTTTTGAAGATTAAATGGAACAGCACATGCAAAACACAGTCTGAGCCTGGCATTTCATAGGCAAAAACAAGCAATGAAAATGGGCCTCCCTACTCAATAAATGGTGCTGTGGTAACTGGCTAGTCATATGCAGAAGACAGAAACTGGACCCTTTCCTTATACCGTATACAAAAATTAACTCCAGATGGGTTAAAGACTTAAATATAAAACCCCAAACTATAAAAACCCTGGAACACCACTTAGGCAATACCATTCTGGACATAGGAACGGGCAAAGATTTCTTGATGAAGACACCTAAAGCAATTGTAACAAAAGTAAAAATTGACAAATGGGATCCAATTAAACTAAAGAGTTTCTGCGCAGCAAAAGAAACTATCAACAAACTGAACAGACAACCTATAGAATGGGGGAAAATTTTTGTAAACTATGCATCTGACGAAGACCTAATATCTAGCATGTATAAAAAACCTAAACAAATTTACAAGAAAAAAAACAACCTATCAAAAAGCAGGCAAAGGACACGAATACTTTCAAAAGAAGACATACATGTAGCCAACAAGCATAGGAAAAACAGCTCGACATCACTAATCATTAGAGAAACGCAAATCAAAACCACCGTGAGATAACATCTCACACCAGTCAGAATGGCTATTATTACAAAGTCAAAAAATGGCAGATGTTGGCGAGGTTGTGGAGTTAAGTGTTTCTTTCTTTCCATTCCAGGGCTTAAACCCAAGCTTTGGATTAAAAGATACCTCAGGAGGGTATATGAACCCTTTAAATTTGTCCCAGATGGCCATTGCCAAATTACATTTAGCAACTGGCAGGGGCCGCTCCTCCATTACCTCCCTATCACAAGCAGGTGAAGCTGTAGGGCCAGGTCCTCCTTAAACAAGGAAGATAAAGAAAGTTCCAGGAATTAAGGACCTGGTCTAGGAAGGTGACAATGAAGAGGCTGGGCTTTTCCTGAGCCCCTCATGGTCATGCTAAGAGAGGGGGGCGCCTAGGTTGGGAGAACTGAAAGGCCGAGTCAAGTCCAAGAGGGGGTCCATCCTCCTTCCCTTGATCCCCAGAATCCCCCAGGGCTCCTGAATGACAATAGCAGTCTGAATTACCAAAGCCAGGGAAAGGAACCCTGAGACCTGTCAGCCCTGCTGCACCATTTGAAAGACCAGCCCTGGACGCAGTCATCTGCGTCTCAGAAACTGTCCGCCCTCCAATGGTCCACATCTGCCGCAGTCGACAAGTGTGTTTTAGAAACTCTGGGTTTGTGAGCCCTTAAGGTGGCTGCTAGAGCCTCTGCCTTTTTCTGTGTCTCCTTTCCCTCTCTTGGGCCTCCTGATTCTTATTGTCAAAGACCAAAGTGACCACTTTCAGGAGGTCCTCTAAAGCACTACTAGGTCCTATGGCCTGTTTCTGTAGCTTCCTCCTGATATCAGGGGCTGCCTGTGTAATAAACTCATCTCCTAGGACCAACTGCCACTCTATTGATCAGGAGACATTGTGTTTTACCAGGACCCCTCTTAACCTTTCCAGGAAGGCAATGGGACTTCCCATCTGATCCCTGATCTGCTGTGGATACCTTCTTCCACTGTCCCATTTTATCACTGGGATCCCATTTAGTGTCCTCCAATGGTACTTCTATTCTTCCAACTAGATAAGGCTCCTCCCCTTTCCTTATATAAATAAGATGTAAAGCTTATCCCCAAAATTCTTTGCCACTTGCTGAAAATGGCCCGCTTTTCAGTGTTGGTCACGGTTTAATTCAAAAGTAACATGACATCCTTCCAGGAGAGTTGACAATTAGTCTAAGTTTTGGGAAGCCTCTCTCTATATATATCAGGGTCACCTGCAAACTTGCCCAAATCCCCCTTAATTTGCCATAAGCCCTGAAG
The DNA here is from genome assembly GCF_009761245.1 of Sapajus apella. Classification (NCBI taxonomy): domain Eukaryota; kingdom Metazoa; phylum Chordata; class Mammalia; order Primates; family Cebidae; genus Sapajus; species Sapajus apella. Next base: position 5,352,135 of record NW_022437054.1, read on the forward strand.
GGAAAGGGGACCTAGACTTTAATGGGGCCATATTCACCAGGCATGGATTGTAGGAGCTGTTGAGACTGGGACCTGCCTAAAATTAGGGTTCCTATACTGAGGTAAGCTTGAGAGAGAACCTGGGTAGGAAGGAGCAGAGGGGGTTGATTCCCCTCATGGAGGTAACTTTGGGGTTTCCTTTCCCAGTTCCCTGGGATTGCCCCTTACAGCCTCTCTTGAGATGGCCACTAAGAGAGCTGAATCAATCCTACAATGTTGGCAGAGGTCTGGGCTACCCTGCAAGGCAAAGGCGGCCTGCATAATTGGGACCTGGGACCCTTTGCCCTTGTGTTTACAGAAAAGCCTCCCTCCTGATGCCATGCTTCTTTTCTGTGCCTCAAGGTGCTTGGCATTGCACTGGAAATGATAGGAACATTTTTGCCTCAAATTTACTTACAGGTGCCAGAGCACACTTTGTTTCATCTGTGCTACTCTTGACCTTCTAATTTATACTTTTGACGACCAAGGCAAATGCTCATTTTACCCAGTAATACCTCTGGCTTGCAACGCCATCCTTAGCATTTAATATTGTATATGAAAGAGATAGGAATCGTGACAGCCAGGAAAGACAGCAAGAAAGAAACAACAGGAAAAGTTGGAGGTCCTAGTGCAGACGGACGGAGGTCCTAGTGCTGCCACCCTAAGGGGCCAATGGGGACTGGAGTTAGTGCAGGGGCCTTTGGATAACACAGAGGTGTGCACTTGGCCGGATACCTTCAGTTGCCCCCCGATGGTCCCACACAATGGCTAGACCTCTGTGAAGGGAAACTGGATTAGAACAAAGCCAACATTCCCAACAGCCTAAGGTGACGGGGGATTGACAGTGTCCCCCTCAGCAAGCCTGTCTTCTGTGTCTTAACTCTGGCAGCCATGCTGGCCGCTTACTGGCTGACAGAGGCCCGGTATTTTTCTTTCATTTTGACTATTATGGAATTTAGAGACTTCGAAAAAAAGGAGATTCACTTTTACTCAGCCTTCCACAGATCCCAGACGAGCCCCCAGAATGTTACGGGATCTCTGGGGTGTCAATTTTTCTGACCGGAAACTCTGTGGCCACTGTGCCTTTGTCCCAGGTTCTGGCCCTGCATGCAGGAAGAATGAGGTATGCAGACAAGTGAAGGGTGAAGAAGGAGGGTTTTATCTGGTGTCAGAACAGCTCAGAGGAGTGGGTGGCTCTTAGCAGAGAGGAGGCTGTGGAGAGGGTGGCTCCTCTCTGCAGCCAAGTCATTCAAAAGTCTCTGCGGATCTCTGAAGCTCTCAGAAGAGAGGGTAGCTCCTCTCTGCCACTGGGTCATCTCTGCAGCCCTCAGCTGAGAGGGTACTCCTCTCTGCAGCTGGTCATCCTGGCCCATCATCTCTCTCTGCTGTCTTCATCCTCTGGCTAAGCGCAGCGCTTTTATGGACTTCAGAAGGGAGGAGGTGTGTGTGGCTTGGCCTGCCATGGGCAGGCCTGGAAGAGACACCATGAGTCCCCACTCTGGACTGTGGGACTGGCAACCTGAGCCCCAGTCTTCAGGCCCTCCCTGGTCTGAGGGTGGGGCCTTACTGGGGACCCACCCTTTTCCACCCAGGAATTAATCTGCTTCCAGGAGATTCATAGCCCTGGGGCTTGGCCCCAATCCCCACTCTGAGATCAGAGCAGACGCCAGGAGCACAGAGAGGAAGTAGACACCCCCAAACCTGCAGGGACAGGGAGAGGGAGGGGAGAGGGGGGTTCTTCTTGGGGCCCCTGAGGGTGCAGACTGCAGAGATGCCTGGGTCCTGCACCTGGGAGGACAGCCGCAGCTGCACCCGGAACTCCCATCCCACCAACCTGGAAGAGGCAGGGCTTCCGCTTGTCCCTGGATCCCGCCTGCTTCCTGGAGTGGGAGGCCCAGATCTGCCGTGGTGGGTCTAGCAGCTGCAGCTGCAGCTGGGAGGGCAGATCCTGCCTGTTCCTGGCTCCCCCAAGGGCACAGGGAGGCTCAGATCCACAGCTGCTGTTTGGACGAGTGTAGCCCCACCCAGGACGGCAGGGCTCCTACCAGCTCCATGGAGTGTGCAGCCCCAGTCATGGGGCAGCTGGCATGATGGCAGCAGCCACTGCCATTAGAATCAACTTAGGGCCCCATCGGTAGTGGACTGAATAAAGAAAAATGTACATATAGGCCATGGGATATGGTGCAAACATAAAAACGAATGAAACAATATCCTTTACATCACCACAGATGCAGCTGGAGGCCATTATTCTAGGCAAATTAACGCGGGAACAGAAAACCAAATATCTCATGTTCTCACTTATAAGTGGGAGCTAAATGACGAGAACACATGACACAAAGAGGGGAACAACACACTGGCCTATTGGACGGTGGAGGGTGGGAGGAGGGAGAAATCAGGAAAATTAGCTAATGAGTGCTAGGCTTAATACGGGGGTGATGAGATCGTCTGTGAATAATCTGGACAGACCCCAATGACACAGGTTTACCTATGAAACAAGCCTGCACTTGTACCCCTGAACCTAAAATAAAAGGTAAATACAAAAAAGAGAATTATAATTCTAAAAAATTACTTGCCAATTTAAAAGATGAAAATGGTAACTCATTTTAGCTAGCTTTTCTTACCATGAGCTACACTTTTTTCCTTCCCATTTTTACTGAGCACATACTTTGTCCTTTTGCAAATTGCTGTTGATGTCCTTTGCCAATTTTTAAGCCTGGAAAAGGAGGTGTAAGATTTTCATAAATTAATAATATCAATACCTTTTAATATATATTACAAACATTCTAGCTGTCATTTATTTTTATTTTATCCTTGTAGTTTTTCATTCATTCTGATTATCATTATAAATGATACATTTCATACTCCCAATCATTTTGTATATTAATCTTGTAGCAGCTATTTTGTAAAAAATCTTTTGTTTTAGTAGTTTCTGTCCTCCCTTGAAGCTTTTGTTCCAAACTCTGAATTAATTGGCCAGGGTAGAGAAGGGCAGCAATTTAGTATTGAAAGCTTCTCAGGTGATTCTAACATTGGCATAGCTGAGCACCGTTACTTTACACCATACTAAAGACAATTTCAGCCTATTGCCATTTTTCCTTTTCTAACATCACTATATATCTATATCTATATATCTAACATCAGTATAACATCAGTATATATATATATATAAAACATCAGTATAACATCAGTGTGTATATATATATATGATATATATATAGATATATACTGATCTCTATATATATACATATACTGATGTTTTATATATATATAGAGAGAGAGATCAGTATATATCTATATATATATATAAAACATCAGTATATATATATATAGAGAGAGAGAGATCTATATATATATATATATATAAAACATATCTATATATATATATATACACAGAGAGATCAGTATATACCTATATATATATATACTCATCAGTATATATATATATAACATCAGTATATATATATTTATATATATATAGAGAGAGAGATCAGTATATATCTATATATATAACATGAATATATATATATATAACATCAGTACGTCAGTATATATATATAGAGAGAGATCACTATATATCTGTCTATATATACATAGAGAGATTAGTATATATCTATCTATATATATAACATCAGTATATATATAGAGAGAGATCACTATATATCTGTCTATATATACATAGAGAGATCAGTATATATCTATATATATAACATCAGTATATATATAGAGAGAGATCACTATATATCTGTCTATATATACATAGAGAGAGACATCAGTATATATCTATCTATATATAACATCAGTATATATATATATAGAGAGAGATATCAGTATATATCTATGTATATGTAACGAGTATATATATATATAAAAAACATCAGTACATCAGTATATATATAGAGAGAGAGAGATCAGTGTATATCTATCTATATATATATAAAACATCAGTATATATATATATATATATATATATAGGGAGAGAGAGAGAGATCAGTATATATGTATATATATAACATCGGTATATATAGAGAGAGAT